>NC_137277.1:46517500-47060000 GCF_054371585.1 Giraffa tippelskirchi | reverse complement strand
TCTTGAATTAGCAGGTGGATTCTTTACCGCTGAGTCACCAGGAAAGCCTCCAACATTCGTCTTTCCGTCTGACTCATACAGGAATTATTTGAGGTCTGGCTTATGCTGTATCTGGCTTCACAGATTTCATAGGGGATCAAATCTTGCTCTGAGAGGGATGGCTGATGACCTTCCAAGTCAAACCCTCTTACTTCTACTCTAGAAAACAGATTCCTTGTCATGTTCTTGACCAGCATATCATCAAAATGAATACTTACCAAGGATCCAGGGAGCCTAAAAGGACATAATGGGAAGATTATGGTGTAATTGATTTTTCTAGCCAGACAGGGGTAAAGCAGAATTGTCATAGGCAAGCTGAGATGTGCAGTCTCCCTACCCACTGGGCTGTTAGCTTTAACCCGTTGTTGCTTTGCTAATTCAGGTGCTTACAGTGTTTAGTGTTTGCTGCCTTTTTTTTGGGAGAACTCCCAGGATAAATACTTGATGCCGTCCCTTCCCATGACTAAATAAAAAGTGCAGGCAGGAAAAACTTCATATTTGGCACACTCTCATGCTGTGACCAAAGAAAGGGAAATTTTTCTGTCCACAGGCAGGTGGACCCAAGTTTGGTTCAGTAACAAATTCTCCTTGCAGTTCAATGTAATCCCAATTATTAATACAATCCAAACAAGAATTTTGTGGAGACTGATAAGCTAATTCTGAACTTTTAGAGGAGAAGTGAAAAAAAAAACAAAAATAGTCAAGACCACTTTGAAGAAGAACAAAGTTGTTGGGCTTACACTCCCAGATATTAACAGTTTTTAGAAAGCATTAGTCATTATGACATAGTGCCATTGCTCCAAGAATGGATGAATGTGCCAAAGGAACAGATTAGAGTGCAGAAATAGAACCATACGTATACTGATGTTGAATATATATATATCAGAGTTTGCCCTCTGGAGTAGCTAAAGAAAAAATACCCTTTTGAATAACTGATCAATCCATTATTCAGTGTGCTGAATCAATTTGATATTTATAAGGAAGAATAAAATCTTGATCTCTAACTTTCAGCACACTGAAATATATATATGTATACACATATATATATACATATATATAAAATCAGGTTCAGGTAGATTGTAGCTCTAAATGTGAATGACAAAAATAATGCTTTTTGAAGAAAATGCTCTTATGAAAATAACATAAGAGAATATCTTTGTGACATCTGTTTTGAAATAGTTTGCTTAAACAGAAAACAAAAGCACTTACCATAAAGGAACATATTGATAAATGGACTATTTTAAAATCAGGAAGCTATATCATCAAAAAGTAGAAAGGGAGTGAAAAGGATTATGAGAAGATATTTCAGTTCACATGTTTGTCAAAAGGTTCTGATTCAGAGTATAGAAAATGCTTCCACAATTTCATAATAAAAAGAGAGGCAATCTAAAAACAGACAAGATCCAAGTCTAAACAATCAAAAATGGGTATAGGATATGACGAACTGGACCTTCATAAAAAAAGATATCCAATAAACATTTAGCAAGATGTTCAAGCTTATCTGTCATGAGTAAAACACAAAATTAAACCATGATTGTATGGAATTACACACATAATCAGAATGCCTAGATTAAGAAGAATGACAGTACCTAGTGTTGCAACATCAGATATGAACTGACTCAAACTCTCATACGTTCAGGTGGGAGTGAATGTAAATTGGGGAAACAGATTTGGAAAATATTTAGCCATATCTGGAAAAGTGTTTGACGGTTGAGTATGTGCTTAATATATCCATATCCTGTCAACCATGTATGTATTCTTTCTTTTTTCTTTCTCTCTTTCTTATCTATATATACATATCTATTTCTATCTATCTGTCTGTTTGTCTGCCATCTACCTGCAAAACCGTGAGTTCACACTGATAACTTTTAGCTGCAGTCCAACTCCACAGAGTTTTTCTAGCCTCCAACATTCTTTATCTCTCTATAGAAGCTTCTCCAATAGTAAGGGAGTTGGCTTCCATTATCTTCAATCCATTTACATATTTGCTAAATCCTTCTTCAGGTCACCATTCTCTTAAGCACATGGCTAACTCAGTCCTGATGCTATGATCCTAACTTGTGGACTGCTGTCTTGAACCCAGTCCTACCGAACATGCTGGCTGAGTTCTTCACAGTCTTGGCTCAGCCCTGGTTCCAAAGAACTTACTAGGATCCCTGATCCTGGTCCCAGCCCTGGCCTTGGTAAACACACCAAATGAATGCCCAGCTAAATCCCTGGCCCTGAGCTAGTCAACTTGCCTGGTGAAATCCAGGCATCGCCTGGAGGAAGGAGAACAAATATTGATGGTAAAAAATAATGAATCAATAAGATAGAGCCTGAGATGAGAACGTCTCTGAAGATTGCTCCTTTGAGAAGTGACCCCAGGGATGAGGACTGAGAGGCAGCCCAGTGAGATGGAAAAGGAGAAAGCAACAGAAACATGTATAATTAAGGTCAGAATAGTGGGCAATGGGGACAGCTTCTCCTGGAAATACCTGATGAGCCTACAGAATGGCTCCCAGAATCAACTGCTGGAAGGAAGAATGGCAGAAGCTTTTAAACATCTGCTCTGTACTTCCCTGGTGGTACAGAGGATAAGAATCCACCTGCCAATGCAGGGGACACAGGTTCAATCCCTGATCCAGGAAGATCCCACATGCCGCAGGGCAACAAAACCCACGTGCCACAACTACCGAGCCCAGGCTCTAGAGCCCAGGAGCCACAACTACTGAACCCATGTGCTGCAACTACTGAAGCCCTCGCGCCTAGAGCCTGTGCTCCGCAACAAGAGAAGTCACTGCAATGAGAAGTCCGTGCACTGAAATGAAGAGTAGGCCCAGTTCACCACAACCAGAGACAGCCCACCTGCAGCAAAGAAGACCCAGTATAACCAAAAATAAACAAATTAATTAATTAAAAAAAATCTGCCCCACTCTTCATTGGTGGAAAGTTGTCGCCCAGCGTTCGCTCCCCTACACTGTGAGCATCAGACAAATGTGTAGGCTGAGCCAACTCCTGACCTTAGATGGCATCCAAGGAGAAGCCTGTGGACAGAAAGCAAGAAGTCAGGAGACACAGAGCAGATGTCGAGAGAGTGAAGTGAATCCAAGCCTGCAGCAAGCTGCCTGCCCAAGGCATGGATGAAGTCAGTAGTGAACTCAACAGGATGCTTGTCAGCTTCATGTGACCTCACCAGTTCTTTGCCCCCAACTGACAAAGGAATGAATTGTGTTCACAGAAATGAACCCATTAGTAGAAGGATGTGGATTTTCAAAACACAGCTATTCCAGTTGAGGCACATAAAGCACCAATAACTTAAATAAGGTGACATATCACTTACCACGTTTATGTTTCATGTCATTAACAAAGTTCATTGTGATTTGAAATACCACAACGGAATCCTGGAGTGCTTCTGGGTGATGCTTGGGGAAGACAAATGGACTGTGTCTTCTGCTGTAGTCTGGTGACAGTTTAGGATGAGTCTCATGCCTTTGGAATTCAGGACTGATGTCTATGGAGTTCATGAAACCCTGGGCCCAGATCTTTGGAGCCAGCTTGACCTTGAGGCTGTGAAAGAGCGTGGTTAAGAATCAGATGGAGCCTTTCTGGTTAGAAAGCACTCTGTTTCCCAGCTGACATTTAGATGCCTTATTTTAGACACCTGGAGTTTAGGTGTGCTACCTTGGGCTTCGGTGGAAAGCTTATTTTCAGACAGGTGATATATCCGACTTGGGAGTATTTGCCACTAGGCTGGGCTCCTGGCTGGCTCGATGGTTTTAATCCTTGGCACTTTCTTCCTAACCCTTCCCTAGCCAACAGGCATGACCAAATTCCCAAGAGACGTGGCTCCTAGGGTAGGAAGGAGCTTGTGAGGTCATCTTCCAGATCCTCTTACTTCCTGCCTGTGATACAGAACTACTTTCACTTTTATATGGGGCATCTTAGTGCCAGAGAGAGAAACTGACTTGCTGTAAGTGACTCAGAGAGTCAGAACCAGTTCTGGGATCAGAACCCAAGTCTCTTGCCTTGCCATGCTTCCATGTTTGTACTTGAATCAGGGCATCTGTCCAACCTGTGACAGGTTCCATGGACCTGGGTAAGCAGGACAATAGTTGTCTTCCTTCAGGAGGGATCTTGGTATTTGTGCCTCAGTACAGTAGGCCTCATGTCTGAAACAGGAGCCAACTATGGTGGCTCAGATGGTAAAAAATCCACCTGCAATGTGGGAGACCTGGGTTTGATCCCTGGGTTGGGAAGATTCCCTGGAGAAGGGAACAGCTAGCCACTCCGGTATCCTTGCCTAGAGAATTCCATGGACAGAGGAGCCTGGCAGGCTATAGTCCATGGGGTCGCAAAGAGTTGCACCTGACTGAGTGACTTTCACTCACTCACTCATGCTTATGAAGTACAAGAGAATCTTGACCTTAAGAAGCTACTAAGGAAAGGAGAGTCAATGCCTTCAAATGGATTTTGCAAATTCTTGGGATTGGGGTTGAGAGTAGAGTGATACAGATGAATTCCTTCTGTGTCTCAAGGGTAACAGCCATGTGGGTAATCTGTTTGCAAGATCATAAGACAAGGGTCTATGTCTTGGTCAGTTACTCTCTTCCTTCTACAGCATTTAATATACCCCTCTATCTGGCCCATTCTTCCTCACCTCATCTTACTCCCACCATGCACCATTTATGTTCCCATCGTTTCTCTGCTCCATGGCAGCAGTCTGCTCTCAGACCTTCCCTCTCATGCTCTATTTTGTATTCAAACACTAGGTTATTCCTCCTGATGCTCGCCTCTGCATGTGAGATTTTCCTTCTCTCCTATTTCAGAACTCTCAGTGCATCTCTATTATCTGCTGAAGTTCCAATCTGAAATTCAAAAGCCACTACGATCTGGCTCCAAACTGTATTTCTAAAACCTCAATTCCTCTGTTTTCGCAGAGCCCAGTCAGGTGGGATTCCTTCCTCTGGCCCACTCCCCTCATCTCCCTCCTCTATCAGCTCTGAAGAATCCTTTCCTTTTCCATCACATTCGAATCTGTCATGGCCTGTCTGGTTGAAGACTTATCTCCAAGGAATAGTCTTAAGTGGATCTCTGGGCTATAAACATCTAGTTTCCTCTTGGATTCAGTTTCATTCCTGGGATGTTATTCTAGGTTTGAGAATGAGTGAAACAGAGAAAACCTGGGGTTATGGGAAAATGGTTAAAGACTATTGCAAGAGATCAAGGAGAGACAAGGCAAAGATCAATGTGGAGAGGAAAAAAATGGGAATCTAGATGCTATTATGGGCGAGTGACTTAGGGACTGGAGCCAGAAGACTGGGACAGTTTGGTCATTCTAGGCTCTCCCTAATCCTAAATTGAGTCCAAAAGACATCTTAGAGGATGACTTTTATACTCTAAATTGTCATTCATTGCTACCATTTTCTCCCTCCCCACCAAATGTTATCCCATGAAAAATAAGACCAAGTAGCTTGAAATTATATATATTTTTTTTCTTTGAAAATTCCATAGTCATGTAATAACATTACTTTCCATCACAATACTACATTGCACATATCTGCTTACAGGAGCACTGATTTCCTAAGATTCCAGAGGTGTTTCACTCTGATGATCAGTGGAAGGACATCACCATCCTACAGGCAGTAGGATGGGGAACAGCACCATCTTGCTATGAACTTAACCAAGCTCACAGGAAACTCATCACCAGATGTTGTATCTTACATTCATTAGGATTTATGGCAGATAACGTTGAAACAACAATAATTTAAACATAATTAAATATTGTTTAAGAAACTACATGTTTAAATTATTTTTAAAAAAATAACTTCTTTTTGGCCATTATAATAAAATAACACATCTAGGGAAGGTTGGGAAGAAATAAATAAGATTTTCCAAGACTCTGTCTCTCAGTCCAGGTATGAAGGTTCAAGGCTTTGGTGTTCGGGACTTTTGGTCCAGGAGCTTTATGGAATTCTGGACCCACTTCTGCTTGGGGTCAGCACAGACCTCCTTGTCTGCTTTGGTCTTGAAGCTGTGGGGAAAAGAGGGCAGAGTTAAATGGAGTGTCTTGAGGATTTTTCCCAGGAGTTTGATCCATTGGCCCCTAAAGCTGATTAGCCCTTGCTCCCTGGTTGAGGAGCCTGAATGGGGACAGGAAGAAGGGGAAATAGGAGGAAGAAACTTCTTTTCCAGAAAAGAAGTTCTGCTGTTACTGCCCCAGGGGAAGCCCTCTAGACCCTTGGCTAAAGGAACTTGGATGATCTGACCAAGATCCTAGAAGAGGAGCCCAGGGTGTGTATATTTTCCTTCTTGTGGGCTCAGTTTGTCTATGGAGTAAAGGGTCCTTTGGCTTGGATGTTTTATTTATCTGACTCATTTGGACACATAGAACTCAGATAGAACTTTTGGCTGTGGGTGCCAGGGCATGGTGCACTTACATCACAGCTTCCTGGGGACACTGGCTGTTGGTGATTCTCGTGTAGCTGTCCAGCTTCTTGAAGGGGATCTTCCCATTGATCATACTAAAGCAGCAGGTGATTGGGATAGAAACTGAATCTGAAAAACATTTTGCAAAGAACCAGAGAGTTATGATGTGTTGTAAACATGCATGTGTCAGAGAAAATGAAGAAGACAGGAGACAAAGCAAGTGCTGGGATTCTAGCTGGGACCCACGGCTCCCACATTCAGAGCCTTAGTCCAGATCCCACAGGTAAAATGGTCCTTCCTTCTGTGCCCCATCCCCAAACAAGATGAGGATTGTTGAGACAGTGGCTGCATTTAGTGTCCTGAAGGTGGTATTGGGCAAGATAATGGAGCTTCTAGTTCTGGTCCTGCCTCTGACCAGCTGTGAGGTGCCAGCTCTTCTTAATTCCTCTCTTGCTTTCACCTTCTCCATCTTTGCAATGGAGGCTATGCAGCAAGCATGGGGTGACTTATGCCTGGGGTTAGTAGCTGGGGTAGTGAAAATGTTAAGGCTTAAGAAGAGAGGAGCCTTACCTGGCTGAGCGAGCACCTGGGTGCCAAAGGCGGCTGCCACGAGCAGCAGACACAGAATCCCAGCGGAGACCTTCATGTTGGAGGGTGAGCACGGGGGCTTCAGCCTGAGAGTTGGCGATTGCTGAGTTGGTCTCAGTCTCTGGAAATCTGGCTCCTCTGGCTGATCTGCCTGCCTTTTATAGGGAGCAGAGTGCATGGGTAGGGTTATGTTTAAGGAAGGACCGAAGAAACCCCTGAATGTGCTGAGTAAACACCAGATCCTGGTGGTGATTTCCGAACACTGAGAAAAGGAAGTTGAGCAGTTTCCATCATCTGTTTGGGCTGTGGAGCAGAGGTGGAAGGATATGTGGCCATGCCAGTGAAATGTACAAAGTGATGTCATTAGACTGTTAAGAGCTCTGATTTCTTTGAAATGGAACAAGATCTGTTGGAAAGGAAGAGTGGAAGCTGAGTTCCTAGTGGGGTGGAAAGAATCAACGGCCTGGGGCCTCCTCAGGGTCCAGGAGGTCGGGGAAGGGGCTCTATGTCTTTGCCTGGGCTCTTTGTCCATCTCTGGTCTCTGCCATCCTCAACCAGTTGCACTCCTTTAGAATCTCACATAGGTAGCTTGATAGAAGCTTGGCAGAATGGTAAATCCAGGCATCTTCAAGTCTTCAGGCTCTGGAATGTCCTGTCGTGGAGCCTAAGAAGTGGACAACACATACTGATCTTATAGGGTTGCTGTTGTTTTAGTTGCTAAGTCTTGTCTGACTCTTTGTGACACCATGGACTGTAGCCCATCAGGCTCCTCTGTCCATGGAATTTCCCAGGCGAGAATACTGGAGTGGGCTAACATTTCCTTCTCCAGGGGATCTTCCAGACCCAGAAATCGAACCTGTATCTCCTGCATTGGCAGATAGATTCTTTACCATTGAGCCACAAGGGAAGCCTACAATCTTGCCAAGTGGTGATTTCCAAATATTTTATCAGACACTAAAGTTTCTTTCCAAGTGAAATGATACAAAGAAGTCCAGTATTTCATGCAGATTCAGATAGAACAGGTCTGTTTGAAAAATGCCTTTTACTTTTGGTGTCCAGTGTATTGCCCACTTAAAAAATTAGGTTGTTTGTTTTTTACAACTGACTTTGAAAAGTTCTTTTTACATTTTGCACTCAAATCCTTTACCAGCTATGTGCATTGCAAATATTTTCTCCACAGGCTGTAGCTTACTTTCTTAACAATATTTTTCACAGAGCAAAAGTTTTAAATTTTAATAAAGTTCAATTTATCAATTTTTTCTTTCATAGATGTTGCTTTGGGTATCTCTTCATCAAATCCAGGTTTGCATATTGCCTTTTCAATGAACATTTCCAGACTTTTTACAAATCATTCTATATTCCCCAATAATCTTGAATGTTAAATATTCCATAAGGGTCCATATATAAAGTCACTGTAATTAAGTGAATCCTTTCTCTACAGTTGGAAATTATACAATTTCCACTTTTTCACAATCATAAACAACAATTATGAGAAAAATGATGTAACATAATCATTATTGTCTTCAATTCTATAGCTAAAGGATTAATAAATCAAGTTATATGGCTATTATTAAGGCTCTTAATCAAATTACAGCATTATTACATTGCTGGAAGGTTTCCGTCTTCATTAAGATGTGAGTTTATTGTTCTTAAAAATATTTGACAATTGCTAAGAAAAAGATATTTATCTTGTTAAAGGGTAAAAACCAAGCAATGGAATAGTGGTTTCCTTTGTGGTGTTAACATCATGCAGGAGCCTTTTTAGAGGCAGACATGTTCTTTATCTTACTCAGAGGGGTGCTTAAGCAGTTGTCTATTTAAAATTCATGAAATTGTACACTTAAAATGTCTGCACTTTATTGTACATAAATTAAACTTCCACATAAAGTAAATAAAAAGCACAGCACTGTTTTGCTTACATTCTAATGTATTTGTTGTTTTTAGCGAGTGTGTTAATTATTTTTTTCTTGTGATTAACTCATTCATGTTTCTATAACATATGGCCTTTTATTGTTCTTACTGATTCCGAAGAGACTTTAGAACATTTATCTCATGCATTTTCCTTTTATTATACTGTGCGAGCTTGTAAGAGTAGAGAATTTGCAGAACGTGGGATAAATCACTGTCATCAGAATTTCTTCTGACCAGAAGGGAACTTGAGTTCTTCCAGACAGTCCTCTTGCCAGATGTACCTTGTAGCCCTGATCTCTGTGGGAGTGTGTTGTCTAAGAGGTCATCTGCACACAATTTTTTGTTCAGAAATAAATTCACTGTCTCACAGAATACTTTCAAGGCCCTGTTAATTTCTCCTCTGAGCTACCTTCATATGGAAAGTTCATCCATAAGCAGATGGCACAAATAGTAGCAAAAGTGATATTGTTGAGAATCAACAAGCATTAGCAAATGAAGGGAATTAAGGGTCAAGTAACTCAATTCTAATCCTGATGGAGCCAATAATGAGCCAATGACCTGCCCAGTGTGACCATGGATAAATCTTGATTCTTAAATTCATTGTCCTTATCTATAAAAGGGAAGGGTTTGACAAGTTCAGGGATGACAAATAGTTTTCAATGATTTGTTAACTTAATAGATTGATGGCAGACAAATAGAAAGGTTTGTTGGAAAAAAAAAAAAGAACCAAACAGAAGCTCCAGTGAGGCCTTACCTTGGGTTATTGAGTGCAATGCTGTTATTGATTAGTGATGTCTGCCAAGGATGCAGCAATAGAAAGTGGTACTACCTGTGTAACACAGATGTTGTTCCTGGATTAAATCATATTTAAGCTCTTCTGTAACTTAATTCATCTATGTTTGGGAAGTATCCACTCAGAGACTAAGAAGCTAGCATGCCAAGAGAACTGGCAGAGAAATGTGCTTAGCAGTCAGCCCTAGGAGAAGACGAATAGCATGGTGGTTAAAAGTCTGGATCTGGATAGAAGGAATACTAGTTAATACTGTGTCAGATATTCTTTACTCGCCTATTCTTTACTTATGTGAAAATGGGGTTTATTGTGAATATTAAGTGATCTGATATCCAAAACTTGCTTTGCAGAGTGAGTAACATGTGTACATGCATTCTCAGCTGCTCAGTCGTGTTCGACTCTTTGTGACACCACAGACTGTAGCTTGCCAGGTTCCTCTGTCCATGGGATTTTCCCAGCAAGAATACTGGAGTGGGTTGCCCTTTCCTCTTCCAGGGGATCTCCCTGATCCAGGGATCGAACTCACGTATCCTGCACTGCAGGTGGATTTTTTAACTGCTGAGCCACTGGGGAAGCCCTCAGTAATATATGACGAGTGATCAATAATTTAGCTGTTATTAATAGTCGAGTAAGAAAGGTATTGTGTCTAGAACGTGCTAGAAAGGGACCCACAGTGTGGTCCCTGGTCTCTTGTATTAGTTCTCCCTAAAATTGCTTCCAACTAAGATATGTGGTAGAAACAGACCACCAGGAATGTCTGGATTGTAGATGAGGGGGAAAAAAAAGAGCCTCCCAGAGGAAGAGAAGTGTGTTCCTGGGATCCTGCCATGAATCAGATGCATGGAATGTTGGGGGCCCACAGTGGGGATGAGGGTCAGACTCCAGGGTTGACATACCCAGAGGCACCAAGGTCTTAATTCTTCAAGGAGCTCAGAGATCTCAAGTGGTGAGCCACTTTGATTATGCAATTTCCCTCTATTGTTTTGTCCTCAAACTGAATTCAAGAAATCCCAACATAAAAAGTTAAAACGAAACTTTAGGCCATGAAAGTTCAGCAGCTGTTCTTTTCAATAGCGTGGTTATGCTGTTGTTTAAGGAAGTGATCACCCTGCCTTCTCTCTTTTCCCCTCAGCATCCTCCCAAAGTGCATCTTCCTTAAGCAGTTTTGACAGCTCACTTAGGGCTCAGTGACTGTGAAGTGGCACCGGACATCAGAAACAACCTCTGTTAATAGAGGGCCAGAAATGGGTACCCTGCTGTGGAAATAGATCTGGGTTCTTAAGGACCTTGTTTCATTTTTGTGGTAATTGTTTGCTTTGTTTTGTTTGTTTTTTACTGCTTCCCTCATTTTTAAAGAATTTTTATTAGAGTATAGCTGATTCACAATGTTGTATTAGTTTCTGCTATCCAGCAAAGTGAATAAGTTATACATATACATATAGCCACTCTTTTTTAGATTCTTTTCCCATATAGGTAGTTATCAAGTATTGAAGAGTTCTCTGTGCCATACAGTAGGTCCTTATTAGTTATCTGTAGTAGTTTGTACATGTCGATCTTAAGCTCCCAATTTATCCCTTTCCCTTTGCTTCCTCCCTTGGTAACCGTAAGTCTGTTTTCTACAGCTGTGACTCTAGTTCTGTTTTGCAAATGAGTTCATTTGTGCTATTTTTTAAGATTCCACATATTAGCAATATCATATTATATTTGTCTTTCTCTGTTCGACTTACTTCACTCAGTATAACAATCTCTAGTTCTATCCATGTTGCTACAAATGATATTATTTCATTCTTTTTTATGGCTGAGTAACATTCCATCATATATACGTGTGTTCAACTCTTTTGTGACCCCATGGTCTGTAGCCTGCCAGGCTCCCCTATCCATGGATTTCTCCAGGCAAGAATACTGGAGAGGTTTGCCCTTCCCTTCTCCATAGGATTTTCCAGACCCAGGGATCAAACCTGGGTCTTCTGCATTGTAGGCAGATTCTTTACCATCTGAGCCACCAGGGAAGCCCTGTACATATTGTCCACATCTTTTTTATCTATTCCTCTATTGATGGACATTAAGGTTGCTTCCCTGTCCCGGCTATTGTAAATAGTTCTGCAATGAACATTAAGATGCATGTATCATTTCAAATTGTGATTTTCTCTGAATAAAAGCCCAGAAGTTGGATCACAGGATTGTATTATTTGTAATATGTGGAAATGTGGTTCTTAAGGAATGTGACTAAATGGGAGAGGATCTCAGGAATCAAAGTTCCTGCTTTCATTTTCCAGCTTTGTCCCAAGTGTTTTCAATCGTCACAAAATTATAGAATGAGTTAGAAAAAGGTGCATTTAATTTATTCAATCCTTTTCCTTTGAGAGAATGAATTATAGAGGCGAAATGATTTGTCATAAAGTTGTACAACTGCCCTGTGACAAGCCAGGGCTGGTAAATGAGCATGTCAGAATGAAAGCCATTATTCAATTTAGAGTTAGAAGACAAGAACCAGGCAGGAAAATACAGAGAGCTGCCCAGGAACCTCAAAGACCATCCAGTGCACTGGTCCCCAGATCTGCCTATCACATCAGAATGCCCTGGGCAGGGACTTATAATATGGAAAGGCTGCCTTAACCCACTCTAACATACTCACTCAGAATCTTTGGAGATAATGCCTTGAATTCTCTTTGAAATGTTCCAGGTGGCTTTTAACCATGACCAGTTTGGGAGCCATCAAGGATCAAGATCATCCCCAAGAAAAAGAAAAGCAAAAAAGCAAAGTGGCTGTCTGAGGAGGCCTTACAAATAGCTGTGAAAAGAAGAGACTCGAAAAGCAGGGGAGAAAAGGAAAGATATTCCCATTTGAATGCAGAGTTCCAAAGGATAGCAAGGAGAGATAAGAAGGCCTTTCTCAGCAATCAATGCAAAGAAACAGAAGAAAACAACAGAATGGGAAAGACTGAGATCTCTTCAGGAAAATTAGAGATACCAAGGGAACATTTCATGCAAAGATGGGCTCAATAAAGGACAGAAATGGACCTAACAGAAGCAGAAGATACTAAGAAGAGGTGGCAAGAATACACAGAAGAACTGTATAAAAAAGATCTTCACGACCCAGATATCACAATGGTGTGATCACTCACCCAGAGCCAAACATCCTGGAATGTGAATTCAAGTGGGCCTTAGGAAGCATCACTACAAACAAAGCTAGTGGAGGTGATGGAATTCCAGTTGAGCTATTTCAAATCCTAAAAGGTGACGCTGTGAAAGCGTTGCACTCAATATGCCAGCAAATTTGGAAAACTCAGCAGTGGCCACAGGACTGGAAAAGGTCAGTTTTCATTCCAATCCCAAAGTCAATGCCAAAGAGTGCTCAAACTACTGCACAATTGCACTCATCTCACACACTAGCAAAGTAGTGCTCAAAATTCTCCAAGCCAGGCTTCAGCAATACGTGAATCATGAACTTCCAGATGTTCCAGCTGGTTTTAGAAAAGGCAGAGGAACCAGAGATCGAATTGCCAACATCCTCTGGATCATCGAAAAAGCAAGAGAGTTCCAGAAAAACATCTATTTCTGCTTTATTGACTATGCCAAAGCCTTTGACTGTGTGGATCACAATAAACTGTGGAAAATTCTTCAAGAGATGGGAATACCAGACCACCTGACCTGCCTCTTGAGAAATCTGTATGCAGGTCAGGAAGCAACTGGACATGGAACAACAGACTGTTGTTCCAAATAGGAAAAGGAGTACGTCAAGGCTGTATATTGTCACCCTGCTTATATAACTCATATGCAGAGTACATCATGAGAAATGCCAGGCTGGAAGAAGCACAAGTTGGAATCAAGATTGCTGGGAGAAATATCAATAACCTCAGATATGCAGATGACACCACCTTTATGGCAGAAAGTGAAGAGGAACTAAAGAGCCTCTTGATGAAAGTGAAAGAAGAGAGTGAAAATGTTTGCTTAATAAGATCACGGCATCCAGCCCCATCACTTTATGACAAATAGATGAGGAAACAGTGCAAACAGTGGCTGACTTTTATTTTGGGGGGCTCCAAAATCACTGCAGAAAGTGACTGCAGCCATGAAATTAAAAGACGCTTACTCTTTGGAAGGAAAGTTATGACCAACCTAGCTAGCATATTAAAAAACAGAGACATTACTTTGCCAACAAAGGTCCATCTAGTCAAGGTTATGGTTTTTCCAGTAGTCATGTATGGATGTGAGAGTTAGATTATAAAGAAAGCTGAGTGCCAAAGAATTGATACTTTTGTCTGTGGTGTTGGAGAAGACTCTCTAGGGTCCTTTGGACTACTTTGGACTACAAGGAGATCAAACCAGTGCATCCTAAAGGAGACCAGTCCTGGGTGTTCATTGGAAGGACTGATGTTGAAGCTGAAACTCCAATACTTTGGCTATCTGATGCGAACAGCTGACTTATTTGAAAAGATCCTGATGCTGGGAAAGATTGAGGGCAGGAGGAGAAGGGGACGACAGAGGATGAGATGGTTGGATGGCATCACTGACTCAATGGACATGAGTTTGAGTAAACCCTGGGAGTTGGTGATGGACAGGGAGGCCTGGCGTGCTGCGGTTCATGGGGTTGCAAAGAGTCAGACATGGCTAAGTGACTGAACTGAACTGAACTGAACCTGGTTTAAATGCTTCATTTACAGATATATACACTGGGGCACAGAATGGTAAGCTGATTTACTCAGAGTCACTCTGACAATTTAGCAAAAATCCCAAACCAGAACTCAGAGATGCCATCACTATGCCCAGTTACACACTGGGCCTGTTTCTTTGGTCCCTGGTACAGGCAAGGTCTTTGTTCTAACAGAGACCCCAATGTTCTGTGTCTGTAAGTTCATGTCACAAAGATAAGCATGTGTGTGCCCAGTTGGAATATAAATGATCTCAGAGAGGATTACCTTATAGGTCTTAATAAGAGGAACATGAATAGCTTCTATTTCAACTTGGGAATATATAGTTTAACCCCCCAAGCCCTTATATCACCATTCCCCACTCAATGCTTAATAAGTGATAATAACAGAAGACCTTTTGAGGCTATCTACAATGTCTCTGCTTTTCCTTTATAATAACTCCATGGAATCAATTGAAAGTTTGATGGCAACAAGCTGTTCAGTTGCTCCTGGGGCTCTGGGGCTACCACTGGGATGTGGATAGAAATAACCCTGACCCTAAGCTCCTGGCTAGTTTGGTAGTATGGATTCTAGGTACTGCCTTATCCTAGTCTGTCCCTACTGGTGGCCAAGGTAATGTGGTCTGTGGTCTGAAAGACACAACTTTAAGAATGAGAGGTGAAATGGACTTTGTTGGATTCCTGTATTTTTGAAGTGTACACATTATTTCAGCTTTATTGATGGAGCACCCGAGGAACAGGGCAAAGCAAATATATGTCCTATGTGTACAAAATAAAGCACCCAGGTCTTGGGCTATCTAGGCCAGCCTCTTCCCAGGGCCCTGGTTTTAAGTGTAATGCATGGAACAGTGAGATACAGCATGGCCCAGCAATTGTGGGCCCAGTTGGAATGTAAATGATTTCAAAGAGGATTACTTGATAGGTGGCCTCTCATCCTGCTTTGAATAGTTTCCTCACTAATAACTGAGTGGAGAGTGCTGATTCTGCTGTAGTCTTTCTTCACGTGGCCTGTTGGGATCTTTATCAATCAGAAACATCCCTGGTCACTGCGGCAAGTCAAAGGGACATGGAGGTTCTTAAACTAGCTCTTAAAGGCTTCTCCCTGGAGTGACACAAAAGGGGTCATACCCCTTGCTTATCTTCAAGATGGTATGGAAGAATAATCCTACATTGGTAGAAGCTCAAATACTAGAAATATGAGTGGTTATCTCTAGTCCACCACATGTTGCCTGTTACCCACATCAATTTAGTAACGATTAGCTGTTGTAAAGAAATGACTGGGCTATGTGACGTTCCTAGGTTTAACCATTTTTAATAATTCCCATTAAAAACAGCCCATCCTTTATTTGTTTATTTTGGCTGAGCCATGTTTCATGAAGGATCTTAGTTTCCCAAACCAGGGATTGAACCTGTGTCCCCTGCAGTGGAAGCTCAGAGACTTAACCACTGGACGGCCAGGGAAGTCTTAAAACAGTCCACTCTTGAAAATTTTTTTTTTTTAATTTTAACTTGAGGCTAAGTGGTGAGTCTAAGTGGTTTCACATTTAGCCTTCTAAATCAAATACGTTGTACTTTTTTTGCTCCGCTGTTCCCCAACTGACTTTTATCTAAATGTCAGGGAACTACACTAATGATTGCCATATCAAGTTATTCACTTCAACTCAGTGAAGTGGTAAATTATCATAAAGCCCTTAATGAATGCAAGTGTTAATTGGTCCTTTGAGGGATATTTGGATTTTATTATTTATAAAGATCACAGTTAGGCTTATGAAGGCTAAGAGCCTCTGGGTGAATAGCTGGTAAGCCCTGTGAAGGAGTCATTGTGCTTTTACATGTTCTGTGTCACGTACCGGACAGCCACTCTTGTATTTCTCTGTGTGTTTTTTGTTTGTTTGTTTTAGCTTTTGGCTGAACCCCAAGGCATGTGGAAATTTAGTTCCCCGACCAGGGAACAAACCCATGCCCTCTGCATTGGCAGCAGGAGATTTAACCACTGGACCAACAGGGAAGTCCCTTTATTTGTGTTTTTAAAAAACTGACCTGGATGGGAGGGGAGTTTGGAGGAGAATGGATACATGTCTATGGATGGCTGAGTCCCCTTGATGTCCACCTGAAACTATCACATTGTTAACTGGCTATACTCCAATACAAAATAAAAAGTCTTTAAAAAATTGAGAGCTGTCTACCTAATTCAATCATATGTATTATGCTCCATAACATTCTGGAGCTCACTTTTTTTTTTTTTTTAATGTCAAAAATAACTGTTTTTTCCTACATTTTTACAGATAGAAATGTATAACATTCAGTCAGTTGTAAAAACTTTAGGGTGGTATCATAACCGTTAAAGTACTCTATCACAGGAACGGAATGAAAAATGTAGAACACGTCTCTCAAGGCATCCAGACATCAGCCAGCACCGGCGCTTAGCAACGCACCGCAGCGGAGTCGGAGCCTTCTGCGCAGGCGCCTGCCCACTAGCCTACATCAGCAACCCGGGCTGCGTGCCCACACTAGGGACTTCCGGTAAGAAACTGTTATTGCAATTTACAGCTCCCAAGTTTTAGCTTTGTGGTCTTTAATTGATTGCTTTTCCCATTCCAATCTCCAAGGTCCCTCAATCACACAGA
This sequence comes from Giraffa tippelskirchi, assembly GCF_054371585.1. NCBI lineage: Eukaryota > Metazoa > Chordata > Mammalia > Artiodactyla > Giraffidae > Giraffa > Giraffa tippelskirchi. The sequence goes on along the minus strand of NC_137277.1, from coordinate 47,042,986 downwards.
CTCAGAGGAAAGGAGTCTTGTTTGTTTACTGGGGGAGCTGCCATCCAGAATTAGGGTACTTCTTCCTGAATCTGCCCTCGAACTTCAGATCTGTTTCCTCGGTGGAAGGCACTGCCCTTCTTTCACTTGTCTGATACACTGAGAGGATTTATAACACTTTCATATGTTCCTGAGGCTTCTGAAATGTTTCCCAGGCCCAGACTCTGGCATTTTCCCCAACTCAGAGTAACACATCTGCAGGACTTTTAATGATTTTCAGGTGATTGCATGCTCTTTGCAGGAAACAAAAAGTATACAGAAATGCCAAAAGGAAAGGACAAAATACATCTGCATTTAGGGTGGGTGACCAGCTCATCCTGGTTTGGCCTGTGATTTCTTGTTTTTAGCACTAAACGACTAGTGTCCCATGAAACCCCTCAGTCCTGGGCAAATCATGAAGACTGATCACCCTACCTGCATCTTAAACACTAAGATTGAATCTGGTTGAAACTTGTTTATTTTACCCCTTTCTTCTCTCTTGATTTCTCTGTGTGTGTATATGTGTGTATATATAGCAGTATGTATGCACACATACGAAAGTATGTATGTGTTTTGGTATATCTATACACATATATGTGTATAGATACACACATATATCCATATATCCATGTATATACACGCATATCTAGACATAATGCACATGTGATAATATTTATAGCTTTCTTTCCTTAACACTGGTCATGTACTCTTCTGATTCATTAGATATTCTTCAGTTGCTTGAATTTTAAAGGCTTCATAGTGGTCCATTTTACATACCACACACATACCATAATTGAAGTCTTTCACTGTAATTGGGTATACATATGATTTATATCTTCACCTTTAAAGTTAACATTATGAGGAAAAAGTCAGTTTAAAAACCTGACCCACGTCTTTATTTCTTTCTGTAGCTATGGAATTAACATATCACAATGCATGAAATGTTGACGCTTTTAACATGTATTACCCTATCGGTTTCTAGAAAGTTTCACCCTGGACAACATTTACAATTTGTGGTAAAGAGAATCATGGACTCCCCAAATGTCCAGTCCCCAGTCGCTGGAACCTGTGGGAATGTTATCTTACATGGCAAAGGGATCTTTGCACATATGGTTCCAGGTTCAGAACTTGAGATGGGGGAGCAGCCGGGTTATCCAGGTGGACCTGAATGGAGTCCACACACAGACAGTCCCTGAATGTGGAGACCCTGTCCTATGGCATCAGAGAGATGAGACAGAAGGAGAAGAGATCCCAACTGTGTGTGAGAGAGACTTGACATGCTGCTGCTGGCTTTGAAGACGGAGGAATGGGACTCGGAGCCAAGGATTCTAGTGGCTTCTAGAAGCTGGAAACAGCCCTCTGCTATCAGTCATCAAAAAAGAAAGATCTCAGTCCAGTAAACAAAAGAACTGAATTCTGCTAACACCCTGAATGATCAAGAAAATTGACTCTTCTCTATAGCTTCTAGATAAAAACACAGTTCTGCCAACACCTTGATTTTAGTCTGATGAGACCTGGATCTCACCTTCAGCACTGTAAGATAATAAATGTGTGTTGTATAAATCACTGGTTTTAGTGGTACTTTATTATGATAGTAGTAGAAAACAAATGAATTATTCTTTTAAAATGTGTGGTGCTTTATTAATAAAAATATGATTTTGCATATGGGCCAAAATAACCTATAGTGATAGAATTCAGACTAGAGTCTCCCTTTGGGGAATACTTTTAAAAAATTATTTTCTGTTTTTTTTTTTAAGTTGCTAGTTTATTTTAATTAATTTTTTCTTTCTTTCTCTCTTTTTTTTTGTTGTGCCATGCAGCATGCTGCATCTTAGTTCCCCAACCAGGGATCGAACCCATGACCCCCTCATTGGAAGCATGGAGTCTTAAACACCGGACCACAAGGGAAGTCCCTTTTTGGAGATATTAACTGGCAGGGACCTGAGGGAGACTTCTGGGTCTGGAAAAGTTCTACAAATGTTGATTTGAGATGTGGCTACATGGAGTATATGTGCAAACGTGCCAAGTCACTTCAGTTGTATCCCACTCTTTGCAACCCCATGGACTGTAGTCCGCCAGGTTCCTCTGTCCATGGGAGTCTCCAGGCAAGAATACTGGATTGGGTTGCCATGCCCTCCTCCAGGGGATCTTCCCAACCCAGGGATCCAACCCGTGTTTCCTGTGTTTCCTGAATTCACAGGCGGGTTCTTTACCGCTAGCATCACCTGGGAAGCCCCACATGGAGTGAAAGTTGCTCAGTTGTGCAGAACTCTTTGCGACCCCATGGACTATATAGTCCATGGAATTCTCCAGGCCAGAATACTAGAGTGGGTAGCATTTCCCTTCTCCAGGGGGTCTTCCCAACCCAGGGATCGAACCCAGGTCTCCTGCATTGTAGCTAGATTCTTTACCATCTGAGCCACAAAGGAAGCCCAAGAATACTGGAGTGAGTAGCCTATCCCTTCTCCAGCAGATCTTCCTGACCCAGGAATTGAACTGAGGTTCCCAGCATTGCAGGCAGATTCTTTACCAACTGAGCTATAAGAGAAGCTCCACATGGAGTGTAGACATGTATAAAACACACTTATCTTCACTGAGTTTTATTTTTGGAGAGTATTACCTCAATTAAAATGTAAGTAAAAAGAAACCACTCCATTGTTTAAATTTTTATGTATAGGTTGGTTCTTTGTGTACATGTTCATTGGTTTGAGTTTTTTATCTTGTAAACTGATAGTCTCCTTAGCTTGAGAATTCACTTATTTTTCCCTTATTTATAAGAGACTTTAAAACTCTATCTCTTGTACATTTCATATTTTGAAAACAAAGTACTACCTCTTAATACAAAAGTTACAGAACACGAAACATAGTCTAGACCTCAAGATTTCCCCTTAGAAGAAGGAACTTAAGCCTTTCCAGAATGGCAGATTTTTAAACTCTGGGACTGTCCCCACCAATTGCATCATGTCGGATACACATAGTAAAGCATGGTTTGGGGATCTAGTTTATATTTAGTTGCAGTCCACATGCAAGGCCACTAAGTAAGCCAGGAAATTTTTATTCTCCAGTGAGATGCATGATGCAGAGGTGCATCTGGAAGCAGGAGCTAGAAATAGGATTAAAACTCTTTTATCAGGACAAGTGGGTTCATTGAAATGCAAGGGATTAAGGGCAAGCAGGTATAATCCTAGCTTGCCTGCTAAGTAGCTGTGTGACCTAACCGGGTGGGTCATTAGGCCCACCTGCCTCATCTATGAAACATGGGGATGCTCATGGTCAGGGATGATGAGTTGGTTTCTGTGCAGATGTCAGCCCAAGAGGATGATAGTAAGGATAACAAGGTCTTGTGCTGGCCTCTGAGAAATAGTAATGGGACTCTTTACTGATGACCACCAAGGACACAGTGTTAGGGAAGACCCTGGTTTTGTGACATGTTGGACATTTCTGGACCAGGAGATATCTATGTTCCATCAATTTTATTCTCCCAAGATCATCTTGAAATGAGTCCAGTCTGAGATTAGACATTTAGGACATTAGGAATTAGCTGGGAAGTGTTCTTTCCTGTGTAACTCCATCTCAGAGACAGGAGAGTGGTTAAGATCATGAACTCTGGAGTCAGACTGTCAGGATTTGGTTACCCAGATGCTTATTTCGGATCTCTGCACCTCAGTTTCCCTACCAGTAAAATGAGTGCATAAAAAGAGTTGACACAGGAGGGCAATGAACAGTGGGTCATAAGTATATAGTAAGTATTTCCTGGGACTTACCAGGCAGCTCAGTGATAAAGAGGCCACCTGTCAATGAAGGAGATGCGGGTTCGATCCCTAGGTTGGGAAGATCGTTGGGAAGATCCCTTGGAGAAGGAAATGGCAGCCCACTCCAGTATTCTTGTCTAGGAAATCCCATGGAAAGGGGAGCCTGGCAGGTTATAGTCCACCGGGTCACAAAGGAGTTGGATAGGACTTAGCAACTAAACAAAAACAACAACAACAACAAAGTATTTACTAAGTCAGCAGTTATGAATATTCATCATGAGGAGGATGCAGTGACCAGAGGATGCTAGGGAGGTACCAAGGATGTGGACCATTCGAAGTGTTCCTGTAACTGTCTTCATGTTTCTTGGTAAAAGAGGTAGTACAGATGGACCTCCCGGAAGACCTGTGCTATAGATGGGGAAATAGAAAGAGTCTCCTGGAAACAGTGGAGAATGGACTCCTCAGACTCTCACTTGAACCAGAGGTGCAGAAGGCTCTGGACCCCCAGAAGGAACAGGAGACAGATCCCAGGTAGGACGGACACTGAGAGGCACCTCGCTCAGTTTCTGTGGGAAGTTCAGAGACTGCCATCAGCAAATTCCATTGATTGCACAATTTCCCTCCTTTGGTTTTGGTTTCCATCTGGATTTGGGAAACCTTCGTATGAAAGCTAAAACGGAACTCAAGACAGCTCAAGTTCTGCAGCTGTTTTGGCCAGCTGCCAGACAGCCCCCCCTGGGACAGGATCCTTATGTTTTTTTTTTCTCTCTCTCTCTCCCCTTTCCTGGGGGCTTCCTAGTTAGCAGTTAGCTAAAGCACAGACAACAGCACCAGTGCTTGTTGTTTAGGAGCGGGTGGATGGCAAGGCTGTGGTCTAGACAATAAGCTGGTAGTGGGTGGGGTTAAGTTAATATTGGGAAAGAAATGAGGCTGCTGCAGTGGAAGCTGGTGTCCACCTTCTTAAATGACTCCCAAGACACACATCAAGGTCGACTGGATGAATAGCCTGGGAATCTCAAGCCTGGGCTACATTATACAGCATTACCCCAGGTTTATTCTGAGATCACAGAATCACAGAAACAATGGAGAGAGGTGGTAGAAGAAAGACATAAAGTGCTTTTCAGCAGGTGACGCAGCTAGTCTGTGACGAGCCAGGACTGGAGGTGAGCAGTGGCCATGTATGAGTGTCAGGTCCTTACCAAGACTACCATGCAAGTTCAAATCCAAGACAGAAGGGGACAGAATCCAAGCGGTAACAGCACAAAAGAACCTCAGCAAGCACCCCAACTGGGCCTCAGGTCCCTAAGGAAACCGATCAAAACCTCGGAAGGGATACGTGGCCCTAAGCCAACGGGCTGACTCAGCATCCTGGAATAAGTTCTGGAAACCCGTGTTTTTAGAAGGAATCCTGCTGATTTCCATTCATAGCCAGTTTGGAAGCCATGGATCTAGAGCAGAAGCACATTCATGGGTGGGTACACTGGGTCTCATGGAAGGAAAATGAGTTGTCAACAACTCAGTTGACAATTTAGTGCAGAGGTGCAGCCTAAGGAAGAGAGGGGGTGATACCCAATTATGGGTCCATGCATCCATGTTTGGTCCCCGGTCCCTGATGGGAACTCTTCTGTATCAGAGGTCCCAGAGCCTCCAGGGCTTAGAGTTTACAAGTTCATGGACAGGACTGGGAGGACAAATGGGCTGAGAACTATTTAAAAATGAAGAGCTATAGCTTTACGAACGGAGTGCTAGCAGATTCTATTTGTGGTAGTATGCTGCTGCTGCTGCTCCTAAGTTGCTTCAGTCGTGTCCAACTCTGTGCGACCCCATAGACGGCAGTCCACCAGGCTCCGCCGTCCCTGGGATTTTCCAGGCAAGAGTACTGGAGTGGGTTGCCATTTCCTTCTCCAGGAGATCTTCCCGACCCAGGGATCGAACCCGGGTCTCCCTCATTGTAGGCAGATGGTTTTACTGTCTGAGCCACCAGGTTTAAAGGTCACTCTCTTTTTTAAAAAAAGATTTACTTATTTGGTTGCATCAAGTCTTGGCTGCAGCACACAGGCTCTTCACTGCATCTTGTGGGAATCTCTCATTGCAGCACATGAACACTAGTTGTGGCACGCTGGCTCAGTAGTTGTGCTGAGGCATGTGGGAACTTAGTTCCCCGACCAGGGATTGAACCCAAGTCCCCTGCATTGCCAGGTGGATTCTTAACCACTGGACCACCAGGGAAGTCCCTAGGGGTCACTCTCAGTGGCCGTTTGGGATGGGATCGTGGTGGCAGAAGAGACAGACACACAGGACTGCTGGACCCAGCCTGAGGATGAATGTAGATGCTAACTGCCCCGAGAATTTGGGGGCCTCCTTGAAGGCTTTGGTGAAACACGTCTGTGTCTAGGCAGGCAATGAGTGAGCCAGGAGTGGGTTTATAGTAACCCAGACCCCTTATTAGCCCTGAGTGTGGATTTGAAACATGGTGCCTTCCAGCTCCTCCCAAGACATGACTCCTCGGACTGAGGGAAACGGTGAGGTCCCTTACCAGACTCTGCCTACTTCCTGCCTGTGGTATAGTATTGTCTCCATTGAATGAAGAGGGAAACAGAGGCCCAGAAAGAGAAGCTGATATGCCTAAGTGCACAGGCAGGCAGTGCCGCTTTTGTAATCAGCACCAACACCTCCTGCCTCCCAGGCCTGGACATTTCCAGCTCCGCGGGCTCCCGAGTACACTGTTACCTACCGCAGTGCTCTCTCCCCCAGAATGGCAGGCGGGAGCCCTCTAGTTGATCTTAAACTTTGATGGGTAGACTAGTTTCCATACAAGTCTGGGTTCTATTTTTTAAAGAGGAGCAGACCAAGCTCATAGACTGCTGAGGGATCTTAGAGGACCATTCAGAAAGAGGAGACCCTGTCTCTTTAAATGCTCGTTCCTAAACCTTTGCAGCTAGACTCCAGGGGATAGTGACAAAGGGAAGAAAATTTGGGGCAAAGGGCGGACATACTTGTAAATGCCAGCTTGTGGTGTCGGGCGAGCTGGTTCTAGACTCTACATCACTGATCCTTCTCTCTGTCCTCACAATTGAAGATGGTCCGGAAATCCCCTATAGGCTGGCATGTCTCCTCCGCCCTCACCATCACTTCTTGCCTGGATCATCACAGAGACCGGCTCTCAGGTCATCCTTTCCACACCCCAACTGGCCCGCAGCTGTCTCCTCCACGAGCTCACTTCTGATTATGGCACTGCGGCTTCCCTTCTGGCCAAACATCCTCAGTATCTCCTTAGCACTTTCAGAATTGAACGCAAACTGCCCACCTAGACATTCAAGATCCTCTAAAGCAGGGGTCCCCAACCTCTGGGAGCTAATGCCTGATGATCTGAGGTGGAGCTGATGTAATAACAATAGAAATAGAATGCACAATAAATCTAATGTGCTTGAATCATCCTGAAACCACCCCAGGCGCCCTGGTTTGTGAAAAAACTGTCTTCCATTAAATCGGTCCCTAGTGCCAAATGACTGGGGACTGCTTCCCTGGAACATGACTCCAAGCTCATTTAGAAATTCTAAAATTGCTAAGCTTTCCTCCTTTTCCTGGAGCAAATTCCGGCAAACTGAGATTCCTGCTTTTTGTCTGCTCTTCTGCCCGTCCTGAACTAATTCTGTAGAACCCTCTCCTCTAATCTCACCCCACCTGTGTTTTTTTATTCAATTTTTTTAAAATTGGAGGATAGCTACTTTACAATATTGTGTTGGCTTTTGCCATACATCAACAGGAATCAGCCACAGGTATACATATGTGCTTCCTTCCTGAATCCCTCTCCCATCTACCTCCTCATCCCCTCCCTCGAGGTTGTCACAGAGCACTGGGTTGAGCCTTCTGTGTCACACAGCAAATTCCCACTTGCTGTCTGTTTCACATATGGTAATGTATATACTTCTAAGCTGTTCTCTCAATACATCCCACCCTTTCCTTCCCCACTATGTCCACAAGTCTGTTCTCTATGTCTGCATCTTCACCCCACCCTTTAAGTCAGGTCCTGTCTCTTCTTCACTGAAAAGTGTCACTTAACTATAAAGTCTCTTGTCACCAGCCTTCCTCTGAGGTCTCAATTCTCATAAGATCAGTATTTCTTTAGGACTGAGCATAGATGGGTGGGAGTGACTAGTGAAAAAAATGAAAGTGCTGGTGGCTCAGTCATGTCTGACTCTTTGGGACCTCACAGACTGTAGCCTGCCAGGCTCCTCTGTCCATGGAATTCTCCAGGCAAGGATACTGGAGTGGGTTGCCATGCCCGTCTCCAGGGGAATCTTCTCAACCCAGGGATCGAACCCAAGTCTCTCGCATTGCAGGAAGATTCTTTACCATCTGAGCCACCAGTGAGTGACTAGAGGCAGGAGAAAGTCATTGCAACAGATCAGGAAGGGGTAGGTAGGTTTCACTGTGTGGGAGGAAGGGGTGAGCAGATGAGGAAGGAAATGGCTGTGGGCTGGTTCTGGACAGATGACTGGAGTCCTGGAATCTCTGCAAGCTGCCGTGGGGACTGGAACCCCAGTGCTGGAATGGCCCTATCTGTTCCGAACCTTGGCATGGAAAGCAGCTAAGTCAAAAGGCCATTCTTTAGTGGCCTGGCCCCCACTTCCTAAAACCATGGATTCTTCTGGGTTTATCTCAGCTTCTCTTCTCCTCTGGCCGTTCTGGCACAATTGCTTTTTTAGAATTGTGATTCATTATTTTACAGGAGGAAGAGAGTAAGGAAAAATAAGAAAGAAACCTTTCCTTTGGCAGGGTCACAGTCAAGGAATGGTGAAATGAAATCTGAAATCTGCAGAGTCAGCTGTGCGGTCCTGGGGAGGTTTCCTGGAAGAAAGAAGGGGAACCAGTTGGTCAGGACTGGACATGTCTTCCATCCAGCACCAAGACTAACAGGGCTGAGATAGGAAGAGGAGGTGTAGTCATGCGCAGACTAACAACAGGAAAGGTTCTGAACAGGGTCATCTTAGGGGCTCCACTTTTTTTTCACTGAAAATCTTTTTGTAGTTAAAGGAGTTGAAGAAATGAAACTGGTCATAAGAGAGATGAGCAGATCCAAAGTTCCTCCTGTTGGGCCGAATGAAGGACTTCAGGAATCCTGGTTATAAAGCTCTTGGATCTTAGCATCAGAGGCAATCAAAGCTGGGTGGCAGATAAAGATGTTGGAGTGCTGTGGTTTTCAGACCTCAGCTTGGTTGTCTGAGTTTTTCTCCAAGTGAGATCATGGGCAGAATCCCATGACCAACCAGGGCAAGTGGAGTGGTCTGTGTGAGGCAGAAGCTGGAGGTCCTGTCCCTCACAGCCAGGCTTCCAGAGTGCTCAGAGTGAGATGCCCTGATCCCATCATGCCTGCCCCAGTCCCCCAATACACACTTCAAGAACGTGAGTTAAAACAACCCACACGTGGTTTCTACTTGCCGGGAATTGGCTCCCCCTAGTGGACAGTTGGTGCAGAAGCAGGGAATTGTGTATGCAGGGCATCAGAGAAAAACACTGCATCCAATACTGTTCTGTTGTTTAGTTACTAAGTCATGTCTTTTCCCATCCCCTGGACTGTAGCCTACCAGGCTTCTCTGTCCATGGGATTTTCCAGGCAAGAATACTGGAGTGGGTTGCCATTTCCTTCTGCAGGGGATCTTCCCGACCCAGGGATCCAACCCGAGTCTCCTGGATTGGCAGGTGGATTCTTTACCTCTGAGCCACTAATATTGGCTTGGAAGTATTTCAGGGACATTTGTCCAGATCTATAGATAACCCATGAATGTGGAGGACGGCACAGGGACCCTGTCTGGAGGAGACTGAACACCTCTTGTGGAGGTCAGATCAATAGGTCAAGAGCTGTGACTTTCAACTGATGCATTCCCCTCCCTCTAGAAACTTCCTCAAGGTTTAGGCCTACATGCCCCTGTCCTGGGACCAGCGAAAATATTCCCTAGACCAAAGCCCTGCGCACATCCACATGAGATGTAGAAAAGAGTGAGGAGTCAGAAGCTAGATCTCAGTTTCCACTTCTGGAAATGGGGCTAATACAATGTTGTGAGGGTTAAATGCACTGGTGTACAGAAAGTGTTTTGAACAGTGGCTACTGGCACATGGTAAGTTCTTAATAAGCTTAACAATCCTTAGTTTTGGGGACTTCAGAGAGAATATGGCCGGGAGGGTCTCTGGGAAGAGACTCAAAGTGAAAGACAATGGAATTCTCCTAATTTCTCCCCCAAACTGACCCTAGGTTCCAAATCGAGACATGTGGCAAAGGGGATGGATTTTTTCAGAAAGCCTGTGTTACAGGAAAAGAAACAAGAGGAATGCCAGAGAGAAGGGCAAGGTCCCAGATATCATGGAGAGGATCAGATGTTTGGAGTGCTCCAGGCTTCAGAGAATGTGACTGATGTATTCTAGGGACAACGGCTCTAAGTGATGCTGGTGTCATAGCTGGTGAGCATTCGGTGACACCAGGCTGCTATTTCTTTTTTTTTTTTTTTTTAATGTTTATGTATTTATTTGGCTGCACTGGATCTTAGTTGCAATAAGCAAGATCTTTAGTTGAGGTATGTGGGATTGGGTTCCCTGACCAGGGATTCAACCTAGGCTCCCTGCTCTTTGAGTTCAGTCTTAGCCCTGGACCACCAGGGAAGTCCCTATTTTCTATCTTTTTAAGATTTTTTTTTTTGATGGGGACCATTTTTAAAGTCTTTATTGCATTTGTTACAATATTGCTTCTGTTTTGTGTTCTGGTGTTTCGGCCACAAGGCATATGGAATCCTAGCTCCCCAACCAGGGAACAGAAACTGCACCCCCTGCATAGGAAGTGTCAGTTGCTCAGTCGTGTCCAACTCTTTGTGACCCCATGACTGTAGCCAGGGGAGTCTGTAATGAGGAATAACTCTGATGGGGGCAGGATATGAGTCCCTCGTTATGGAAACAGATGTCTTGGCTTTTTACTTGGTCCCTAAAAAATAAGAATGATCAGGTAGAAGTGCAACCTGGGAATCCAGACTCCCAGATTTGTTTTATAGCTCAGACTCAGAATTGATCTGAGGAGGAAGTAAACAGGACCCGAGAATTCATTTTCTTCTACCCTTCCCTTTCTTGGATAGACACAAAGTCCATCAGGCCATGCAGGATCTAGGGAGAGTGGGTGGGAGATGGTAGACCTGAAAGATCGTCAGCAATAGGAGATGAAGTCAGAGTGCTAGCTGCAATTTGACTCAGGCCTGACGTTGATGAAACACACATTTGCATCTATGAAAGGTCACAACTTGAGGGTTCATATCTAGGGGACTTAACTGTATATTGTACTTTCTCAAGCTCAATTTTCCCTTCTACAAAAGAGAACCAGCTGGGGTTTGGGACCAGCCTTTCCCAAGGTTTCTTGGAACTTCTTGAAAGAGTCTATAAACTCATTTTTGTGTAAAGCTCAGCACTGCAGCTGACACATAATAAAAATGCAGTAATGATGGCTGCTTTTGTTGAATTTGTTCTCCATGCCAAGGACTATAGAGTTTATGCATGTTATCTAATTCAATCCTCCTGGCCAACATCTGAGATAAGTGCTTTTATGATGTTCATTATAAAGATAGAAGAAGTGAGGCCTAGAGAAGCCAAAAGCCTTCCTCATACAGGACAAAGCCCAGAAAAGGGAGAGTTGCCTCTCTGTGCAGACATGCCCTTGAACTGTGCTGGAAACATGTGCTATTTTTCTAGTGCTATTTGTCTATTATTTCATATAATCCTCTAGTAGCAGGCCTCTTGACCCCCCATTTACCTGGGAGATTAAATGATTTTCCGGAGAATGCACAACAAGTTCAGGCAAGCCAGAGCTGAAGCAAGTCTAGTAGGTAGAACAAGATCCTCCACTCTAATACATTAGACAGAACCTGTGCTTTTAGACATTAGAGAACAGACTTGTGGTGGCAAAGGAGGAGGGTAAGTGAAGAAGGAAAGGATTGGGGGTGGAGGATTAGCAGATGCAATATGCATTCTTTATTATATTCTTTTCCATTGTGGTTTATCACAGGATATTGAATATAGATCCCTGTGCTATATGGTAAGACCTTATTATTTATCCATTCTATATGTAACAGTTTGCATTTGCTAGAATGCATATATATATATATATCTTCCCTGTGGCTCAGCTGGTAAAGAATACAACTGCAATACAGGGACCTGGGTTTGATCCCTGGGCTGGGAAGATGCCCTGGAGAAAGGAAAGGCTACCCACTCCAGTATTCTGGCCTGGAGAATTCCATAGACTGTGTAGTCCGTGGGGTCGCAAAGAGTTGGACTCGACTGAACAATCACTTCATACACACACACACACACATGCAGATATATACATATATATATATATATATATATATATACAGCTTCCTTGGTGGCTCAGTGGTACAGAATCCATCTGCCAATGCAGGAGACACAGATTCGACCCCTGGGTTAGGAAGATACCTTGAAGAAGGAAATGGCAACCCATTCCAATATTCTTGCCTGGAAAATTCCACGGACAGGGGAACCTGGCAGGGTACAGTCTGTGGTGTTGCAAAAGACACGATTTAGCAACTAATATACATTTATATACATGTACATATATATATAAATATATATGTATATAACTGAGTCACTTTGCTATACAGCAGAAATTAATGCCATATTGTAAATCAACTATACTTCAATAAAATAAATTTGAAAAAAGGATCCTGTGCCTTTACGTCCATGGCAATTCTAATGCACAGTCAATGAGAAGTCATAGATCTAGTTCAAGGGTCCATTTTATGATTGGGTACACGAAAGTGCAGGGAGGAAATGTAAATTTCCAAAGTTATCTTCCAGAGTAGCTGAAGAACCAGCCCAGCCAGGGCTCAGACATGCCTTAGTCCCAGGCCTGCATCTTTATAGCAGGTGCCACACTGCTCTGTCTAGAGCCTCTCCTCTCATCAGGACCTGGATAATGATTCCCCCAACTTCAGCAGCATTGATGATGAACAGTTCTGCACTAAGTGCCTCTCTAGGAATTGTCCTTGGCTGTAGGGACTGGCCTTCCTCAAAGTCACATCCCCTTTTCTGGGGGTAGTCCACACCCAGTGATGGGTGATACAGACAGATAAAGGCCTGTTCCCTTTTCTTCATTTGGAATAATTCTAAAGGAGCATCCCTGCTCCAGAGCACCTCACAGGATGAGTCTGGGGGCACACTGGGATATCCCCTCTGAACTAAGGGAAATAATGAGAGCATCCTTTGCCTCGCATCATTGGAAAAACAGGCAGAGGACCTGGGGGTCCGCTTCTCTGTACTTGGGGAGACTGCTCTGACTATGTAGACAAAAGGCTTCCAGTTGTGACTGAGGCACAGAGCACCAGCGGGTTCTAGCGGGTCTAGATGTGGGGCAAGTGATCCCGCAGCTTGTGCCATTCAACCAGCCAGACCCAGGTTATTAGAGGAAACTGGGTTGGGGAAAGGGCTTCCCAGGTGGCTCAATGGCACAAAAATCTACCTGCCAAGCAGGAGACTCAAGTTCGATCCCTGGGTCAGGAAGATCCCCTGGAGAAGGAAATGGCTACCCACTCCAGTATTCTTGCCTAGAGAATCCCGTGGACAGAGGAGCCTGGTAGGCTGCAGTCCATGGGGTCGCTGGGAGTTGGACACGACTGAGCGACTTCCCTTTCACTTTTCTCTTTCATGCATTGGAGAAGGAAATGGCAACCCACTCCAGTGTTCTTGCCTGGAGAATCCCAGGGACGGGGGAGCCTGAGGGGCTGCCGTCTATGGGGTCGCACAGAGTCGGACACGACTGAAGCGACTTAGCAGTAGCAGTAGCAGCAGCTGACACATAATAAAGATGCAGTAATGATGGCTGCTTTTGTTGAATTTGTTCTCCATGCCAAGGACTATAGAGTTTATGCATGTTATCTAGTTTAATCCTCCTGGCCAACATCTGAGATAAGTGCTTTTATGATGTTCATTATAAAGATATAAGAAGTGAGGCTTAGAGAAGCCAAAAGCCTTCCTCATACAGGACAAAGCCCAGAAAAGGGAGAGCTGCCTCTTTGTGCAGACATGCCCTTGAACTGTGCTGGAAACATGTGCTATTTTTCTAGTGCTATTTGTCTATTATTTCATATAATCCTCTAGTAGCAGGCCTCTTGACCCCCCATTTACCTGGGAGATTAAATGACTTTCCAGAGAATGCACAACAAGTTCAGGCAAGCCAGAGCTGAAGCAAGTCTAGTAGGTAGAACAAGATCCTCCACTCTAATACATTAGACAGAACCTGTGCTTTTAGACATTAGAGAACAGACTTGTGGTTGCAAAGGAGGAGGGTAAGTGAAGGAGGAAAGGATTGGGGGTGGACGATTAGCAGATGCAATATGCATTCTTTATTATATTCTTTTCCACTGTGGTTTATCATAGGATATTGAATACAGATCCCTGTGCTATATGGTAAGACCTTATTATTTATCCATTCTATATATAATAGTTTGCATTTGCTAGAATGCACATATATATATCTTCCCTGTGGCTCAGCTGGTAAAGAATACAACTGCAATACGGGGACATGGGTTTGATCCCTGGGCTGGGAAGATCCCCTGGAGAAAGGAAAGGCTATCCACTCCAGTATTCTGGCCTGGAGAATTCCATAGACTGTGTAGTCCGTGGGGTCGCAAAGAGTTGGACTCGACTGAACAACTTTCACTTCATACACACACACACACATGCATATGTGTGTGTGTGTGTGTGTGTATATATATATATATATATATATATATATATATATATATATATATAGCTTCCCTGGTGGCTCAGTGGTAAAGAATCCATCTGCCAATGCAGGAGACACAGATTCAACCCCTGGGTTAGGAAGATACCTTGAAGAAGGAAATGGCAACCCATTCCAATATTCTTGCCTGGAAAATTCCATGGACAGGGGAGCCTGGCAGGGTACAGTCTGTGGTGTTGCAAAAGACACGATTTAGCAACTAATATACATTTATATACATGTACATATATATATAAATATATACGTATATAACTGAGTCACTTTGCTATACAGCAGAAATTAATGCCATATTGTAAATCAACTATACTTCAATAAAATAAATTTGAAAAAAGGATCCTGTGCCTTTACGTCCATGGCAATTCTAATGCACAGTCAATGAGAAGTCATAGATCTAGTTCAAGGGTCCATTTTATGATTGGGTACACGAAAGTGCAGGGAGGAAATGTAAATTTCCAAAGTTATCTTCCAGAGTAGCTGAAGAACCAGCCCAGCCAGGGCTCAGACATGCCTTAGTCCCAGGCCTGCATCTTTATAGCAGGTGCCACACTGCTCTGTCTAGAGCCTCTCCTCTCATCAGGACCTGGATAATGATTCCCCCAACTTCAGCAGCATTGATGATGAACAGTTCTGCACTAAGTGCCTCTCTAGGAATTGTCCTTGGCTGTAGGGACTGGCCTTCCTCAAAGTCACATCCCCTTTTCTGGGGGTAGTCCACACCCAGTGATGGGTGATACAGACAGATAAAGGCCTGTTCCCTTTTCTTCATTTGGAATAATTCTAAAGGAGCATCCCTGCTCCAGAGCACCTCACAGGATGAGTCTGGGGGCACACTGGGATATCCCCTCTGAACTAAGGGAAATAATGAGAGCATCCTTTGCCTCGCATCATTGGAAAAACAGGCAGAGGACCTGGGGGTCCGCTTCTCTGTACTTGGGGAGACTGCTCTGACTACGTAGGCAAAAGGCTTCCAGTTGTGACTGAGGCACAGAGCACCAGCGGGTTCTAGCGGGTCTAGATGTGGGGCAAGTGATCCCGCAGCTTGTGCCATTCAACCAGCCAGACCCAGGTTATTAGAGGAAACTGGGTTGGGGAAAGGGCTTCCCAGGTGGCTCAATGGCACAAAAATCTACCTGCCAAGCAGGAGACTCAAGTTCGATCCCTGGGTCAGGAGATCCCCTGGAGAAGGAAATGGCTACCCACTCCAGTATTCCTTCCTGGAGATTCCCATGGACGGAGGAGCCTGGCAGGCTGCAGTCCATGAGGTGGCAAAGAGTCAGACACAACTTAGTGACTAAACAGCAGCAGTGATGGGGGAAGAAGCTGACTGCATCCCATGGAGTGTAGGACTGTCAGAGAATCACCGAATAGACTTCTGGGCTTTTGGACCAAGGCCATGACATCTAAAGAGGAGAGTTTACATCCTCTGATAAAAAAAAATTCCCAGTGTGTTACTGGCAACTGCAGAGACAGAGAGCCCGGCCAGATGAATTCAGGTGAACTTGCAGCCAGAACTGCTCATCATGAGCTGGGTTCAGTCAAACCCAAGTTATAACACCAGGTGGGCCCAGCAGCAGACCCCCATCCATCATGAGATGGAAATACCGCCTTTAGATCAAGCAAGGACAGAGAGCCTCCATCCTTAGGCTCTTAACCTCATTAGCTTAACAGCTCGTGATAGCTCTCATCACCGGAAATCCCAAGGGTTTTAGGAGCTCAGTGCCAGGAACATATATTTCTTGTTATTAGTATCATAGTGTCATAGTGTCATATACACATATGATATATATGCAATAACATAGTATCATGTACAACTTCAAGACCAGCTACAGTAGTGAAGAGTTTGCATCTGAGTTTGCTTCTCAGAGAAACCATCTGATAGCATTCCTGGTCCCTGGTTGGGGGATGTGTGTAACCAAAGCAGGACGCTATGGGGCCTTCCCACTCTAGACCCCTCCCCTCAGGTCTTCTGCTTGCCTTTTGTCTGTAGAAAAACTTTAGTCAAAGAATAATTTTACTCAGAAAAGTGAGAAAACGCAGAAAGAAAGGACAGCATTCAAGCAAGGCAAAAATAATAATGGTTAAGCCATTAAACAAAGTCAAGGACTTTCAGTTCCTCCTCGAGGGCTTTAGATACTCTTCTGTGCCAAGTCCTTGGGCTATTTTGTAGATACTGAACCTCAACCAGGTGAAAGAAGTTAACTGTACAATTCCCACGAACAGCATAGACCACAGGCGGATGGGAACCAAAAGGTTGATGATGTTGACTCCTGGTTACCTCACCACCAACCAATCAGAAGAATGTCCATGAACGGATCACAAATTTTCCCCAGGGCCCACTGTCAATGGCTTGCAACTTAACCCTTTGTATAACTGGAGGGCGAAGGAGACTCTTGTTCTTTTTGCTGATACAGGGAAGGAATAAGGAATCAAGTAGATGGTGCTACAAGATCTTCTGCTCTGAGAGCACTTTCTCTTGGAAAACCTCACTGTCTCCACACACAGGAGCAGGGGAGTTTGAATGAGGGCTCTGTGCTCACACTCTCACAATTAGACAAGCAACAAACACCGACAGTGCACCCTGAGGAAAGTTTGAGATGGAGAAAAACAGTGAAGCATTCTGACTTTTGGATGTACAGCCCCAAGATGGTTAAGATGCGTATCTAAGGAAACATTTCAGTGACCCAAGATTCTTGCCCATGTTCATACACAGCAATGCACTATTAATAAAATCATTAACTTGAGATATTTGTTTTTTGTAATTAACAGTAATCTTTTACCAAGATGTATACCTTTTTTTTTTTTAATGTCGACCATTTTTTAAAGAATTTATTGAATTTGTTACAATATTGCTTCTGTTGTTTCTTTTTTAGGTTTTGGTGTTTTGGCCACAAGGCACGTGGGGTCCTAGCTCCTCAGCCAGGGATCAAAACGTGCACTCCCTTCATTGAAAGGTGAAGTCTCAACTGCTGGACCGCCAAGAAGGTCCCTAGGTGTATACTTGACTACATGAACTTCCCAGGTTACAAATTCATATATATATATCTATATCTCGTGGCTCCCCACTTTCTCTTTGGAGCAGCTCTGCAGAAGTACCTGAGAGGCTGTCTCCCAGGTTCTAGTCCTTAAAGTCCCTGAATAAACTGACTGCTCTTGCATCGTGTGTTTTCTTTCAGCCGACACATAAAACATCATTATTCTCATATTATGGATAGAGTAATCAAGCCCAAGGTAACACAGTGAGAGAGACCAGTCACCTGCCTCCCAGGTAAGTGTTCTTCCTGATGCCTCATGCCACCATTTCTATTGCCAGGTGTCCTGACTACCACATATAGTGGCTCAAGGGGACCTTGGCGTGAATGGTGCCCCTTGGAATTATGCAATGCTGTGACCCTGCTGGATGGAACACGATTTGTAATGGACCATTGGCCGTCCAGATTGGCAGCATCAGACTGAGTAGAGTTACACCAGCAGGGGGCACCTGTGACCCTTTCCTACCCTAGAAAAGTGGGTCTTTGTGTCCAGGGATCACATGACTGACAGAATGCCAGTTGATTTCATATGGTCCAAGGGAATCCCAGATGGAGCTGCTGACATAGGATCCTGTCCACTTTATTGGCTGCTCTTGAGCTTGGAAATTTGGGGTGTAATGGGAAGACTGATTGAGGGAAGTGAATTTTCTGGGTCTAAGCAGTTGACCTTTAATTGCAGCTTTGTGCAGTTTCAGAAGTTTTCACATCACTAATTCTGTTTCTCCATCCACAACATTCAACATTTCTCCTGACCTAGTCATGCTCTTCTTACATTTGCCCTCTCCCCACTCTCCTCATCTACCAGTTCCCTGGTTCCATCCCCCATTACCTTGTTAAAAGAAGAGAGCATGCCCAAATGAGGGTTTAATATTTAATCAAATTGCAGTTTCAATTCCCCAGGAATGTTACCTTTAACCAGTCAACCTGGAATTTCCAGGTTGAATATCTCACTGGTCAGCACCAGTTGAGATGGTCTCCCCAACAGGCCCTTCCATTCCCCCTAGAAAGGCAACTTTGCCTGAAATAATGCATTATTTGCTAATAATTTCCTCTTTCCAACCCCTTTCTGCCTTTAAAAAATATCCCTTTTCCTCAGCTTGGGGGAGCGCCTCTCTATTGCTAGATGGCATGCTGCCTGATTCATGAATCATTGAAAAAAGTCAATTTGATCTTTGAATTCACTTTGTTGAATTTTTGTTGTTTAATGGATTTGGCAGCAATGGTGGGATGGAAGGAGACTTACAGGTTCCCTATGAACCCTTTAAATTCACTGTCTTTCTCAGAAATTCTGAGGGTAATTTCCTCTTGACTTTGAGCATCTCTCTCTTTGCATCGAGCTCCCAATTTAGTTAGCTTAGGTTGAGAGTTGCTGGTAGTTTGGATCACAATTCCCTGTTTGATTGGAAACTCTCGGTTCGGCCTCCAGATTCCATGTGGCAGTTTAGTCTGCATTTCCACATTTGTTTCGAGTCAGCCTACAGTCTCCGTTCTTTGGGGTTTTGCTAGTTCAATCCTTCACCCATCCCCCAGTTTCATTGCTGTTGGTATACACAGGGCCTTTTCTTGGCCCAGGGTACAGTAACATCTCTTGGTTATTGCTGATATATTAATGTGCACATGTTTGTTTATCTTGTGTAAGTGTGTGTGCTCAGTTGTGTCCGACTGTTTGTGATCCTATGGACCATAGCCTGCCAGGCTGCTCTGTCCATGGCATTCTCCAGGCAAGAACACTGGAGTGGGTTGCCATTTCCTCCTTCAGGCAATCTTCCCGACTTGGGGATCAAACCCACGTCTCCTGTGTCTCCTGCATTGGCAGGCAGATTCTTTTACCACTGAGCCACCTGGGAAGTCCCTTATTTTGTGTAGATAAAGGCTATAGCTAACAGGAATCTGGGAGGCCAAAAAGCTGAAAAAATTGGTGGGCACAGGTGAAGCACAGAAGAGCTATGAAAACACTTGCCCCCAAACCCATAGACTTCTGTGTTACGATAAGTTGTTTATGAAGTGGGTCAGACTGACACTAGGTCACTCACCAACCTCAAGAAATTTTCCATGCAACCATGTACACTGTAAAATACCACATAATCCCCAACTCAGCAGCACATTGCTTTTAGGCATTAGTCCATCTCCAGGAAATCCAAAGTCTTAGCTAATGTGATCCTTAAACTCTGAAGAGTCAAGTGTACGATTTTTTTTCACATACCTGCTTATTTTATGTCCAAAAAATATGATCCTGGAAGCTATAAATATCTACAAAAATGGCAAAATTGTATCAAAAACAGCCTAGAATTGCAATGGTCATTATAGGGAACATTTTAAAAAATAATCTATTCCCCCCCCCAACTTCTTCTTTAAAAATAATTAATTAATTTACCTATTTATTATTATTTTGGCTGCTCTGGATCTTTGTTGCTATATGTGGGCTACTCTCTAGTTACTCCACATGGGCTTCTCATTGCAGTGGCTTCACTTGTTGTAGAGCATGGGTTCTAGGGTATATGGGCTTCAGTAATTGTGGCTGACAGGCTTAGTTTCCCTGAGGATCAAACTCATGTCTCCTGCATTGGCGGGTGAATTCTTAACCATTGGACCACCAAGGAAGTCCCTATGGGGAACATTTTAATTAGATGTGATCATTCATTTAAGAAGTGCAGTTGAAAGTAAGGATTCCCAAATTAAATAAGCAGAATGGGATACGTATTTTACCTGGTATGCAGAAATCTCCAAAAGCCTTCAAGATTCCAAAATAGCCTCACTGAACACTGCAATAGGATACAAAACCCAGAAATAAACCCACACACCCGTGGTCAATTAATCTTTGACAAAGGAGGCAAGCATATACAAGAATTTACAATGGACAAATGACAGTCTCCTTAGCAAGTAGTGGACAGACACATGTAAATCAATGAATGTAGAATACATCCTCATATCTTACACAAAAATAAACTCAAAATGGATTAAAGACTTAAATATAAGATTTGACACCATAAAACTCCTAGAAGAGAACCCAGGCAAAACATTCTCTGACATAAACTGTAGCAATGTTTTCTTAGGACAGTCTCCCAAGGCAACAGAAATAAACGCAAAAAAACAACAAATGAGACCTCATCAAGCTTTTGCATAGCAAAGGAAATTACAAACAAAACAAAGAGACCATTCAACTGAAAAGGAGAAAATATTTATAAACAATGTGACAGCACTGGCTTAATTTCCAAAATATAAAAACATCTCATACAACTCAATAACAAAAAACCAAACAAACCAATCAAAAAATGGGCAGAAGACCCAAATAGACATTTGTCCAAAGAAGACATCCAGATGGCCAATAGTCGCATGAAAAGATGCTCAACATTGCTAATTACTAGAGAATTGTAAAACTACAGTGAGGTATCACCCCACACTTGTCAGAGTGAGAGGTGATACCTCAGTGTTAGAAAGTCTGCAAATAACAAATGACTATGGAGGAAAGGGAACCCTCTTACACTGTGGTTGGCAATGTAAACTGGCAGCCACCATGGAAAACAGGATGGGGGTTCCTCAAAAACCTAAAGACAGAGTTGTCATATGATCCAGCAATCCCACTCCTGGGCATATATCCAGTGAAAACTCTTAATTCAAAAAGCTACACACACCCAAATGTTCATAGCAGCACTATCTAAAGTGGTCAAGATATGAAAACTTTTATGTCTGAAAACTATGATCCTGGAAGCTATAAATATCTACAAAATGGCAGAATCTTATCAAAAACAGCTTAGAATTATAATGACCACTATGGGGAACATTTTAATTAGGCATGATCATTCATTTAAGAAGTGCTCTTGAAATAAGAATTCCTGAATTAAAAAAACAGAAAGGGATACCTATTTCGCTTGATATGCAGAGAACTCCAAAAGGTTTCAAGATTCCAAAATAGCCTGTTTGTCTGTTGATGGGCACATCTCAGGTGCCTATCTACAGATAATTGGCTTAAGAAGATGTCATAAATGTGTGTAATAGAATACTTCTTAGCCATAAAAAAGAATGAAATAATGTCATTCACAACAACATGGATGACCTAGAGATTATCATACTAAGTGCAGTAAATCAGACAAAAACAAATACCACGAGATGTCGCTTACATGTGGAATTTAAAATATGATACAAATGAACTTGTTTGCAAGACAGAAACATGCTCATAGACATAGAAAACAAATTTATGGTTACCCAGGGGTAAAAGGAGTGAGGAGGGATAGATTAGGAGTTTGGGATTAACAGATACTCAGTATTACATATAAAATACATAAACAATCAGATCTTATTGTATAGCACAGGGAACTATATTCAATATCTGCTAATCATAAGGAAAAAGAATCTGAAAAGAATATATAGGTATAGGAAACCTTGACAAGCCACCCGTCCAACCGCACAATAAAGAGGGAGGAACCTCTACAATAAGGAACCTTATTCCTTGTGAGGAACCTCCACAATAAAGAGGAACTTCAAACTACCAGAATACAGAAAGGCCATGCCTAACACAGCAATCTAAACAAGATGAAAAGGCAGAGAAATACTCAGCAAGTAAAGGAAAATGAGAAATGCCCACCAAACCAAACAAAAGAGGACGAGATAGGGAATCTATCTGAAAAAGAATTTAGAATAATGATAATAAGAATGACCCAAAATCTTGAAAGCAAAATGGAGTTACAGATAAATAGCCTGGAGACAAGGATTGAGAAGATGCAAGAAATGTTTATCAAGGACCTAGAAGAAATAAAAAGGAGTCAATATATAATGAATGATGAAATAAAGGAGATAAAAGACACTCTGGAGGGAACCAACAGTAGAATAACGGAGGCAGAAGATAGGATAAGTGAGGTAGAAGATAGAATGGTGGAAATAAATGAAGCAGAGAGGAAAAAAGAAAAAAGAATCAAAAGAAATGAGGAAAACCTCAGGGACCTCTGGGACAATATGAAACACCCCGACATTCGAATCATAGGAGTCCCAGAAAAAGAAGATAAAAGGAAAGGCCATGAAAAAATACTCGAGGAGATAATTCGTTGAAAATTTCCCTAAAATGAGGAAGGAAATAGTCACAGAAGTCCAAGAAACCCAGAGAGTCCCAAACAGGATAAACCCAAGGCGAAACACCCCAAGACACATATTAATCAAATTAACAAAGATCAAACACAAAGAACAAATATTAAAAGCAGCAAGGGAAAAACAACAAATAACACACAAGGGGATCCCCATAAGGATAACAGCTGATCTTTCAATAGAAACTCTTCAGGCTAGAAGGGAATGGCAGGACATGCTTAAAGTAATGAAAGAGAATAATCTACAACCCAGATTACTGTACCCAGCAAGGATCTCATTCAGATATGAAGGAGAATTCAAAAGCTTTACAGACAAGCAAGAGCTGAGGGAATTCAGCACCACCAAACCAGCTCTCCAACAAATGCTAAAGGATCTTCTCTAAACAGGAAACACAGAAAGGATGTTTCAACACGAACTCAAAACAACAAAGTAAATGGCAACGGGATCATACTTATCAATAATTACCTTAAATGTAAATGGGTTGAATGCCCCAACCAAAAGACAAAGGCTGGCTGAATGGATACAAAAACAAGACCCCTATATATGCTGTCTACAAGAGACCCACCTCAAAACTAGGGACACACACAGGCTGAAAGTGAAGGGATGGAAAAACATATTTCATGCAAATGGAGACCAAAAGAAAGCAGGAGTCGCAATACTCATTTCAGATAAAATAGACTTTAAAATAAAGGATGTGAAAAGGGACAAAGAAGGACACTACATAATGATCAAAGGGTCAATCCGGGAAGAAGATGTAACAATTATAAATATATATGCACCCAACATAGGAGCACCACCATATATAAGGCAAATACTAACAAGTATGAAAGGGGAAATTAACAGTAACACAATAATAGTGGGAGACTTTAATACTCCACTCACACATATGGATAGATCAACTAAACAGAAAATTAACAAGGAAACACAAACTTTAAATGATACAATAGACAAATTAGATTTAATTGATATTTACAGGACTTTCTACCCCATAACAACCAATTTCACTTTTTTCTCAAGTGCACACGGAACTTTCTCCAGGATAGATCACATCCTGGGCCATAAATCTAGCCTTGGTAAATTCCAAAAAATTGAAATCATCCCCGCCATCTTCTCTGACCACAATGCAGTAAGATTAGACCTCAATTACAGGAGAAAAACTATTAAAAATTCCAACATATGGAGGCTAAACAACACGCTTCTGAATAACCAACAAATCACAGAAGAAATCAAAAAAGAAATCAAATTATGCATAGAAACGAATGAAAATGAAAACACGACAACCCAAAACCTATGGGACACTGTAAAAGCAATGCTAAGGGGAAGGTTCATAGCAATACAGGCGTACCTCAAGAAACAAGAAAAAAATCAAATAAATAACCTAACTCTACACCTAAAGCAACTAGAGAAGGAAGAAATGAAGAACCCCAGGGTCAGTAGAAGGAAAGAAATCTTAAAAATTAGGGCAGAAATAAATGCAAAAGAAACAAAAGAGACCATAGCAAAAATCAACAAAACTAAAAGCTGGTTTTTTGAGAAGATAAACAAAATTGACAAGCCATTAGCCAGACTCATCAAGAAACAAAGGGAGAAGAATCAGATCAACAAAATTAGAAATGAAAATGGAGAGATCACAACAGACTACACAGAAATACAAAGGATCATGAGAGACTACTACCAACAGCTATATGCCAATAAAATGGACAACTTGGAAGAAATGGACAAATTCTTAGAAAAGTATAACTTTCCAAAACTGAACCAGGAAGAAATAGAAGATCTTAACAGACCCATCACAAGCACGGAAATCGAAACTGTAATCAGAAATCTTCCAGCAAACAAAAGCCCAGGACCAGATGGCTTCACAGCTGAATTCTACCAAAAATTTAGAGAAGAGCTAACACCTATCCTACTCAAACTCTTCCAGAAAATTGCAGAAGATGGTAAACTTCCAAACTCATTCTATGAGGCCACCATCACCTTAATTGCAAAAACAGACAAAGATGCTACAAAAAAAGAAAACTACAGGCCAATATCACTGATGAACATAGATGCAAAAATCCTTAATAAAATTCTAGCAAACAGAATCCAACATCATATTAAAAAGATCATACATCATGACCAAGTGGGCTTTATCCCAGGAATGCAAGGTTTCTTTAACATTCGCAAATCAATCAATGTAATACACCACATTAACAAATTGAAAGATAAAAACCATATGATTATCTCAATAGATGCAGAAAAAGCCTTTGACAAAATTCAACATCCATTTATGATAAAAACCCTCCAGAAAGCAGGAATAGAAGGAATATACCTCAACATAATAAAAGCTATATATGACAAACCCACAGCAAACATTATCCTCAATGGTGAAAAATTGAAAGCATTTCCCCTAAAGTCAGGAACAAGGCAAGGATGCCCACTTTCACCACTACTATTCAACATAGTTTTGGAAGCTTTGGCCGCAGCAATCAGAGCGGAAAAAGAAATAAAAGGAATCCAGATAGGAAAAGAAGAAGTAAAACTCTCACTGTTTGCAGATGACATGATCCTCTACATAGAAAACCCTAAAGATTCTACCAGAAAATTGCTAGAGCTAATCAATGAATATAGTAAAGTTGCAGGATATAAAATTAACACACAGAAATCCCTTGCATTCCTGTACTCCAATAATGAGAAAACAGAAAGAGAAATTAAGGAAACAATACCATTCACCATTGCAACAAAAAGAATAAAATACTTAGGAATATATCTACCTAAAGAAACAAAAGACTTATATATAGAAAACTATAAAACACTGATGAAAGAAATCAAAGAGGACACAAACAGATGGAGAAATATACCGTGTTCATGGATTGGAAGAATTAATATAGTGAAAATGAGTATACTACCCAAAGCAATCTATAGATTCAATGCAATCCCTATCAAGCTACCAATGGTATTTTTCACAGAACTAGAACAAATCATTTCACAGTTTGTATGGAAATATAAGAAACCTCGAATAGCCAAAGCAATCTTGAGAAAGAAGAATGGAACTGGAAGAATCAACCTGTCTGACTTCAGGCTCTACTACAAAGCCACAGTCATCAAGACAGTATGGTACTGGCACAAAGATAGAAATATAGATCAATGGAACAAAATAGAAAGCCCAGAGATAAACCCACGCACCTATGGACACCTTACCTTCGACAAAGGAGGCAAGAATATACAATGGAGAAAAGACAATCTCTTTAACAAGTGGTGCTGGGAAAACTGGTCAACCACTTGTAAAAGAATGAAACTAGAACAATTCCTAACACCATACACAAAAATAAACTCAAAATGGATTAAAGATCTAAACGTAAGACCAGAAACTATAAAACTCCTTGAGGAAAACATAGGCAAAACACTCTCCGACATAAATCACAGCAGGATCCTCCATGACCCACCTCCCAGAATGTTGGAAATAAGGGCAAAAATAAACAAATGGGACCTAATTAAAATTAAAAGCTTTTGCACAACAAAGGAAACTATAAGCAAAGTGAAAAGACAGCCTTCAGAATGGGAGAAAATAATAGCAAACGAAGCAACAGACAAACAATTAATCTCAAAAATATACAAGCAACTCCTGCAGCTGAATTCCAGAAAAATAAATGACCCAATCAAAAAATGGGCCAAAGAACTAAACAGACATTTCTCCAAAGAAGACATACAGATGGGTAACAAACACATGAAAAGATGCTCAACATCACTCATTATTAGAGAAATGCAAATCAAAACCACAGTGAGGTACCATTTCACACCAGTCAGAATGGCTGCTATCCAAAAGTCTACAAGCAATAAATGCTGGAGAGGGTGTGGAGAAAAGGGAACCCTCTTACACTGCTGGTGGGAATGCAAACTAGTACAGACACTATGGAGAACAGTGTGGAGATTCCTTAAAAAACTGGGAATAGAACTGCCATATGATCCAGCAATCCCACTGCTGGGCATACACACTGAGGAAACCAGAATTGAAAGAGACGTGTGTACCCCAATGTTCATTGCAGCACTGTTTACAATAGCCAGGACATGGAAGCAACCTAGATGTCCATCAGCAGACAAATGGATAAGGAAGCTGTGGTACATACACACAATGGAATATTACTCAGCCATTAAAAAAATACATTTGAATCGGTTCTATTGAGATGGATGAAACTGGAGCCCATTATACAGAGTGAAGTAAGCCAGAAAGAAAAACATCAGTACAGTATACTAATGCATATATATTGAATTTGAAAAATGGCAATGATAACCCTATATGCGAGACAGAATGAGAGACACAAACGCATAGAACAGTCTTTTGGACTCTGAGGGAGAAGGTGAGGATGGGACGTTCTGAGAGAATAGCATTGAAACATGTATATTATCATATGTGAAACAGAACACCATTCCATGTTCGATGCATGAGACAAATGCTCAGGGCTGGGGCAATGGGATGACCCAGAGGGATGGGATGGGGAGGGAGGTGGGAGGGGGGTCCAAGAGGGGGAACGCATGTAAACCCATGGCTGATTCATGTCAATGTATGGCAAAAACTACTACAATATTGTAAAGTAATTAGCCCCCAACTAAAATAAATAAATTTATTTAAAAAAAAGAATATATAGGTATATACATAGGTATATAGAATATAACTGATATATATGTATATATACACACATGTGTATATTTAGTTGTATAGAATATTACTGATATACATGTATTTGTGTGTGTGTGTATATATATATATATATAAACACACACATATGTATATATGTTACATAGAATATACACATATATATATATACTCATATAGGGCTTCCCATGTGGTGCAGTGGTAAAAAATCCACCTTCAATGCAGGAGTCGTGGAGTTCAATCCCTGGGTTGGAAGATCCCCTAGAGAAGGAAATGGCAACCCACTCTAGTATTCTTGCCTGGGAAATCCCATGGACAGAGGAGCCTGGTGGGCTATATAGTTCATGAGGCCACAAAAGAGTCAGACATGACTTAGCAACTAATGCATATATATGTGTAAATATATATATATATATAAAACATAAAACTGAATCACCTTGCTATACACCAGAAATTAACACATCAATTATACTTCAAAAAAATTAAATAACTCAATTTAAAAATGGAGAAAAAATCATTGCAAAAGGTGAATAAAAAATTTAAGATACTAGAGATACTAAAACAAAAGACAATAGGACTGGCATGACTTCCCCTGCTCCCCTCTGTCCTTCTTTATCTGCAAACTCAGGTTTTACTAATTCTCTGAACTTCGTTTTTATTCTAAGACTTGTAAGCAGTTATTTTTTTCAAATAAAATTGCCCAAGTTTGCAGGCAAACTGCCTCAGATATCTTTCACTCCTTAGTTAAAGACTGAACTAGGGTAATAGTTAGATTGAAGTAAAGGTTATAGTTAAAGGATTTCCTAAACCCTAAGAAGAGTCCAAGAATTTTTTGAAGAGTTTAGAATCTCTGTGGGCTTTCCTGGTGGCTCAGACAATAAGTAATCTGCCTGCAACTCAGGAAATCCAGATTCAATCCTTGGATCAGGAAGATCTCCTGGAGAAAGAAATGACAGCCACTCCAGTATTCTTTCCTGGAGAATCCCAGGGACAGAAGAGCCTGGCTGGCTACAGTCCATCAGGTTGCAGAGAGTCAGACACGACTGAGCAACTTTCACTTAGAATCTTTATTGAGGCCTATGACCCTGGTGCCAGATCTTTATCGGCTTGTGCACAGGATGGTAGGACCTGGAAGTCCTCAGATGGATGGGGAAACAGAATAGCAAAACCCTGAGGATGATACTTGAGATCCTCAACCAGAAAACACTTGTGAAATAGCCGCTGACTTTTCACAAGCTATTCCTAAAGTGTTCCCCACACTATCTGTTCTGCTATTCAAGCATGCAAAGAAAGAATGCTTGCCCTGTGGCATTTGTGATTGCATACAATAAATGATGTTGTCTAAGTGCCTAAGCAGCTCCAGTGGCCTATTTGTAAACAGAATATCTTGTGAGATGAGTGAATTAATTAAAAAGGCAGAAAATTAAATAGGAGGCCACTGGCACGAGCAAAGTCACGATTATAGCTGAATACTATGAAAGGACTATGGAATAAGATGATAAACAAAGATCTGATGCATTATTGGCCTTATAACTACAACAGCTCCAAGACCAGATCTCAAACAATACTTGGGCTTCCCGCATTGCATCCTGCTAGGGTCCATCATTAGAATGCCCACCCAAGAAGCAATGTCTCATTTGTAATCAGTTGGGGCACTGGAAAAGAAAAATTGTCCACAGAGTCCTATACAAATTCTTCAATAGCCACCCAAATGCCCCCCAAGAGAGAGCCCCTCTGTAGGCCTCTCTCAAAAATGATGGGGCCCCCAGGCACCCTCGGGCAGAGTGCTACAACCAGTACCCTTAAGCATCCCAAGAGAGACAAAAATTCAAGGTTATGTGGCAGCCTGGATGGGAGGGGCATTTCAGGGAGAATGAATACATGTGTATGCATGGCTAAATCCCTTTGCTGTTCACTTGAAACAGTCACAACATTGTTAATCGGCTGTAGCCCCAATGGGGGTTCAGATGGTAAAGAATCTGCCCAAAATGCGGGAGATCCAGGTTCCATCTCTGGGTTGAGAAGGTCCCCTGGAGAAGGGAATGGCTACCCACTCCAGTATTCTTGCCTGGAGAATCCCATGGACAGAGGAGCCTGGAGGGCTACAGTCCATGGGGTCACAAAGAGTCGAACATGACTGAGCAACCAACACTTTCATACCCCAATACAATATAAAAAGGTTAAACAAAACAAAAACTGATAGAAATCTTGCCAAATTCTGGTAGGTCCTGGGGCTGCACTCTCCACTTTATACCTCATTCTCATAGGACAAATCCTGTGAAAAAAAGGTTTCTGTCTAATGATGTTCAGAGAGAATTTCTATCTCAACCAGTGCAAAGTGATTCTGGATAAAGCATTCTTTTTAACAGTGTGACACAGTCCAAGTCAATGTATCAATATTAAATAGAGATCTCTTTTCCAAATGAAAAGGGTCAATACTTTTTTCTTCCCATAGAGAGTTTACCTTAAAATTTCCTGACCAATTTGAACCTGCTCTCATATGTTCTTTACAATTTGTCCTTGAATTAGAAGAATAATTCCAACACAAATCCCCTAATTTAATCAGGGTGCTCAAAAATCTGTGGGCTACTTCTGATACTGATGTTGGTAGAATAAAAAGTATTTCAATACAAGGCCTACAGTACATATTCAGGTGGATCTGGCTAGAATTTTTCCTAAAATGCCTCATTGTGCATTAAAGCCTGAGGCTGTACAAGACCTCTCACCTTGTCACACAGCGGAAGACTTAATCATCCTGAGGCTAATCTTTCCTGTACCAACTCCTGAAACATGCAGATCCTCCCAGTCCACAGACCTAAAGGGCAGGATGGTGATTTGTCCAGGACTTAAGAACCATCAGCAAGATAGCTGTTCCCTGTTTCTCAGTCATTCCAATGCTGAACATCCTTTTATCACAAGCTCTACCAGACACAAACGGTTTTGTTCACTGTTATGGACCTTTGTTGGGCCTTTGTCAGCATCCCTGTGGACCCCTATAGCCAATATCTATTCACCTTGACTTGAAACAATCAACAATGCACCTGGACAGTCACACCTTAAGGGTTCACTGAGGCCACTTCCTGTCTCTCCCACGCACTCCCCCAAGATGTAAGACCCTCCAGTCCCAGGAAATCAACCTTCTATGGTAAGTAGATGATCTCTTGTACTTAGTTACCAAAGAGGCATCCATAAAGGATTCCACTTATTTGCTGTAAGTAAAAATTACTATTAACTCTAGGCACTGTTCATTATCATGTCACAATGTAAGCACTGAAGGAATCCACCTGTCTCCAAAAAGAATTAAGCTAATTCAAGGATTTCCTGGGCTCACAACTAAGAGACAGCTTTGTGGATTTCTAGGTCCAGCTGGCTATTGCCAACTATTTGTGGTTGTTGTTCTGTTGCTAAGTCGTCTCCGACTCTTTGAGACCCCATGAACTGCAGCACATTAGGCTTCCCTGTCCTTCACTATCTCCCAGAGTTTGCTCAAACGCATGTCCACTGAGTCAGTGATACCATCCAGCCATCTCATCCTCTGTCATCCCTTTCTCCTCCTGCCCTCCATGTTTCCCAGGATCAGGGTCTTTTCCAATGAGTCAGATTTTCGCATCAGGTGGCCAAAGTATTGGAGCTTCAGCTTCAGCATCAGTCCTTCCAATGAATATTCAGGGTTGATTTTCTTTAGGATTGACTGGTTTGATCCCCTTGTTGTCCAAGGAACTCTCAGTAGTCTTCTCCAGCACCACAGTTCAAAAGCAATGATTCTTTGGTACTCAGCCTTTTTTATGGTCCACCTTTCATATCTGTACATGACTATTGGAAAAACCATAGCTTTGACTATACAGACCTTATGGGTTCCTAATTTTTCTCTCCCTACTCTATGAACTTACTCTGTCCTTGAACTCCTTTCATGGCAGGATAAACACAAGTAGGGTTTTCTAAGACTAAAACAAGAACCTCCTATCCTAGGGCTACCTTATCTGTGCAGGGCAGAGAGAACCAGACCCTAGGAACATCGAGAGCCTGGTAAAAACACAGGCCTGAGTTACAGCATCTGCTTGATTCTGTTGTTCCTGGAGCCCCAGCTGTCTCAGGGCTGTAACCACAACCACAGCTGCAAAGTTAGTAGAGCCTCAGCGGACCTAACTCTAGGAAGCATTTATTTATAAGTTCCTGGCCCTGTCCAAAGTCTTCGTAATGCTGGACTGACCCAGCATTTCTCTGCAAGCAGACTAACTTCCTATGAGATCCTTCTGCTCTCACCACCTAATCTTTGACAGCATCCTTCATCCTTCAATGTTACTATCTCTTTTACCTGACAAAGGTGAGCCCCATGACTTCGAGCTGTTAACGTCCGTTTTTGTGACATGATGTCCTGATTTGTGAGACAGCCTGTTGACTCATCCTGGTCTAATTTTGCTTGTGGATGGTTCAGTTTGTAAAAGATGAGGAAAGGAATTTCCACACTGGTGATGCTCTTACTATTACCTGAGAGGGAAAATTTCCCACGAGCTAAATCAGCTCAATGAGCCAAGCTCCATGCCAGGATCAGGATAAACTGGCACCCGGTTATGTCTTTGGTATCATCCATGATTTGGGGAAGTGATAGAAACAAAGGGGTTTTCTTTTATTCTCCGGTACCCCAATCAAACGCGGACAACATGTAAAGGGCCTACTTACCGCTATTCTCTTGGCTTCTGAAATTGCCCTCATAAAAATCAAGGCTCACACTAACAGAACCGAACCTGAATATCAGGGAGACACCCTGGCTGGCTTTCATGCAAAGGCAGCACCAACAGTGTCTGTAAAAATTGTGCCCCACGTGGCTGGTCCGTTCTGCCTCTATATGCTGACCTTTTGTCGCCAGACTTCTGCCATGCGGATGGCTTTGCAACACAGCAACAGTCTGCTCTTGAGTCAGAGAAATTAAGATGGACAAACTGTGGTTGTAAATTCAATGAACAGTTACGGGAAATTCAAGGCAGCCACTTAGTTCTTCTCGGTTCCCAGGCTAATTTCATTTTTTCAATTTTTGCATTCTTTCGCTCATTATGGTACGTTTAAGATGACTCAAATGATAAATAAACATTGGGGTGGGAGATGTCTATACAATTGCAAAAACGGTTTATTACCAACAATGCCTGACCTGTCAGGTCCCTAATCCTGGAAAAATTATTTTTGTTCCTGGAGACTTGGACCTCTTCCCTCTGGACTTTTTCACACTTGAAACTTGACTTCATTCAGTTGCCACCTGGAATGGATTATCACTCAGTTCAGTTCAGTTCAGTTGCTCAGTCGTGTTTGACTCTTTGCAACCCCATGAACCGCAGCCCCATGAACGCCAGACCTCCCTGTCTATCCCAGAGTCCACCCAAACCCGTCCATTGTGTCAATGATGCCATCCAATCATCTCATTCTCTGTTGTCCCCTTCTCCTCCTGCCCTCAATCTTTCCCAGAATCAGGGTCTTTTCCAATGAGTCAGCTCTTCGCATCAGGTGGCCAAAGTATTGGAGTTTCAGCTTCAGCATCAGTCCTTCCAATGAACACCCAGGACTGATCTCCTTTAGGATGGACTGGTTGGATCTCCATGCAGTCCAAGGGACCCTCAAGAGTCTTCTCCAACACCACAGTTCAAAAGCATCAATTCTTTAGCACTCAGCTTTCTTTATAGTTGAACTCTCACATCCATACATGACCACTGGAAAAACCATAGCCTTGACTAGACGGACCTTTGTTGACAAAGTAATGTCTCTGCTTTTTAATATGCTGTCTAGGTTGGTCATAACATTCCTTCCAAGGATTAAGCATCTTTTAATTTCATGGCTGCAATCACTATTGATTTTCTATGTTCTTGTTATTGTGTGTATGTTTTCTGGATTGATTGAAGCATTTTCCTGCCACAAGTCTGATGCTTTCACAATGGAAAAAAAAAAAAACTGGGAAAATGTGTTTTCCACTTGAGGTAAACATTTCACTATCTCCAGTGATCAAGGCACTCACTTCTCTGGGCAAATCATATGAACCTTAGGGAAAACTTTGCAAAAATTTTGGAGTCATCACAGTCCATGTCACTCTCAGTCATCAGGCAAGGTCAAGACAACTAATGGAATCCTCAAACTTAAAATCTCTAAACTTGGGACTTCCCTGCTGGTCCGCTAATTAAGATTTCGTGTTTCCAAGGCAGAAAATTCGAGTTTGATTCCTGGTTAGGGAACTAAGATCCCACATGCCATATGGTGTGGCCAAAAAGAAAAAACTCTAAACTTACTGAAATTATTAGACTCCCTTAGCCTAAAATATTGCCTCTGGCCTTACTGACAGTTTATAATACACCCTTTGGGATATCTAAACTCATTTCACTTGAGACAGTCACTTAATAGACTAAAGTCCCCTTGGTATACAACTTTCTGCTGATCCCTTGTTTCGTGTTAATGTGATTAGCTACTGTAAGGATTTAATGTCTTATGCTCGAGCCTATCAATAGGTTAAAGACTTCCTGGATCCCAATACAAAAGATCCTTTTGGTCACAGTCTGGAGCCTG
Source organism: Giraffa tippelskirchi (assembly GCF_054371585.1). Lineage (NCBI taxonomy): Eukaryota > Metazoa > Chordata > Mammalia > Artiodactyla > Giraffidae > Giraffa > Giraffa tippelskirchi. The sequence continues at coordinate 47,009,143 of NC_137277.1, read as the reverse complement.
ATGATTGAGTATTCTGGAAACGTCATCAGAAGAAAATAGCCTTCAAACTCTGTTGGAAAGGACCTTACCAAGTGCTCCTGACATTAACGCTGTGGTGAAACTAGAGGACATTGAGCCTTGGGTACACACCTCATGGCTAAGGAAGGCTCAACCTGACACCTGGTCCTGTGCAGATGCTGGAGATCCCTGAACCAAATCCATAAGAGAGAGAAGCAGCTGGCTTCAAAGTACACACAAGATGGTGGATCAAGACTTCATACTTTAACTGAATGTGAAAAAATTGTTCTCTTTCTTTTCCTCTGGCATTGGCTTGGGAAGATAACACCCTCATCTGTATCACCCAGGCCATTTTGAAGGGGAGTAACCTTTCAGAATGCTCGATCTGTCATCAAAGATTCAAATCTATCCATGATGCTAGAGACCCTCTTGACCAATTTCTCTTCTGTTCCCAATGTCACTGCAAACAATGATTGACCCCCACTTAGAACTCCCTATTAGTTCAACTCTTACAACCCAGAACATCCAGAGTCTTGCTTTTTCCCTTCTCCAATCATAACTGTATGCACTCAATTAGATACAAACACCTACACAAATCTTAGTATTAATGCATTTGCAACACCACCTTTCCAAGATAATCTAAATCAGATTGGCCTCCCACTCACTAAGACATCTCACCAGCAGTGCACATTTTTGCAAGGCATTTAGGATAGCTCTTTATTTCAGGCTAGGAGATTCTCTTCCCACATGTGCCGAAGACCTGACTGACCCCTGACTGAGCTGATGGGTAAATGCAGCAAACCCTGTGAATAAGTCCGTTAGTAGTACCTGGAATGGTCTGTGCCCCAAAACGCTTTGTCCCTCTCTGTGGTTGTTTTCATTCTCCCTGGACCTATGGGAACACAGCCAGGCAATGCCACTTAGATTATCTAATGGTGCCCCTAACTTACCACAAATGAGTTGTCATCTCATTGATTGACTTCTCTGGACTCACGCCATCGCATTAGAAAGGAAATATCAGAAGATGTTCATGACTCAGGATTTGCTTCCTTTGGCAGACGCATACTTGCCTGGTTAGGAGTAAGTACAAAAGACATTAGGCTCAGGATCCCTCCTTAACTCCTGAAGATATTGCATGTCCTGTTGCTAGGAAAATACCTGCCCAACAATGATCCTTAAACTCTCTGTCCAAGATTACTCTTAATAATAGGATAGCCTTTGATTATTTTTTAGTTGAACAAGGAGGGGTCTGCGCTGTAATCAACACTACCTGCTGCATTTGGATTAACCCTTCTGGGGAAGTTGAGACTCAGTTATGTTAACACCGATGAACCAGCCACTTGGCTTTGGAAGATGACTCTTTTGATGGGTTTTCCTTTGACTTATATGATTTTGATTGGTTTGATTGGTTTGACCATGGCTCAAAATGTGTTTCAAACATTAGAGATTATCTGGCTTATAATAATCATAGAAATCTCCCTGCTGTGTTGTGTTCTCTTTATGACTAGAATGTCAGGAAAAGGAACAAAGAGAAATAGCCAACTTAAAAATCGTGAACCTAAAATTGTGGTCTGTGGATATCACAGTGATGAAGTTATAAAAAGGTACCGACTTATGAATACCACACAGAGGATGGACAAAAGCTGTGAGAACCACAGAGCAGTTGCTAATAGTGGTGCTAATGTCTTAAATTTTGATCACATCTCTCAGTTATGCTGAAAGTCTGATCTAAAGAGAAGGATAGTTTTAAAAAGGAGACAGAAAAAAAATAGAATAAATAAAACAAAATAAGAGATAGCAGTCTCCAAATGGAATCACTTGTGTTAAACCTCACATCAGAAAACCAAGACTTATTACTTGACCTAACTGCAATTCAGCTCCCCAGGACTGTGACCTTTAACCAGTCAGCCTGGAAATTACCTGATCAGCACTAAGGAGATGAATGTGTGCATGTTAAGTCCCTTCAGTCGTGTCCAACTCTTTGCGACCCAATGGACTATAGCCCACCAGGTTCCTCTGTCCATGGGATTCTCCAGGCAAGAATACTGGAGTGGGTTGCCATGCCCTCCTCCAGGGGATCTTCCTGACCCAGGGATCAAACCCACATCTCCTACATTGGCAAGTGGGTCCTTTACCACGAGTGCCACCTCAGAAGCCCCACTAGGGAGAGGACCCCTTCCCACCTCAAAGACTCCTCCATTCCCCTTAGGCAGGTGACCTTGCCTGAAGCAAAGCATTCTTTGCTAATAATTTCCCATCTCCTTTCTGCCTTTAAAAGCCATTCCTTTTCTATAGCTTGGGGGAGCTCCTTTCTATTGCTAGATGGGCTGCTGCTTAATTCATGAATTGTTGAATAAAGTGAATATGACCTGTAAACTTATTCAGTAGAAATTTTGTTGTTTAACAACTTTGTGCCTATACCTTTCTAGAGTGTATTGGCTGCTACTCCCTTCACCTCTCAATCCAGCCTGCAGGGGCGTTGACTGAAGCACCACTGATCATGATATTTTCCTCACCCACTGAATCAAAACTTTTGATGCCTATTATGTGCTATGGTGACCAGATGTTCTGGTTTGTCCAGGACAGTGTTCATTTATATCCTGAGGCAGGAGATAGATGCGTTCCACGCTAGGCATTTACAGCTAGCCTCCTGTTTACATTTCCTAAGGAAGGAGGCTGGTGGGCTCTAGGCTAGATATTTACACCCAGCCTTCTGTTTGCACTTCGAGATGGAAATAACAACAGGACCAGAGTATAAATATTGCGACCTTGGGTGCTAAGTCGCTTCAGTTGTTTCCGACTCTTTGCGACCCCATCGATTGTAGCCTACCAGGCTCTTCTGGCAAAAATACCAGAGTAGGTTGCTGTGCCCTCCTCCAGGGAATCTTCCCAGCCCAGGGATCGAACCCGAGTCTCCTACATCTACCTGCACTGGCAGACAGGTTCTTTACCACTAGCGCCAATATTGGGTTGGCCAAAAAGTTTGTTCAGGGTTTTCCACAAGGTGTTATGAATATTTTGGCCAACCCAACAGCTGAACTCTGCCTCCTGTGGACACTTTTAGGTAACCACTTGGCAGACACAAAAGTGTTAGTCACTCAGTTGTGTCTGACTCTTGGGCTGTAGCCCGCCAGGCTCCTCTATTCATGGGATTCTCGAGGCAAGAACACTGGAGTGGGTTGCCATTCCCTTCTCCAGGGGATCTTCCTAACCTAGGGATCGAACTCAGGTCTCCCCCATTGCAGGCAGATTCTTTACCATCTGAGCCACTCAAAAAGCCTCTCAAAGAGTCCCGGTGCTTTTCCATCCATGAAGACCAGGTTTAAGTTTCATGATGAATCCTCCTTAAGTGCTCATAAAGCTTTAGTCTAAATAAACCTCTGGTCAAGGCTTATCTGACTTCACGGTGTCTATTTTCTATTTATCCTGGGTAGGAGGATGATCAGAGGAATAAAGCAGGCATGGGGAGGATATCACAAGCTACAGTGGGTCATTGGAGAAAAATTTGGGGCAAGCATGGCACTGACCAGGAAAGGAATGGTAGTGAGGTTCCTGCTGAATAGAGACTAAAGTACTTGAGGTCTGGGAAAACCTCTCTGGGAGACTGGGAAGTAGAGGGATGGAAAGGTTTTGTCTGGTTGTCTCCATTTCACACCCCACCCCACCCCCTGCCCTGAATCTCATTGAAAACCAGCAGAACCAAAAGACCATGACTCAGGAACACAGTCCTCCCCTCCATAACCATACTTCTCATCCCTTCTCCTATCTTTCTCCCTCCCAGATCAATGTGGATTCTCCACAAAAAGTACAACCACAGACTGTAATAAAAAATATTTTTATAAATTCCTAAAATAACATGCGTTTCCATTTAACATTATGAGTCACACCTTTGGTTTACAAGAGTGATGTCTTCTTTTTTTTTAATTATCAGAGATTATCATTGTAGAATATTGAGAAATATAGAACAAAATGTAATGATTGGAGGACGATTGTTCTACAATACTGTGTTGGCCTCTGCCAACACCATCAGCATGAATCAGCCACAGGTATACACATGCCTCCTCCGTCCTGAACTCCCCTCCGGCCTCCCACCCCATCATACCCCTCTAGGTTGTCACAGAACACTGGGTTGAGTTCCCTATTCCACCCAGCAAATTCTCACTTGCTATCTATTTTGCATGTGGTAATATACATGTTTCCATGCTGTTCTCTCAGTTCATCCCACTCTTTCCTTGAGTGATGTCTTCTTAAAAAGTACTAAACACTGTCCTTTTGATGATCCTTGCCAGGACCCTTACAAAATTCCAGGGAGGTAAGGAGGAAAGAGATAACATTCCTCATCCTTTGCAGGGGATTGAATTGGGGTTCACTGAAGGAAAGGGACCCAACCAAAGCTTTACATTTTAAAAATAGCAAAAATTCATGGCGGAGAACTTTTAAATGCGTTAATAACTTAAATGTAGTGTGTTTTAAAAATTATTAAATAAAAGCTGTTACTTTTAGAATGAAGTTGTGATTATCTCAGAATACATCTTGGGAAGAACCAGAAAATGAACCAAGTCTTTTGAGGCTCTTTAAAAGGTGAATATTTTTTTTGAAAAGATGAATATTTATGACTTTAAAGTTTGGAATTTTTGGTTCAGGTACTCCATGGCATTCTGGACCCACTTCTCCTGGGGATCAACACAGATTTGCTTGTTCTGTTTGGTGTTGAATCTGTGGAAGAGAAGAAAATATTAAGGATCCTCTTTGAAAATTGTGCTTGTTTAATTCTAAACCTCCCAGGACCATCTGCCATGGGATAAAGGGCCTGCAGAGAGAGCAGGGGAGGGGTAGAGAGGAAGGGTTGGATTCTGATGGCGAGTGGCTGCTCTTTATGGATCAGTAAAGCCATCCTTGCTCTTGACTCGAAGGAACTGGGATGACCTGAACAAGCTTCCACGTAGAGAGCTAGAGTGAAAATCTCCTGTTGTGAAAACTCACGGGTAGGATTACAGAGATGAAACTAAGCGCAGAGTTCCAGTAAGCTCTAGTGTTGTTTCAAGAACTCTCTCCCCTAGAAATGAAGTTTGGGACTGGGAGAGGGTAAGCTTTGTCTACTTACATCACAGCTTTCTGAGGACATTTGCTGCCGGTGATTTTTCTGTAGCTCTGCAGTCGCTGAATGGAGATCTTCTTTCTAGACACATTAAAGCAGCAGATGGTAGGAATAGAAGCTGAATTGGGGGAGAAGTGAACAGAAAGCATGAGCACTAATGATATGTAGATAATTTTTAAGCATGACTTTGTAAGGAAGGAAATGTAATAGAAGGCAAAGAAATGTAAGAGATGGAGGCAGAACCTCTCTGCTCTGAGATCCTGTACCTCTGCCATTGACAGGTATCCTCACCTATGCAATAGAGACCCATTGCTACAAGCAAGGATTTGGAAAAAGCTTGGTCAATGCCATACACTCCAACTTTGTCCCTACAAAGAGTTATGTAGCTATGTCAAAGTCATAATACCGTTCACCAGATATTCTCCATTCTCTGCTTTCTGGACACATGGTAGAGTCGCATTTCGTGGCCACTCTTGGTTGATTGGAACCATTAACTAATTTTGACCAAAAATTAATTAGTAGATGAAGTGACAAATGCCATTTCTAAGCTAGTTTTTGTAATTGCCAGTGCAAGACCTTTGAGATCTTTCTTTTCCTTCATTACAATAAGCAGTAATGTTCCCAATCCCACCCACCTAGAATCCTGAGTAAGTGAGGTCAAAGCTCTAGCCAATACATTATGGATGTTCAGTATAGGTAAGAAAATTAACCTTTGTTGTTTTAAGCCACTGATAATTTAGTTTTGTTACCCCAGTGTGCATTGCCTTATTCGGACTGATACATACAGTAAATCTAAGTCATCAGAGGGTGAAAACATGAGTTATGTACAAACATATAGATATTTTTCCCAAACAGAATCAAAACACATCACCTTGAGAGATTTCCCTGGGACCTCATACCCTTCCTCTAACCATTGTTTCTAAAGGCTGTCTTGGAGTCCAGTAAAAATCTAGGGTGTACAACCAAAAGATTTTTTTTCTCTCCATCACTGACAAAAATCCCCTCTATGCCCCTAGTAAGAGAAGGTCATTCTCTCATGTGCCCCCATCCTGAAACACGCGAGGGCATCCAGATCGTGGATGGACACAGCATTGCTCTCAATATTCATGTCAGGAAAGAACAGGGGGACCAACTCAGTGGCCTGGGTTTCCAGTTCTGTCTCTTGCTCTGCTTGTGAGGTTGAGGCTCTTCTTGTCCACTCATGAAACTCGTTTTCCTATCTTTAAAATGAGGGAGTTTGAGGCAAGTCTCTGAAGATTCTTGCTGATATGACAGTGAAGGCCGTGATCAGCTTTCCTGCAGAGAGAGGAGCTTACCTGGCTGAGCCAACACCTGGATGCTGCAGAGGGCGGCTGTGAGTAGCAGACATAGGAGCACTGCAGAGACCTTCATGTCGAGGGGTGAGGTTGCCAGCTTCAGCCTGAGAGCTGCTGGTTCCTGAATTTGTCTCAGCCTCTCTGTAGCTCTGGCTGCTCTGTGTGCCTTTTAAAGACAGCGCAGGGTCTGTGGGAGCATCCAGGGAAGCTTCTGTGTGGCCAGAGTCATGAATGAATCATAATGAAAGCAGGTCCTAAGCTGCTGTTACAGATCCCAGCATGTTAACAGGACAGAAGAGCTAAACTAGGGGGTGGGGACTTGACACTTTTTTTTTTTTTTTTAACCTATGTTTGTGGAATGACTGAGCACAAATTGTAATCTAGAGGGTCTTTTTTTTTTTTTTAAATAAATTTATTTATTTTAGTTGGGGCCTAATTACTTTACAATATTGTAGTAGTTTTTGCCATACATTGACATGAATCAGCCATGGGTTTAGAGGGTCATTTTTACAAAGCTCTGCTTTCTCTGAAATGAACCTTATGCAGTGGGAGAAGAATCCAGGAGACCGAGGGCATGAAGAGATAAGGAGATTCAAGTACCTTCCCTGGTCCCTATGTTCATGTGGTGGTCTTTAGGATTTTGAAGGTTAGAAAGAGGCCCTAAGACTTCTGCTAGGCTCCCATCCAAATGCAGGAGATCTCAGCAATTCTGAACATTTCCAAGTCTCTGGGAACCCATAAACTGTAGCACGCAAGAGTCACCCCCATAATTCAATCTAGCAGTCAGAGAATCTTAGTTCGCTGATAATTTAGTGTCATAGAACATCATAACTGAATAGTTCCTGTTCATGTGCAGTTACTCAGCTTTACTGAGGAATATTTGACAAATAGAGATTGTTATGTATTGAAGGTGTACAGTGTGATGGTTTGACATTTATATGCATTAGGAAATGATTATCACAAGTAAGTTAACTCATGCATCCATCACCTCCATCATCACACATAGTTACTTTTCTTGGGTGGGGTGTGTGTGATGAGAGGACTTATCATCTACTCTCTTAGCAGATTTCAAGTATATTGTTGATGTTATTGCTTAGTCTCTAGGTTGCGTCCAAGTCTTTGCAACCCCATGGACTGCAGCATGCCAGGCCTCTCTGTCCCTCACCATCTCCCAGAGTTTGCCCAAGTTCATGTCCATTGAATCTGTGATGCCATCCAACCATCTCAACCTCTGCTGCCCTCTTCTCCTTTTGCCTTCAGTCTTTCCCAGGATCAAGGTCTTTTCCAGTGAGTCAGCTGTTCGCATCAGGTGGCCAAAGGATTGGAGCCTCAGCTTCAGCATCAGTCCTTCCAATGCATATTCAAGGTTGATTTCCTTTAGAATTGACTGCTTTGATCTCCTTGCTGTCCAAGGGACTCTCAAGAGTCTTCTTCAAAACCACATTATATTCAAGTATATAATATAGTGTTATTAACTTGAGTCACCTTGCTGTGCCTTAGACCTCCAGAACTCATTCATCTTGTAACTGAATGTTTGTACACTTTGACAACCACCACCCCAGAAACACAAGTCAAAACCATAATGAGATATCACTCCACACTTGTTAGGATGGCTTTTATCAAAAAGACAAGACACAGTAAGTGTTGTCGAGATGTGGAGAAAAGGGAATCTCTGTACACTATTGGTGGGCGTGGAAATTGGTGTATGCTCTATGGAAAACAGTATGGAGGTTCCTGTGCATTTCTAAACTATTTACTTAGCTGCTAAGGCCGTTTCCAATTGAAATCAAATAGCCAAATCCTGTTCATCAAATACACTGTCATGGATAGGTTCTGTTTGAAGCAGACCTGCTGCCCTCACAGGGCTTCCCTGGTGGCTCAGTGGTAAAGAATCCACTGGCCAATGACCCACCTGCCAATGCAGGAAATGCAGGTTCGATCCCTGGATAGGGTAGATCCCCTGGAGAAGGAAACAACAGCCCACTCCAGTTATTCTTGCCTGGAAAATCTCATGGGCAGAGGATCCCGGCAGGCTACAGTCCATGGGGTTGCAAAAGAGTCGGACACATTTAGTGACTAAATGACAAAAACAGCGAGCCATCCTACCCCAAGGATTCAAGGAACACATTTGAAAAACCAGCCATCTAGTTCTTATTACTCCCTGAGCACACATTGCAGACAAGGTGCCTGATGGCTAAAAACACCAAAGAGAAAAAGGAGACTAGAACCCACATGTATCTTCTTCAGGCATAGCATTATGCTCCCTAGTAGAAGATGGTGTAAGGGTAAGTCATCATTAGTGGGGTCTTTAATGAAGTCCTTAATTAGAGCCTTTAATGGGGTCACTGTGTTGAATACAGAATTGAATAGTGATATGGAGTTGTTGCAAGGCTGTTTGCATGCTTTTCCTTTACACTCATGTATCATATTTGTACAGTTACACAGAGAGGTGTATTTGCCTTGCATTAGTAGATTGCAGTTATGTGGCTGACTGGTCATGTCCATCATGGGCACAAGATTAAGAGAGTCCCCTTACTGGCCTGCATGGTCTCTAAGCTCCCATCTAAAGTAATTGGTTTCCAATTACTTAAAAAGGGACCAGGAAATTAGAGACCAGGAAATCTGGATCTTCCTTGTTCTTTCCTGCTCAGCTCCAGATGAGGTGGTCTGATGTAGCCTCTGAAATCAGGATCCTGATGGCTTTGCCACTAATGGGCTTCCCTGGTGGTTCAGCTGGAAAAGAATCTGCCCACAATGCGGGAGACCTGGTTTCAATCCCTGGGTTGAGAAGATCCCCTGGAGAAGGGAAAGGCTACCCACTTCAGTATTCTGTCCTGGAGAATTCCATGAACTGTATAGTCAATGGGGTCGCAGAGTTGGACACAACTGAACTACTTTCACTTTCTGCCACTAATTAGCTTTGATACCATGGACAACTTACTAGCCACTCTCTGCTAGGTTAAAATGGAAATACTAACTATGCCTATCTTAGAGGATCATTGTGTGAAATAAATGAATATACATATATATATATATATATATATATATATATATATATATATACACACACACAGATATATATATACAGATATATATATATATATCCAGGCTAAGTTGCTTCAGTCGTGTCTGACTCTGTGCAACCCTATGGACTGCAGCCCACCAGGCTCCTCTGTCCTTGGGATTCTCCAGGCAAGAATACCTAAGTGGGTTGCCATGCCCTCCTCCAGGGGATCTTCCCAAATCAGAAATCAAACCTGCGTCTCTCATGTCTCCTTCATTGGCAGGTGGTTTCTTTATGACTAGCACCACTTGAGAAGCTATATATATATATATATGGCTTATACATATATAATGGCTATTATATATATATATATAATGTAATATAATAAAAGTGAAGTGAAAGTCGCTCAGTTGTGACAGACTCTTTGTGACCCCCATGGACTGTATCCCATGGAATTCTCCAGGCTAGAATACTGGAGTGGGTGGCCTTTCCCTTCTCCAGGGGATCTTTCCAACCAAGGGATCGAACCCAGGTCTTCCGCATTACAGGTGGATTCTTTATCAGCTGAGCCACCCCAGTGCAGTAATCACTGTGTTACTTAGTAAGTGGAAATTCATATATTAGGAAATGAGTCAGATTTTGTTAGCCAGTGGGTGCTAGAAAAGGGCCCCGAGTCTGGCCAGATGGCTTCCTCCACATCTTCTCCCCAATTTACCTAATTACTTCCAAGTAAAAGCATGTTACACTAAGGATGGTTCCCAAGAATGTCTGATTTACACACGTGGAGGATGTGAGGCCTTCAAAGCTGTGCCAGTATAACCAGTTGAAAATGTTCCTGATGTAACTGAGTGATTATGTGTCCTTAATAGGACTAGTTTTAGAACTCTCCTGGGTGTTTTGAGGACCCTATGAGCAAATGACTTTACAATTTTTTGTTTCCCTCCAAAGGTTTGGATTGCATCTGAATCAGAGAAACCTCAGTGGGAATAAATAAACCAAAATCGTAATCACTGAAGTTCAGCAGCTGTTCCGTCCAGCTGCCTGGCTGTCTCTTATGAGTGGACGCAGCTTCACTGGCTGCTGTGTCTCTCTTCCTTGGAACTAGCACTCAGCAGTGACTTGAGCTGTATCTGATACTTGCCTCTGGCCTGGAGCCTGATAGATGTAGGGCCTTGGTCAGGAATAATTCTGAGCGACAGGCAGGGCATGGGTTCCCCCCACCCCTGCCACTGGGAAATCTTAGCTTCCTGTGTATGTGTTCGTCGCTCAGTTGTGCCCACCTCTTTGTGATCCCAGGGACTGTAGCCCACCAGGCTTCTCTGTCCATGGAATTCTCCAGGCAAGAACACTGGAGTGGATTGCCGTTCCCGTCCTGAGTGTTTTACAAAGAATGATGAATGATCAGTTGTCAAGGATCCTGGGAATCAGGGCTCTTTGTTTGTTTTGCAGTTCTGTTCCATAGTTCCTCTAATAACGCAAATTTATACACAGAATTGACAGACATTGTGTGCGTGTGCTAAGTCATTTCAGTTGTGTCCAACTCTTTGTGACGCTACTCTGTGTAGCCCACCAGGCTCCTAGAAGTTAACTTTCATTTTATTCCAATCCTCTCTTAAAAAAAAGAAAAAAAGAATACAGAGATTTGGAAACCAGTAACAAAATCCCTAAGGCAAAGTGGTGTGTTTTAGGCTGAACTGATTCTGGAACCTGTCTGGTGACAATTGCACCATAACAAAGCCCTTGTACCCTGGTTTTCCCAAGTGCAAAGCAGGGTCTACTACCTCTCTTTCTCGGGGCTTCCCAGGTGACACTGGTGGTAAAGAGCCTGCCAATGCAGGAGACATAAGAGACTCGAACTAGATCCCTGGGTCAGGAAGCTCCCCTGGAGGAAGGCATGGCAACCCACTCCAGTATTCTTGCCTGGAGAATCCCATGGACAGAGGAGCCTGGTGGGCTACAGTCCCTAGAGTTAAAAAGAGTCAGACAAAACTAAATCAACTTAGCATGCAGGTGCACACCTCTTTCTCAAGGGTCACTAAGATCAAGTGTGCACTTTTGGAGGAAAATGTTAGTATAAAATGTTAGGAATATATGTTAGTATATAAAGGCCGACATGTCTAATAAATAGCAAGTTTTCAATAACAATGCTAACTTCTGTAATCCATGTGAGCCACCATTTTATTTCACTTCATGTGGGTTGACTCACTGAATCCTCCCAACAAATATATGAGGTAGGTATTCAAATTAGGTCCATTTTAAAGAGGAGAAAACAGAGACTTATGGAATTTAAGTGACTTCCTTTTCTGTGAAATCATTTGTAAAAATTTGCCCTAAAAAAAAAAGCCTTTTATATAAAGACCTTATATTTTGATCTGCATTTTTCTAATAATTAATGATGTTGAACATCTTTTCATGTGCTTTTAAATCATGTGTATGCCTTCTTTGGAGAAATGTCTATTTAGATCTTTTGCCCATGTTTTGATTGGGTCTTTTTTTTAATATATATATATTGAGCTGCGTGAGCTCAGTATTTTGGAGATTAATCCCTCGTTGGTTACTTCATCTGCAAATATTTTCTTCAATTCTAAGAGCTGTCTCTTCATTTTGCTTGTGGTTTCTTTTGTTGTGCAAAAGATTTAAGTTTAATTAGGTCCCATTTGTTTATTTTTGTTTTTATTTTCATTATTCTGGGAGGTGAATTGAAAAAGATCTTGCTGTGATTTATGTCAGAGAGTGTTCTGCCCCTGTATTCTGCTAAAGGTTTTATAGTATCAGGCCTTAGAGTTACATCTTTAATCCATTTTGAGTTTATTTTGTGTGTGATGTTAGGGTATGTTTTAATTTCATTCTTTTACATGTAACTGCCCAGTTTTCCCAGCACCATTTATCAAAGAGACTGTCTTTTCTCCATTGTATATTCTTGCCTACTTTATCATGGATTAGGTGACCATAGGTGTGTGGGTTTATCTCTGGACTTTCTGTCCTCTTCCGTTGATCTATGTTTCTAGTTTCGTGCCATAAGTACCAAAGTGTTTTGATGACTGTGGCTTTGTAGGTATAGTATGAAGTCAGGGAGCCTGATTCTTCTAGTTCCATTTTTCTTTCTCAAGATCGCTTTCACTCTTTGTGATCTTTTATGTTTCCATAAAAACTATACATTTTTTTTTTGTTCTACTTCTGTGAAAAATGTCAGTGGTAATTTGATAAGGATTGCTTGAATCTGTAGATTGCTTTGGGTAGTACAGCTATTTTCACAATATTGATTCTTCTAATTCAAGAGCATGGTATATCTTTCCATCTGTTTGTATCATCTTTTGTTTTTTTCATCAGTATCTTATAGTTTTCTTTTTCCTCTTTGGGTAGATTTATTCCTAGGTATTTTATTCTTTTTGATGCCATGGTAAATGAGACTGTTTCCTTAGTGACCTCACACTGGTCAGAATGGCCATCATCAAAAAATCCACAAATAATAAATGCTGAGGAGGGTGTGGAGAAAAGGGAATCCTCTTCCACTGTTGGTGAGAATGTAAACGGTACAGCCACTATGGAGAACAGTATGAGATTCCTTAGAAAACTAAAAATCAAGCTATGAACCAGTGATCCCATTCCCAGACATATAATCTGGAGAAAACCATAATTTGAAAAGATGCAGGCACCCCAATATTCACTGCAGCACTATGTATAATAGCCAGGACATGGAAGCAAACTAAATGCTCATCAATAGGGGGATGGATAAAGAGGATGTGGTACATATATACAACAGAATATTACTAAGCCATACAAAAGGATAAAATAATACCATTTGCAGCAACATGATGGACCTAGAGATTGTTGTACTGAGTGAAGTAAGTCAGTCCAAGAAAGACAAATATCATATGATACCACTTATATGTGGAATCTAAAAAAAGGCTATAAATGAACTTATCTACAAAACAGAAATGGAGTTACTGATGTAGAAAGTTAAATTACGCTTACTGAGAGGTAAGAAGGGAGAGGGATAAATTAGAAGATTGACATGTACACACCACTACATATAAAATAGGTAACTAATAAAGTCCTACTGTACAGCACAGGGAACTAACTCTACTCAATATTCTGTAGTGGCTTATATGGGAAAAGAATCTAAAAAAGAGTGGATATACGTGTGTATGTATATATGAATATGCATATACACACATATGTATACATGTATGTGCATATACACACATATGTATATACAAGCTTCCCAGGTGGCTCAGTGGGTAAAGAATCTACCAGCAATGCAGAAGATTCAGGAGACACAGGTTGAATTCTTGGGTCAGGAAGATCCCCTGGAGGAGGGCATGGCAACCTACTTCTGTATTCTTGCCTGGAGAATCCCAAGGACAGAGCAGCCTGGTGGGCTATAGTCCATGGGGTTGCAAAGAGTCAGATACGACTGAAGCAACTGAGCATGCACACATGCAAATGAATATATATATATATATATAACAGATTCAGTTTGCTGTACTCCTGAAACTAACACATTGTAAATTAACGATATCCCAATAAAAATTATAATAAATAAAAAAATAAGTAAAGACCTTACATTTAAAAATCCTATATCTAAAAGACTCATTTGCTATGTTATCCCATATAATCTTTTTTGGAGCAATCAACTTTAATCTTTTGTGCAAAGGATAAATCTGAAGCAATAGAATGCTGAAAGTATTTGCTTGAGTCATTAGTCACAGTAAAGCTAGCCTATGCTTTAACAATAACAACCATGAAAATCTCAGTAGCTTATTGTGACAGATATTTATTTTCTGTTTGTGTCACAGCAATATTGGTTTGGGTCGCCTTGCCAAGAGTGCTCTTTTCTGAGGAGTAACTCTGAGATACAACTGGTTTGTAAATTACAGCCACCATCTGGAACCTAGAGCTTCCAAGTTCACTGAAGCAAAGGGAAAGAGAGCAGATAGATTGTGTAGGATGTTTTAAAGAACCAGGCATGGACACAGCTTGTATCACAACTGTCTACATCATGTTGACTTTTACTTATTATATAACTCTAGCCTAAGTGCAAAGGAGGCTGAGAAATGAAGAGGAGCACATGAATTTTGGTGAGGGCTAATAGTTTCCATCATAGTTTGTCCTTTGCTCGCTTTTTCTCAACATCAGTTAACATAGTTAACCTACCCCTGAGACAGACAAGTCCAGGGTAGTCACTGCATCCACTGAAATGTTCAGGATCTCTGGATTGCAGGTGGTCCTCTCTGCCAGGTGAGGCTATGGAGCTACTGGGTTGACCAGATAGTTCATTTGGATTTTTCCGTAAGATGACTCTAGTAGTGCCTGTTTGTTTCTAACTTCATTTGAAACAATCTTGCTAGATTGTACTGTAACAGCTATCTTATCAGCATGCATTAAAAAATATTTATCAAAATTGGTGAATTTTTGAGTAGCCATTTTAATATTGAAGATGGAAGGGAAAAAAATTTTCAGCATATTATGCTTTATTATTTCAAGAAAGAAAAGCACAACTAAAATGCACATAAAGATTAGTTCAATGTATGGAGAAGGCTACTGTTTAGTCACTAAATCGTGTCTGACTCTTTTTTACCCCATGGACTGCAGCATTCCAGACTACCCTGTCTTTCACCATCTCCTGGGATTTGCTCAAATTCATGTCCACTGAGTCAGTGATACCATCCAGCCATCTCATTCTCTGTCGCCCCCTTCCCCTCCTGTCCTCAATCTTACCCAGAATCAGGGGTTTTCCAATGAGTCAGCTCTTCATTTCAGGTGGCCAAAATATTGGAGCTTCAGCATCAGTCTTTCCAATGAATATTCAGGACTGATTTTCTTTAGGATTGACTGGTTTGATTTCCTTGCTGTCCAAGGGACTCTCAAGAGTCTTCTCCAATACCACAATTCAAAAGCATCCATTCTTCGGTGCTCAGCTTTCTTTCTGGTCAACTCTCACATCCATACATGACTACTGGAAAAACCATAGCTTTGACTATAGGGACCTTTGTTGGAAAAGTGATGTCTCTGCTTTTTAATACACTTGTCTAGGTTTATCATAGCTTTCCTTCCAAGGAGCAAGCATTTTTTAATTTCATGGCTACAGTCACTGTCTGTAGTGATTTTGGAGCCCAAGAAAATAAAATCTGTCTCTGTTCCCACTTTTTCCCCATCTATTTGTCATGAAGGGATAGGACTGGTTGCCATGATCTTAAGTTTCTGAATGTTGAGTTTTAAGCCAACTTTTTCACTCTCCTCTTTCACCCTCATCAAGAAGCTAGTTAGTTCCTCTTCACTTTTTGCCTTTAAAGTGGTATCATCTGTGTATCTGAGGTTGTTGATATTTCTCCTGGCAATTTTGATTCCAGTTTGTGATTCACCCAGTCTGGCATTTAGCATGTTGTACTCTGAATAGAAGTCAAGTAAACAGGGTGACAAAATACAGCCTTGTCATACTCCTTTCCCAATTTTGAGCAAGTCTGTTGTTCCATGTCCAGTTCTAACTGTTGCTTCTTGACCCACAAACAGGTTTTTCAGGAGACAGATAAGGTGGTCTGGTATTCCCAGCTGTGAGTGATTGACTGAACATGTCAAAAATTGTTTCTGAAGTTTCATGGTGGAGATTTCTTGCTGAACTATGCTCCATGGTTGGGTATAACAGTTGAAGTTGATAGTGATCAAATCAAGACATTAATTGAGAACAAATATTATACCACGTGGAAGGTAGCTGACATACTCCAAATATCCACATCAAGCACTGAAAATCATTTGAACCAGCTTAGGTGTGTTCATTGCTTTGATGTTTGGGTTCCACATAAGTTCAGCAAAACAAAACAAAACAAAACCTTATTGACTGTATTTCCAAGTGCAATTTTCTACTTAAACATAAGAAAAAAAATCTGTTTTTAAAGCAAATTGTCATGGACAATGAAAAGTGGATACTGTAAAATAATGTGGAATGGAAGAGATCATGGGGCAACTAAAATGAGCCACCACCAACCACACCAAAGGCCGGACTTCATCCAAAGAAGGTGATGTTATGTATATGGTGGGATTGAAAGGGAGTCCTCTGTTAAGAGCTTCTTCTGGAAAACCAAATGATTAATTACAACAAACCCCAATTAGACCAACGGAAAGCAGAACAAGATGAAAAGCATTTGGAATTAGTCAACACAAAATTGGTAATTTTCCATCGGAATGATATAAGACCTCGTGTTTCTTTGATGATCAAGCAAAATCTGTTACAGCTTGGCTGGAAAGTTCAGACACTGAAACTTCAGGTTTCCATTATTTTGGTCTTTACAAAATTCTCTTAATGGAAAAACTTTCAGTTCCCTGGAAGACTATAAAAGGCACCTGGAACAGTTCTTTGTTCAAAAAAAATAAATAGCTTTGGGAGGATGGGACAATGAAGTTCCCTGAAAAATGGCACATGATAGTAGGACAAAATGGTGAATATGTTGTTCAATAAAATTCTTGGTGAAAATGAAAAGTGTGTCTTTTATTTTTACTTAAAAACTGGAGGAATGTTTTGGCCAACCCAGTACTTTTTGTTCGTGGGGTCTGAAAAAGTTGGACATGAATGAGCAACTGAACAACAACAATACTTTGTCCAGTGACCTGTGAACTAAAAAGACAAGCTGTTTGCCCCTGATGCAATGTATTGTGTTTGCAGGGACCAGGCTGCTTGCCATCCACATCCTCTTTCATGGAGGGGAAGATGGTAGACACCAGTGGATATTGTTCTGTAACAATCCTGCAGTCCTTCAGGCAGAGGTTAGAGGGACTCATCAAGTCCCTCACCTTGATGAGGCTCAATTCTGCAATCTGGAGAGTCTCCTTTGTGTTTTTGATCCTGGCTCCTGATTGCCCTTGTAAGGATGCTCCTTTTACGTTATTCCCCTTGGCCACCTTTGAAGTGGGTGATGTAGAGAGACCTGATCTTCTAGGGGGATCTGCAGCCTTTGATGACTGCTTGCTGCACTGTAGGGTTTGGAGTTTTTTTCATCTTGATCTTTCAGTGGCTTCTCTTTTTGTTTTTCCAGTCCACAATCATTCAGTCATGGTTTTTATGGTGATATAGTATAGTTCTCTTGATAACTTAGTAGGCTGATACCTTCCCACCCAGTCAATTTCATATGCCTGTAACCACAGCCCATGTTTTTTTCTAGATACACTTATTAAATGGTTTTCTGCTTTCCTCCCTTCCTCTCTCTTTCTCTCTCTCTCTCCCTCCCTCTTTCTCTCTCTCTCTCCCTCCCTCTCTTCTCGATCTTAATGGGGCTTGAAATGGCAAGGCTCCAACTTCAATATGATTTTTGCCCTAAATCACTTCATCCAAATAAGAATTTTTTTTTCCTGATTTTTATTACTGAAATCCCTTTACTTTCCTCCCTTAAATTCCTTCTTTTAATGTTTGGGACTTGAAACAGATGCCTTTCCCAATAATCTCAGATCTAAGATTTGGGTACTTAATTATATTTCATTTAAAATCAGTCCATTCTTTCCTGAGCTCATCCCTTTCTTGCAATATTTTAACAGGTGCAGACAAAAGCAACCAGTACATGATCAATATATATTTTTCATACTTGTTCTTAAAGCTATAACTTCAGCAGACAGGACCTCACAGTTTTGACTGTTTGTAACATGAACCTCCATCTTTTCAACACAAGATATTAGCTTCTTTGATGTTGAATATCTAATCAGTACCACACATTTTAGGTTTCCAATGGCAAATCCGTGAGGTAGAGGGGAGAGGAGCATCCTGTGGTTTTCAGGGTACTGATGGATGTTTCCAAGGGTCTACATTTATTTATTTTTTTCTTTTTCTTTTATTTTTTTAATTAATTTTTTTACTTTGCAATATTGTATTGGTTTTGCCATACATTGACATGAATCTGCCATGGGTGTACATGTGTTCCCCTTCCAGAATCCCCCTCCCACCTCCCTCCCCATCCCATCCCTCTGGGTCATCCCGGTGCACCAGCCCCGAGCACCCTGTATTATGCATCAAACCTGGACTGGCAATTTGTTGCACATGTGATAATTTACATGCTTCAATGCCATTCTCCCATATCATCCTGCCCTCGCCCTCTCCCATAGAGTCCAAAAGACTGTTCTATACATCTGTGTCTCTTTTGCTGTCTCACATACAGGGTTATCTTTACCAACTTTCTAAATTCCATATATATGCATTAGTATGCTGTATTGGTGTTTTTCTTTCTGGCTTACTTCACGCTGTATAATAGGCTCCAGTTTCATCCACCTCATTAGAACTGATTCGAATGTATTCTTTTTAGTGGCTGAGTAATATTCCATTGTGTATATGTACCACAGCTTCCTTATCCATTTGTCTGCTGATGGACATCTAGGTTGCTTCCATGTCCTGGCTATTATAAACAGTGCTGCGATGAACATTGGGGTACATGTGTCTCTTTCAATTCTGGTTTCCTCGGTGTGTATGCCCAGCAGTGGGATTGCTGGGTCATATGGCAGTTCTATTTCCAGTTTTTTGAGGAATCTACACACTGTTCTCCGTAGTGGCTGTACTAGTTTGCATTCCCAACAATAGTGTAAGAGGGTTCCCTTTTCTCCACACCCTCTCCAACATTTATTGCTTGTAGACTTACATTTAAAACCCATTTTATTGAAATAATTAATGGAGTTAATTTCATGTTACATTAAACTACAATACCGACTCTTAAAAAGGGCATTACTTAAGAAAAAAATATGATTCAAATAATTGTACAAAGCTCAAATTCCTTAGAATTATAATAAAATGATCTCAGAACACATCTTGGGAAGAATCAGTTCAGTTCAGTCTCTCAGTTGTGTCTGACTCTTTGCAAACCCATGAACTGCCACATGCCAGGCTTCCTTGTCCATCATCAACTCCCAGAGCTTATATAAACTCATGTCCATCAAGTTGGTGATGCCAACTCATCCTCTGTCATCCTCTTCTCCTCCTGCCTTCAATCTTTCCCAGACTTAGTGTTTTTCTAATGAGTCAGCTTTTTGCATCAGATGGCCAAAGTATTGGAGCTTCAGCTTTAGCATCAGTCCTTCCAATGAATATTCAGGATTGATTTCCTTTAGGATTGACTGGTTTGATCTCCCTGTAGTCCCAGAGACTCTCAGGAGTCTTCTCCAACACAGCAGTACAAAAGCATCAATTCTTTGGTGTTCAGCTTTCTTTATGGTCCAACTCTCATATCCATTCATGACTACTGGAAAAACCATAACTTTGACTAGACTAGACTATTCTTTGGGGAAGAATAGGAACTACTAATTGTTTCTCAGATGCCAGCTTGGCTTCAGTGCAGGCATGAGTATCAAAGCTTTAAAGTTTGAGTTTTCTTGTCCTGGCATCCTGGACACACTTTTGCTTGAGGTCAGCACAGGCCTCCTTGACCAGTTTGGCCTTGAAGCTGTGGGGGATAGGAGGGCATAGTTAGATGGAGAACCTTGTGTGTTCAGCCTGGGAGTGTCACTACCGTATAGGAAACCTGCTTGGTTGGATAGTCAGGGTGCTGGGGCTGCTCCAACGATGGAAGAGGAAGAAGGGGCCTCAGGAGAAGCAGCTGCTTTTGCTGGCCCAGGGGAAGCCATCATGTCTCCTGCATGAAGGAATTGAGAGCTGAACTGATGGCTGAACAGGATCTGGGAGGAGAAAGTCCCTTTATTTTCTTGAATTCTGTTTTCCCATGGGAAAATTTCTAGGGTTGGGTTCAGATCAGATCAGAAACTCAGTCATGTCCAACTCTTTGTGACCCCATGGACTGTAGCCTTCCAGCCTCCTCTGTCCATGGAATTGTCCAGGGCAAGAATACTGGAGTGGGTAGCCATCCCCTTCTCCAGGGGATCTTCTTGACCCTGGGTCAAACCTGGGTCTCCTGCATTGCAGGCAGATTGTTTACTGTCTGAGCCACTAAGGATGGATTGGGTTAGAGATGGTTTGAAGCATCTCCAACTCAGTCTGATAAGAACCCTGTTCACTGCACAGGAGAAGAACTCAGGATCAAGGGCTGAGTGTGGGCAGTCACGGTCCACTCACATCACAGCTTCCCAGGGACACTGGCTGCTGGTAATTCTTCGGTAGGTCTCCAGCTGCTGGTTAGGGATCTTCTTATTGGTGAGTGTAGAGCAGCAGGCAGTTGAACAATTAATTCCTTCTGCAGTAAAACAACAAAAGAAAGGCGATTTAGGGTGTGTTCTTTCTGCTTATAAAGTATAGAAAATCATGGAAGGAGGAGTCAAAGAAAAGGGAAATTGCTCATCCTAAATCCAGTGACTCTATCCTTTCAGATGTTCCTTAAACTCTTGGTCTCACTTGCATGGACTATAAAGTGGGAGAAAAACTGATGACAACTCTGGGCTGACATGCTTGGAGGAGCAAATAGAACATTATAATTCTTTAGGGCCAGGGGCTCTCAGCTTTGGGTCGCCTATTAGACTCCAGCCAATCTCTGCTCCATCACGAGTTTTCTTGATAACCACTGCCTCTGCAGAGCTGTGTCTCTGAAGTTCAGATCCTGGTCTCCTCGACTGCCCTCCAACATATCTGGAAATATTCTGCACATCGACTGCTAGAGGCCCCCTCTTTGATATTTTGGTCCCCAAACACTGCTGAAAGGAGCCACGGTAGCAACTGCACTGAGATCATGTTTCCCAAGCTGGTGTACGAATGCAGAGTTCCAAAGAATAGCAAGGAGAGATAAGAAAGTCTTCCTCAGCGATCAGTGCAAAGAAACAGAAGAAAACAACAGAAAGGGAAAGACTAGAGATCTCTTCAAGAAAATTAGAGATACCAAGGGAACATTTCATGCAAATATTCATGAGCACAATAAAGGACAGAAATGGTATGGACTTAAGATATTAAGAAGAGGTGGCAGGAAAACACAGAAGAACTATACAAAAAAGATTTTCATGACCCAAATAACCACGATGGTGTGATCACTCATGTAGACCCAGACCCAGACATCCGGGAATGTGAAGTCAAGTGGGCCTTAGGAAGCATCACTATGAACAAAGCTAGTGGAGGTGATGGAATTCCAGTTGAGCTATTTCAAATTCTAAAAGATGATGCTGTGAAAGTGCTGTACTCAATATGCCAGCAAATTTGGAAAACTCAGAAGTGGCCACAGGAGTACATCAAGGCTGCATATTGTCACCATGCTTATTTAACTTATATACAGAATACATCATGTGAAATGCCAGGCTGGATGAAGCACAAGCTGGAATCAACATTGCTGGGAGAAATATCAATCACCTCAGATATGCAGATGACACCACCCTTATGACAGAAAGTGAAGAAGAACTAAAGAGCCTTTTGATGAAACTGAAAGAGGAGAGTGAAAAAGTTAGCTTAAAACTCAACATTCAGAAAACTAAGATCATGGCTTCTGGTCCCATCACTTCATGGTAAATAGATGGGGAAACAATGGAAACAATGAGAGGCTTCATTTTTGGGGGCTTCAAAATCACTGCAGATGGTGACTGCAGCCATGAAATTAAAAGACACTTACTCCTTGGAAGAAAAGTTATGACCAACCTAGACAGCGTATTAAAAAGCAGAGACATTACTTTGCCAACAAAGGTCTGTCTAGTCAAAGCTATGGTTTTTCCCGTAGTCATGTATGGTTGCGAGACTTGGACTATAAAGAAAGCTGAGCACCGAAGAATTGATGCTTTTCAACTGTGGTGTTGGAGAAAACTCTTGAGAGTCCCTTGGACTGCAAGGAGACCCAGCCAGTCCATCCTAAAGGAAATCAGTCCTGAATATTCGTTGGAAGGACTGATGCTGAAGCTGAAACTCCAATACTTTGGCCACCTGATGGGAAGAACTGACTCATTTGGAAAGACTCTGATGTTGGGAAAGATTAAAGGCAGGAGGAGAAGGGGACGACAGAGGATGAGATGGTTGGATGGCATCACCGACTCAATGGACATGAATTTGAGTAAACTCTGGGAGTTGCTGATGGACAGAGAGGCCTGGCGTGCTGCGGTCCATGGGGTCACAAAGAGTTGGACACAACTGAGTGACTGAACTGAACTGAAGTGTACTGGGACGAGCTGGATTTTATGTCCACAGCTGGAATTCTCATCCAGGTTCTGCCTAGAAGAGGCTGTACAATCAGGCTTACTCCTTATCCATCTCAGACTTTTCCTGATCTTGTAAGAGCAGTTGTTAAAGTGAGAGTGTGAGTACCCTTCTGCTCTGATGGCTCATCGTGACCCAGAGAGGCGGTGATGTGCTTCAGAGGGAAGAAGAGAGGTGTTTGCATGGCTGGGCAAGCACCTGGGTGCTGAAGGCCGCTGACACAGAAGGGCACTGTTGGAGGGTGAAGACTTGAGCTTCACCATGGCAGTTGCTGGTTTTTGAGTTGGTCTCAGCCTCTCTGTTCCTCTAGTGGCTCTGCATGTCTTTTATAGAGAACAGATGGGAATAAGGAATAAGTCAGTGGGTGAGAGGCCCTTATTTTTGTGAATGAATCACAAGATGGAGTACCAAATCTGCTGAGCCATCACCCTGTCCTGAGGAGGATGCTAAGAAATGAAAGAGAAAAGTGTGACTTGACGCTGGCCTGTTTTTATTCTCAGGCCAGGAGTGCTAGGGAAGGTGGGAGCTACGCTCAGTCAGATCACAAGATGTGACCTCTGGCTGATATGAAAGCTTCTGCTTTGGGGAAATAAAACACTTTCTGTAGAAAAAAGAAGGAAATAGGGGTACCAAGGTCAAGGAGATGCAAGGAATTTCCCCATTTTCCTTTTAGGTTCCCAGGTGCAAGGGAAGAGAACACAGGCCATATATCTAAATGTAAGGAGTGTAAAATAATTTGCGAACATGTATGAAGACCACTGTTTCAGCTATTAACCTTACACTGCTGAGTGTGATGTTAGCTCTGGACATGCCATCTATGGCCTTTACTATGTTGAGGTATATTCCTTTAATATCCCATTTATTGAGAGTTTTTATCATGAAAGGATTTTGTATTTCATCAAATGCTTTTTCTACATCTATTGAGAGAATTGTATGAGTTTTATCTTTCACTCTATTAATGTGGTGCATCATATTTATTGATCTGTGTATGTTGAATCACCCTTACATGGTTAAATCCCACTTGATTGTAGTATAAAATCCTTTTAACGTACTCTTGAATTCAGCTGGGGATATTTTATTGAGAATTTTTGCGTCTATATTTATCAGGAGAATTGGCTTGTAGTCTTTTTTTCTTGTAATATTTTTATCCAGCTTTGATATCAAAGTCATGCTGGCTTCATAAAATTAGTTTTAGCATGTTTCTTCCTTTTCGGTTTTTTGGAAGAGTTTGTGAAAAATTGGCATTAATTTTTCCTTAAATGTTTGATAAAAAGCATCAGGGAAACCTTCTAGTCCTGGACCTTTCTCTGTTAGAAGAGTTTTGATTGCTGATTCAATCTCCTTACTTATTATTGGTCTGTTCAGATTTTCTGTTTCTTCATAATTTGTTTTTCTGTAGGTTGCATGTTTCTAGGAATTTACTCACTACTTTATTTATCTAATTTGTAGGTGTAAATTGTCCATGTAGTCCCATCTGATCTTTCACATTTCTGTGGTATTTTTTGTAATGTTTTCTTTATAATTTCTGATGTTATTTATTTGTCTTATATTCCTCTTTATCTTAGTTAGTGTAGCAAATGTCAAGTTTTGATTATCTTTAAAAAAAAAACAGCTTAGTTTTGTTGATCTTTTCTGTTGTTTTTCTGGACTCAATTTAATTTATTTCTGTTCTGATCTTTGTTATTTCCTTCCTTCTGCTAATTTTGGGCCAAGTTTGTTCCTCTTTTTTCTAGTTTCTTAAAGTGTACAGTTAGATTGTTTATTTGAGATTTTTTTTTTTCTGGTGAAGATATTTGTCACTATAAACTTCCCTCTTAGAATATTTTGCTGCATCTTACAAGTTTTAGTTTCCATTTTCACTTGTCTCAAGATATCTATGGATTTTCCTTTTGATTCTTCATTTACCCATTGTTTAGGAGGGTTTGTTTGATTTTCATATTTGTGAATTTTCCACTTTTTCTCCCGTTATTTATTTATGGCTTTATACCATTCTGTTCAGAAAAGATACTTGCCATGATTTCGATTTTCATACATTTATTGAGACTTATTTTGTTATCTATTATATGATCTATCTTGGAAGATGTCTTGTGTATGATTAAGAAGAATGTGTATTCTGCTTCTGTTGAATGAAATGTTCTCTGTTTGCCTGTCAGGTGTATTTTGTCTAAAGTATAGCTCAAGTCTAAAATTTTCTTATTGATCTTCTCTCTGGATGATCTATCTGTTGTTGAAAATGATGTATTTAAGTACCCTATTATTGTATTGTTGTCTATTTTTCCTTTTAGATCTATTAATATTTGCTTAATATGAATATCAAGTTGTTTCAATGTTGGGTGCACATGTACTTATAATTGTTATATTCTCTTGATGAGTTGACACCTTGGTCATCATACAATGACCTTCTTTGTCTCTTACAGTTTTTGGCTGAATGTCTATTTTGTCTTCCTTACCACTAGCGCCACCTGGGAGCATATATATACGCTCAAAAGTATAGCCACTTCTGTTCTTTTGGTTTCCACTTGCATGAAATATCTGTTTCCATCCCTTCAGTTTGAGCCTGTGTGTGTCCTTAAAATTGAAGTGAATTACTTGTAGGAAGCATATAGTCATGTCCTGTCTTTGTAATCCACTCAGTCACACTATGGTCTTTGTGGAGAACTCAATCCATTCACATTGAGAGTAATAATTGGTAGGAAAAGACTTAAATTGCCATCTTATTGTTTCTTGATTATTTTGTAGTTGCCTGGTTCCTTTCTTCCTCTCTCATTGCCTTTGTGAACCGGTACTTTTTCAAAGTGGTGAGTTTTGATTACCTTCTCTTTATCTTTTACTTATCAGCTGTAGTTTTTTGCTTTGTGGTTACCTTGAAGCTCACATACTACAACTTATAGATATAATAGTCTATTTGCACTGATAACAACTTTGGTTGCATACCAGAGCATACCAGAACTCTACTTCAGGTCAACCACTCAATCATGTCCAACTCTTTGCGATCCGATGGACTGCAGCATGCCAGGCTTCCTGTCCATTACCAACTTCCGGAGCTTACTCAAACTCATCTCCATTGAGTTGGTAATGCCATCCAACCATTTCATCCTCTGTTGTCCCCTTCTTCTTCTGCCTTTAGTCTTTCCCAGAATCAGGGTCTTTTCCAATCAGTCAGTTCTTCACATCAGGTGGCCAAAGTATTGGAGTTTCAACTTCAGCATCAGTTCTTCCAATGAATATTCAGGACTGATCTCCTTTAGGATGGACTGGTTGGATCTCCTTGCAGACCAAGGGACTCTCAAGAGTCTTCTCTAACACCATAGTTCAAAAGCATCAATTCTTCGGTGCTCAGCTTTCTTTATAGTCCAAGTCTCGCATCCTTACATGACTACTGGAAAAACCATAGCTTTGACTAGACAGACCTTTGTTGGCAAAGTAATGTCTCTGCTTTTTAATACGCTGTCTAGGTTGGTCATAACTTTTCTTCCAAGGAGTAAGTGTCTTTTAATTTCATGGCTGCAGTCACCATTTGCAGTGATTTTGAAACCCCCAAAAATGAAATCTGTCACTATTTTCACTCTTTCCCCATCTATTTGCCATAAAGTGATGGGATCGGATGCTATGATCTTAGCTTTCTGAATGTTGAGCTTTACGCCAACTTTTTCACTCTCCTCTTTCAGGTTCATCAAGAGGCTCTTTAGTTCTTCTTCACTTTCTGTCATAAGGGTGGTGTCATCTGAATATCTGAGGTGATTGATATTTCTCCCAGCAATGTTGATTCCAGCTTGTGCTTCATCCAGCCTGGCATTTCGCATGATGTATTCTGTATATAAGTTAAATAAGCATGGTGACAATATGCAGCCTTGATGTACTCCTTTCCCGATTTGGAACCAGTCTGTTGTTCCAAGTCCAGTTCTAACTGTTGCTTCCTGACCTGCATGCAGATTTCTCAGGAGGCAGGACAGGTGGTCTGGTATTCCCATCTCCTTAAGAATTTTCCACAGTTTGTTGTGATCCAAACAATCAAAGGCTTTGGCATAGTCAATAGAGCAGAAGTATATGTTTTTGTGGAACTCTCTTGCTTTTTCGATGATCCAATAGACGCTGGCAATTTGATCTCTGGTTCCTCTGCATTTTCTAAATCCAGCTTGAACATCTGGAAGTTCACGGTTCACGTACTGTTAAAGCCTGGTTTGGGGAATTTTGAGCATTACTTTGCTAGCATGTGAGATGAGTGCAATTGTGCGGTAGTTTGAGCATTCTTTGGCATTGCCTTTCTTTGGGATTGGAACGAGAACTGACTTTTCCAGTCCTGTGGCCACTGCTGAGTTTTCCAAATTTGCTGGCATCTTGAGTGCAGCACTGTCACCGCATCATCTTTTAGGATTTGAAATTGCTCAACTGGAATTCTATCACCTCCACTAGCTTTGTTCATAGTGGTGTTTCCTAAGGCCCACTTGACTTTGCATTCCAGGACGTCTGGCTCTAGGTGAGTGATCACACCATCGTGGTTTTTTGTGTCATGAAAATCTTTTTTGTATAGTTCTTTTGTGTTTTCTTGCCACCTTTTCTTAATATCTTCTGCTTCTGTTAGGTCCATACCATTTCTGTCCTTTATTGTGCTCATGAATATTTGCATGAAATGTTCCCTTGGTATCTCTAATTTTCTTGAAGAGATCTCTAGTGTTCCCATTCTATTGTTTTCCTCTATTTCTTTGCATTGATCACTGAGGAAGGCTTTCTTATTTCTTCTTGCTATTCTTCGGAACTCTGCATTCCAGTGGGTATATCTTTCCTTTTCTCCTTTGCCTTTAGCTTCTCTTCTTTTTCTCAGCTATTTGTAAGGCCTCCTGAGACAATCATTTTGTCTTTTTACATTTCTTTTTCTTGAGGATGGTCTTGATTACTGCCTCACGTACAATGTCACAAACCTCCATCTGTAGTTCTTCAGGTACTCTATCAGATCTAATCCCTTGAATCTATTTGTCACTTCCACTGTATAATCTTTAGGGA
This sequence comes from Giraffa tippelskirchi, assembly GCF_054371585.1. Lineage (NCBI taxonomy): Eukaryota > Metazoa > Chordata > Mammalia > Artiodactyla > Giraffidae > Giraffa > Giraffa tippelskirchi. The sequence goes on along the minus strand of NC_137277.1, from coordinate 46,981,643 downwards.
TTTGATTTAGGTTGTACCTGAATGATCCAGTGGTTTTCCCTACTTTCTTCAATTTAAGTCTGAATTTGGCAATAAGGAGTTCATGATCTGAGCCACAGTCAGCTCCTGGTCTTGTTTTCCTGACTGTATAGAGCTTCCATCTACTTACTTAACCTCTTTTTATGTTTGTTATGTTACAATTAGCCTCTCTGTATGTTGTATAATCAGTAACAAATTATTGTGGCTGTATTTATTTTTAATATTTTTGTCCTTTAACATTGGTGTTAGAGTTAAGTGGTTAGTATATAATTATATTACAGTACTAGAATATTCTGAATTTGACTATATGCTTACCTTTATGTATTGTATATTTTCATATAACTAATTAGTGTCTTTTTATTTCAATTTACGGAACTCCTTTCAGCCGTTCTTCTAAGGCAGTTCTAGTGGTAGTAAATTCCTTCAGTTTTTGCTTATCTGAGGCAATCTTTCTCTTTCTTCATTTTTAAAGGACAACTTTTCCAGATAGAGTGTTCTTGATTGGCAGTTTTGTTGCTGTTGTTTAAGCACTTTGATGATAACATCCCACTCTCCTGACTGTTAGTTTCTTTGTGAGAAATCTACTGACAGCCTTATGGGTGTTGCTTTTTTAAGTTGCATGCTTATTTTCTCTTGCTCCTTTAAAAATTCTCTCCTTGTCTTTGATTTTTGACGGTTTGATTAAAATATGTCTTGGAGAAGTTCTCTTTGAATTTGTTTGGGGACCTATGAACTTCATCAACTTGAATATCTAAATCTCTCTACATATTTGGGAGGTTCTTAGCCACTATTTCTTTAAATAAGCTTTCTTTCCCATTCCCCCATCTCTTTTCCTTCTAGGACTTCACTAATTCACAGATTGTTTCTTTATTCTATAGAGCGCAAAGTCATTCTTCAATCTTTTTCTTTTTCCTTCTCCTCTGACTAATAATTTCAAAGGTCCTGTCTTCCATTTTACAAATTCTTCTTCTTGGTCCATTCTGCTGTTGATGGAACCTATTGCATCTTTCATTTCATTCACTGTATCTCCAGCCCCAGAATTTTAAAAAATAGTTTCTGTCTCTTTGTTAAACTTCTCATTTTGTTCATTTTTTGCCTAATTTTGTTGAATTGTCTTTCTTCACATTCTTGTAGCTCATTGAGAGTTCTTAAAAAGGCCACGTTAAATTGTTTTTTCAGGGAAATTATAGATCTCCATGTCTTTGGAGTCAGTTACTGGAAAATTATCGTGATCCTTTGACGCTGTCATGTTTCCTTGATTTTTCGTATTTCTTGAAGTCTTGTGTCACTTTCTCCAAAGTTTTTTTTTTTTTAGAATATTTATTTATTTGGCTACATTAGGTCTTAGTTGCCGCCCTCAGGATCTTCGATCGTTGCAGTATGCAGGATCTTTAGTTCCCTGACCAGGGGTTGTACCTAGACCCCCTGCACTGCGAGTGCAGAGTCTTAGCCACTGGGCCACCAGGGAAGTCCCACTTTCTTTGAATCTGAAGAAGCAGTCACTCTCTCTCAGGTCGTAACTGAGTGACTTCAGGAGAGAAATACTTTCTATTGGCACCGCTGGGAATTTTGACGCTGTCTCAGAACGTCTAAATATATGCTTGCTCCATGCTTTAAGCTCCCTCTTGTGGCCGAATCCTTCAACTTGCTTGCCTCTTCGCAAGCCTACAACACACCAGGCCAAGTGCTGACGGCCTGGCTTGCTTTCTCAAGGGCAGAACTAGAACAAAGGTAGGTCTCTGCCTGGCGCACAGATCCAGGCGGGCTTGCTGCGTGTGCTCACTAGGTGGCGCCCAGGCTCAGGCAGGTTTTTTATTGCGCCTGCTTGCTAGGTGTCTGCCGAAGCTCACTCTAGTCATTTTCAGGATCCGTCACTGGGAACCAGCCACAGGTTGGGTATGGGTGTGGGTGAGGCTCATGTAGTGATGCGGGCCTCTTATAGGGATCTGCAGCTGAGATCTTGGGGGTCTGCAATGCAATTACTAGGATCTGCCTATGGGGTCGCACAGAGTCGGACACGACTGAAGCGACTTAGCAACATAGACGGCAGCCCACCAGGCTCCGCCGTCCCTGGGATTCTCCAGGCAAGAATACTGGAGTGGGTTGCCATTTCCCTCTCCAGCAGCAGCAGCAGCCTCCCTCTAATGCCTCCCCAAAATTTCTTTTTAAAAATATTTTTTGATGTGGACCATTTTTTTAGTCTTTATTGAATTTTTGTTACAATATTGCTTCTGCTTTATGTTTTGCTTTTTTCTGGCCCTCAGGCATGTGAGCTCTTAGCTCCCTGACCGGGGATCGAACTCGCACCCCCTGCATTGCAAGGCGAAGCCATAACCACTGAACCACCAGGGAAGTCCCTCCCCCAAAGTTCTACCTGCTGTTTTCCCAACCTCTTCTTAACCCCTGGTCATGCAGTTCAGGACTCAGAACTCTGTGAAGGAAGAAGGAAGTGGGTCTCCATAGCAGTGTCCATATAGCTGGGAAGCTGGAGAAGTTCAAACTCTCACTCTCTCCCTCCCAACCCACCCCCAGTCACCAACCTCCCAGGAGAAATAATCAAACCAGCCAAGAAGGTTTCTCTTGGCACTGAGTTGTGCCACTTTGGGGGAAGGGTGATGCACGTAATGTGAAACTGGTCCTCTTACTGTCTCCAATGCATCCAAACTTAAATTTTTTGTTCCAACTGTGTGTTGTGCAAACCTGGACTTCTCCACTACAAACTTGGCTTCCACAAAGGCTCTCTCATCTGTGGGTAATTGTCTAAGACACTGTTCTCCAAGGGCTTCCAAACCACAGACAAGGTACCAATTCACAGGCTACTGCAGATTTCACAGTCAGGACCATGATCTGTATGTTTTTGACCTAGCACGGGTGAATGGGTGGGCAGGACTCCTCCTAGGTTGCTTGGCATATGATGCTAAATCTCACAGCTCCAAAAAGGCACTTTTGTCCATGGCTGGGTGCAAAATTTGTTGATGGGGATATATGAGCAAGGGACATCTTATTTGTCCATTTTCCTGACATCAGTCTTCTTTCCATTACTTTTTAATTTTTTGTGTGTGTGCTACATAGTTGCTACTGTACTATTTTATTTCCCTTTTTCTTTTATTATATATTTTTGAGTTATTGTCTTAGTGGGCACAATGAAGATTACTGTTATTTAACTTATATGCAGAGTACATCATGAGAAACGCTGGGCTGGAAGAAGCACAAGCTGGAATCAACATTGCTGGGAGAAATATCAATAACCTCAGATATGCAGATGACACCACCCTTATGGCAGAAAGCGAAGAAGAACTAAAGAGCCTCTTGATGAAAGTGAAAGAGGAGAGTGAAAAAGTTGCCTTAAAGCTCAACATTCAAAAAACTAAGATCATGGCATCTGGTCCCATCACTTCATGTCAGATAGATGGGGAAACAGTGGAAACAGTGACTGACTTTATTTTTCTGGGCTCCAAAATCACTGCAGATGGTGACTGCAGCCATGAAATTGAAAGACGCTTACTCCTTGGAAGGAAAATTATGACCAACCTAGACAGCAGATTAAAAAGCAGAGACATTACTTTGCCAACAAAGATCCATCTAGTCAAGGCTATGGTTTTTCCAGTAGTCATGTATGGATGTGAGAGTTGGATTACAAAGAAAGCTGAGCGCAGAAGAATTGATGCTTTTCAACTGTGGTGTTGGAGAAGACTCTTGAGAGTTCCTTGGATTGCAAGGAGATCCAACCAGTCCATCCTAAAGGAGATCAGTCCTGGGTGTTCATTGGAAGGACTGATGTTGAAGCTGAAACTCCAATACTTTGGCCATCTGATGCGAAGAGCTGACTCATTGGAAAAGACCCTGATTCTGGGAAAGATTGAGGGCAGGAGGAGAAGGGAATGACAGAGGATGAGATACCTGGATGGCATCACCGACTCGATGGACATGGGTTTGGGTGGACTCAGGGAGTTGCTGATGGACAGAGAGGCCTGGCATGCTGCAGTTCATGGGGTCGCAAAGAGTCAGACACAACTGAGCGACTGAACTGAACTGAGCTTTCATCTGTAAGAACCTAGCTTAGGTTAATACCATCTTAATTTCAATATTGGTCTTCCCTGGTGGCTCAGTGGTAAAGAACCCGCCTGCCAAGGCAAGAGACGTGAGTTCCATTCCTGGGTCAGGAAGATCCCCTAGGGAAGGAAATAGCAATCCATTCCAGTATTCTTCCCTGGGAAATTCCATGGACAGAGGAGCCTGGTGGGCTGCAGTTCATGGGGTCGCAAAAAAGTTGTATGTGACTTAGCAACTAAACAACAATTTCAACAGAATTTGTGAACTTTGACCTATAGAACGCCATCCTTACTCCTGCTTAAAGTTGCTATGAATGGAGGAAGGGGGGGGTTGGAAGCTAAGGGATGCAGAAAACCTCTAGAAGTTAGAAAAGGTGCTGCAACTAAAGATCCCACCTGTGACAAGACAGAGCTGCCTAATACATAAATAAAAATAAATAAATAAATATTAGAAGTTGGAAAAGGTAAGAAAACCAATTGTCCCCTAGAGACTCCAGAAGGAAGCCCTCTAGAAGCCCTCCAGATCCACTTTAAATGTCTGATCTCCAGCACTGTAAGATAATGCATTTGTGTTGTTTTAAGGCATTAAGTTAATGTTCATTTATTACAGAGGCAATAAGAAACAAGTACAGATTTTGGTACCTGGAAGTGGGGTGCTGCTATGCAATTGTGTATGCTAAGTTGCTTCAGTCCTGTCCAATTCTTTGCAACCCTATGGACTATAGCCCACCAGGCTCCTCTGTCCATGGGGATTCTCCAGGCAAGAATACTGGAGTGCATTGATGTGTCCTCCAGAGGATCTTCCCGACTCAGGGATCAAACCCAAGTGTCTTACATCTACCTGCATTGGCAGTCAGGTTCTTTACCACTAGGCCACCTGGGTGGCCGGGGGTGCTGCTATAGCAAACATTGAAAAATGTAGCAGTGGCTTTAGAATGGGGCAATGAGAAGAGGTTGGAAGAATTTTGAGAATGATGAGAAAAGCCTAGGTTTCCTGGAACAGACCCTTGGTTGCTACAGGATATGAATTCATTATACTTGGCATTCCCTCCTAAAACAGGGCCTCTTGCCAGAGCTTTGTGCTCAGACACTCATCGTGCAAGGAGCAAGGAATCCCATGCAGCTGGCACTGCAACAAATGGGCCCACGGTTTTCTGAAAGTGAATAGATGTGCCTTGAAAAGGAAATGTGAACAGATTATTTTGGGGGCTTGAGCACATGCATGGCCCCTCCCTCAGCCTCCTGTTGTTTCAGACCCTCCACTTCAAATCTGCCTGACATTAGAAGATCTGATGCTCAGTAAGCTAGATGATGATGTCCCCTTTGTTTGCACCCACTCTGTTTTTGCCTCCTGGCATCCACTGAAAGTCGAGTGATCAAGGCTGAAGATTGGAGGAGGGAAGGAGGGGCAAGGGAGACTGTTGGACCTGGCACAAGGGTCGAGTGCCTTTAATAGCTGTCAATGAATTGTCTGCTGACTGATATACTCCCAGGGCACTTTGGGAGCGTTCCTTGGAGCTTTGATGGAATCCCTCAGCCAGAATCAGGGTCTCTGGGACAGGCTCAGGAGTCTAAAAGCAGAATCCCCTCTTCCTCTTCCACTCTAGGTGGTAGAAATGAAAGCTTTCCAAAAGACACACTCCTGGATCCCAAAACCGAGGTTCTGCTGAGTTCCTATTTGTAACACATCATTGTTGTTTTGTTGTTGAGTCACTAAGTCTGACCCTTGCGACCCCATGGACTGTAGCCCACCAGGCTCCTCTGTTCAGGGGATTCTCCAAGCAAGAATACTGCAGTGAGTTGCCATTTCCTTCCCCGGGGGATCTTCCCGACCCAGGGATTGAACCAGCATCTCTTGCATTGGCAGGCAGATTCTTTACCCCAGAGCCACTGGGGAAGCAGTACATCATTATTCCCATTTTATTGATGGAGACTCAAAATATTCAACTTGCCCTAGCTGAGAGTCAGTGCCAGTTCTGGGATTAGGACCCCAGTGTCCTTCTGTCAGTGTTCTCCCTGCTGCCAAAGGCACTGCCTGATCTAACTTGATACCCCATCCATCTCCCCACCGAGTGGCCTGGGGATCTGCAGTTTCACCATGCAGAGTTTATTCAGTAGGGCAAGATATCCACTTTCTTTAGTGGAGGAGCTGTGTCTACGTGGGTCAAATGCCTCACAAGGAGATCAAATGCCATGCAAGAGAATAGACACCTTAGGTGGACACTCAGGAAAAAGAGTCTCATCCATCTAACTGGATGTTTGCAGGCTCCTGGAGTTGGGACTGGGAGATAGTGGTGGAGAGCAATGCATTCTGGTTTCAGACAAGCTGTCCCTTTAAAATGTGGGTTATAGAAGGGACTTCCTCTTAAGCCACGGTTCTTCTGCTCCATCTAAAACACCCAGCCTTTCACTCTGCCCAGCTCTTTCTTCCAGTGTTACCCCTTAGACTCCATATTCAGACATTCAGCATTTCTTGCCTGGACCACAGCAGTAACTTCTCTCTTGTCCCTTCTTGTCCAGGTCTGCTTGAAGCCCATAAGGTTCATTTACTGAAACTCTTCTCTGAACCGCTGAGCACAGTCATGTCCTTTCTTACTGGACCAATCATTCCGAACATCTCCTTTTAACCTACGAAGTTGGATATTAACTTGCCACCTAGATATTTAAAACTCTCTTCTCAAGCTTTATTTCTCATCTTCCCCATCACTTGAAAGGCATGGACCTCAATTCCCATCTAATTGTTTTTCTCCCTCTTTGATGGACACGTCAACATCATTTTTACCTCTAGGTATTTGCTCTCACTATTTTCCTTTTCTTTTTTTCCATTTCTTTTCACTCCACATAGCTTGTGGGATTTTAGTTTCCCCACCAGGGATTGAACCCAGGCCCTCAGCAGTGAGAGCATGGGCTCCTAACGACTGAACCATTAGGGAATTCCCTCTCTTTTTCTTCATGATCTTGAAATTTCTCTAGAAAAATCTCATTCAATCATCAAAGATAAGTTCAAGTCATGTCTTCCTTTTTTAAAGATTTTTTGATGTGTACCATTTTTAAAGTCTTTATTGAATTTGTTACAACATTGCTTCTGTTTTTTAATTTTTTTTTTTTTGTCCTTGAGGTGTGTCGGGTATTAGCTCCCCAACTAAGGATTGAACTTGCAGCCCCTGCATTGGAAGGCAAAGTCTGAGTCATATCTTCTAAATTAATCTTATCAATGGTCATTTCCCAATGTCTTCAGTGTCTGTATCACTCCAAGTTGGAGGATTAATTGGAGGGGGAGAAATTAAGGGAAAGTAACCAAGTTAGGAGGAAGTTGCAATAGATTGTGAGAGAGAGTGAGGGCAGGGGTCAAGGGCTGTGAACACGACAATGGTGATGAGCCGGCTGCTGCTAAACAGGTGACAAGGGTCACTGGGATCGGGGCAGATGGTGTTGGAAACTGTCGTGGTAGTGATGAAATGCCTGATTGCGTCCTGGCTTAAAAATTCTTCTGTAGGAACTCAGATGAGCTCACCTGGTGAAAAAGACCACAGCCAGTTCACATTCTTATTCTTCCCAAACATGAACCTCACACTTTGAAACCCTGCTCCTCCCCCATCAACCAAGATTATACTCAGTTTCTAAGTTTCCTTCAAGAAAATGCCAACAGTCAGGTTTTGTACAAAAATATATATATGTATTTTTTCAATAGTTACATAATATATATTTCCACAATAGCAGTTTTAGCAATGACTTAGAATGTAAAACCAAAAGTTCTTGCATTAATCATTCTTGCAAGGACCCTTCCACCATCCCAGGGGTAGAATTGAGATTCACAGAGGAAAGCAATTTGTCCAAATCTCCATAAAAACAAACAAACAACCAAAAAAAACAAAAAACACTAGTAGTCATGGAAGATAAACTTCAAGCATCAATAACTTAAATAAGATTAACATTACTTAAGGCATCATGTTTCATATCAATAAAGTTCATACTTTTTAAAATTATAATAAGGTAATGTCAGAGGGCAGTTAGGGAAAGCCAGAAGAACACAAATTGTCTTCAAATTCTTGGGTTGTGGAGTGAGTGCTCAAGGCTTCTGAGTTTGGTTTTTCTTGTCGAGATGGTTTATGGAGTCCTGGACCCATTTCTTCTCGGGGTCTGCACATATCTCCTTGCCCAGGATGGTCTTGAAACTGCAGAGGAGAGAGAGAGGGTAAGGTTAGATGGAGTTGCGTTGAAATCTCAGCCTACAAATGTAGCCTATTTGCCCCGAAGCTGCCACGGGAACTCAAGGAGGAAAGCAGGTGGAAGGAGGGCGCCCATGGCAAGCTGATCATATAGATGCCCCAGTTGAAACCATCCTGACTTCAGGCTAAAGAAACTGGGATGGTCTGAATGAGCACCCAGAGGGAGCGTGATGTTGGGAGCACTTTTGGATATTGGATTAGATCATGTAACTCTCTGATGTTATGTTTGTGTGAGCCTTGCCCCTTGCACCCTGAGGAAGAACTGGACCATGGATGGCTGGTGTGCTCAACTTACATCACAGCTTCTTTGGGACACTTGCTGCTGGTGACCCTTCTGTAGTCCGTCAGCCTCTGCCTGGAGATCTTCTTATTGGTGAAATTATAGCAGCAGGTGACTTGGGAGTTAATTGCATCTGGAAATAGAACCACAAAGAAAAAGCATTTTAGAATGGACTAGGTTCTTTCTGATCTCAATCAGAGCAGGAAAGAGAAGTAAGGAGAAGGCAAAAGGGAGTCAGGGGTGCAGAGAAAACCTCTTAAATCCTAATATTTCAGCTTGTGCTTCAAAGCTACAATATCAGATGGACTCAGTTTCCTAAGCCCTAAAATGGGCATATAGCACTGACAATGAACTGAGGGAAGGGAGCTTTGTTAAAACTAGATAATTTGGGGAAATTCTGTTAGTAGGAGCAAATAATCCAAGTTATCAAAGTTAACTAAGGGTCCCCTTTAGGTAAGAAGAAATGGATGCTTGGTTGTGAGTTTCCCTGATACCCACTGCCTCTGCAAAACTGAGTCTCTGGAGTCCAGATTTCAGATCTTCTCCTCCGGCCTCCATAGTATCTGGATACACCCTGCCAGAGACCCCCTCTCTTTATATCCCAGCCCCCAAATGCTGCTGAAAGGAGCCAGGGCAGTAACTGCACTGGGCTCAGGTCTCCAGAGCCGGAATCTTGGAAGGAGCTGGATTTGAGGTCCACAGCTGGAATTCTCATCCAGGCACCATCCAAGAGAAGCTGTGTGATCAAGCTCACTCCTACGCCTCTTGGACTTTCCTGATCTTGTAGTGAAAGCGAGAGTGCAGGTACCCTTCTGCTCTGCTGGCCCATCATGACCCAGAGAGGGGGCGATGAGCTTCAGAGGGAAGGAGAAGGGGGCTCACCTGGCTGAGCAAGCACCTCCATGCTCAAGGCAGCGACTGTGAGTAGCAGGCAGAGGAGGGCAGTGGAGACCTTCATGTTGCAGCGAGAGGATTCAAGCTTCAGCGTGGGAGCTGTTGGTCTCTGGATTGGTCTCAGCCTCTCTGCTCCTCCAGTGGCTTTGCCTGCCTTTTATTGAAAAACCGAGAGGGTGGAGCCCATGAGAGAGCGAGGCTGGCCCCAGACGGCATCCTCCTCAATGAATGACGAAGTGGAATCTTCAATGTGCTGAGCGAGTGAAGCAGCCAGGAGATTTCCAGGAAGTAGGAGAGGGAAGCAGTGGGCCAGGACTGGGCAAGTTTCCATTTGCAGCTGAGATCAAAAGAAAGGGGGAGGGGCAGGGTGCAGTTACATCCAGAGAGACCGCAGACTTAAACCAAATGGTTTATTCTTAAGATTCCCCTTTTTCTGAAGTGACAACTCTGCAGAAAAGAAAGGAAGCCGGGGAAACAGAAGTCACAAGGATGCCGAAAGAAAGCCTTCTCCCCCAAACTCCCCTCCCAGCCAGGCTGCCACATAACGTTGAGCAGAGTTCCCTGTGCTATTCAGAAGGTCCTTGTTGGCTATCCATTTAATAAATATAGAAGTGGATCACTATATGCATAATAAGAAATGGGTTCTATTGAACAAATGACTAATCCACCCTCAAACAACAGCCCGGGGACCTTCAAGCCAAGGAGGAGTCCTGAAGTCTTGGCAGGCACCACCAACAGTGTATTAAATCCTTTTGTTCTTTAAAATGTAGGATGGTGGTACAAGTGAAGCTTAGTAGAACTATAGGGTTTTTTTAAGCTATAAAGCTGAATTCTATTAATAGAATCGTCAGATTTAAGATGTGGAAGAAGCCATCTAGATCATGCAGATGTAATACTCATGCAGTACTTAACTCTGCACTGGGAATATTCAGTACTCCAACACCATCCAGTAGGTATTGTTCATTTCCATTTTATAGTCAGAAAGCCAAGGTACACAGGAGTTAAGGAAACTTCAAGTTCCCCCAAAACCCAGCATCTGTGCTGTCATGATTAGGACATACTTCGAGATCAAGGGGCACATTCTCCATCTGGCTGCCTGGTCATGTATCTGGATGCCCTCTGGCCTCAGTCTCTGCCGAACCAGCAGACATCTGAAAGGGAGTTGAGGACATTCCTTGCAGTTAAGTTATTACAGGAATCCGGAGCCTGTGGTTAGCATGGCAGGCAGACAAGACAAGAGGCGTGTCCTCGGCTATGGCGACTGTTATCCTAGCTTCTTTAGGATTCCCAAGGAGAAGGCATGAGCCAAAGAACAGTCTTCCTGGAATTAGAACGGCTGCCTTCATGCTGCAACTCCACCTTAGACTTCCTCAGAAACCCCAGAATCTGTCATAACACCTAAAAGACCTTAGTGTTCATTTTCATTGAACTCTTTTCTTTCACAAATATGACGGAATTCCTTGAGGCATGCAGGTGGCTGAGCTAAGCCTTGGATTCAGGCCTCGACTTCCCCGATTCCACTGCCTTGTGATTCTGAGCTTGCTTGGCTTTGCCCAGTGGGCATGGAAGGCCCTGCTGATCCTTCTTTCTCAAAGAGTCTTTGAGACAATGTCTTTGAAACACATGGACCTTTTGGGAAGAACTGTCTGCCAATCACTGCATTTGTTTTTGTTTGTTTTCTAAACTTTTTATTTTACATTGGAGTATAGCCGATTAACAATGTTGTGATAGTTTTAGGTAGACAGCAAAGAGACTCAGTCATACAGATACATATATCTCCCCTAAACTCCCCTCCCAGCCAGGTTGCCCCATAACAATGAGCAGAGTTCCCTGTGCTATTCAGAAGGTCCTTGTTGGTTATCCATTTAATAAATATAGCAGTGGATCACTGTAGTCATAATAAGAAATGGGTTCTATTGAACAAATGACTGTGTCTGGTCCCTAGTAAATGGTCAGTAATGGCGAAGAGGAGTAGCTGACATCATTGAGTGTTTCCCAGGAGCCAGACCCTGTGCTGGGGTGACTGGCAACATTGTCTCATTGGTCCTCCAAACAACCCAACTTGCTTTATGTTGAAATGGAAGTTAACTAGCTTTGTCTAGGATCTCACAGGTAGTCACAGGTGGGGCTGAGATTCTCACCCAGGACACTTGGATACCAAAATCCCTACTTGCTGGCACTGGGCTTAATGTCTCAGGATGGATATTGGTTTCCTAGAGAATCTAAGAGATGGTCTGAGAATACATGCCTGAAGTTACACATAGTCTCCATTCCTGAAAACACTTGATTCATTCAGTAAGAATGGACTGAGTTATTCGCAGAGCACTGAGCCAAACAGAGATTTCAACCTAAGTTGGCGGCACCGTGGGAGGGAGTTAGAATCAGAAGGCAAATAGGGCTCCAAGAGGAGTGGAAGCAAAGAAGTGCATAAGTTAATCTGTTCTCTTTGTCCTGCCTTTTGGAGTTACACCCAAGTATCTGGAATGGCCGGAGAAGGCAATGGCACCCCACTCCAGTACTCGTGCCTGGAAAATCCCATGGATGGAGGAGCCTGGTAGGCTGCAGTCCACGGGGTCGCTAAGAGTCGGACACGACTGAGCGACTTCACTTTCACTTTTCCCTTTCATGCACTGGAGAAGGAAATGGCAACCCACTCCAGTATTCTTGCCTGGAAAATCCCCGGGACGGGGGAACCTGGTGGGCTGCCGTCTATGGGGTCGCACAGAGTCGGACACAACTGAAGCGACTTAGCAGCAGCAGCAGCAGCAGCAGCAGCAGCATCTGGAATGGCCTCTCTGATTTTAACATGCTGTCTAGGTTCATCATAACTTTCCTTCCAAGGAACAAGCATCTTCTAATTTCATGGATTCAGTCACCATCCTCAGTGATTTTGGAGCCCAAGAAAATGAAATCTGTCACTGCTTCCATATTTTCCCCTCCTATTTGCCATGAAATGATGGGACTGGATGCCAGCATCTTTATTTTTGAGTGTTGAGCTTCAAGCCAGCTTTTTCACTCTTCTTTTGCAGCCTCATCAAGAGGTTCTTTAGTTCCTCTTTACTTTCTGCCATGAGAGTGGTATCATTAGTGTATCTGAGCTTGTTGATATTTCTCCCTGCAATCTTGATTCCAGATTGTGCTTCATCCAGCCCAGCATTTCACATGATGTACTCTGCATATAAGTTAAATAAGCAGGGTGACAATACACAACCTTAACATACCCCTTTTCCAATTTGGAACCTGTCCATTGTTCCATGTCCAGTTCTAACTATTGCTTATTGACCTGCATACAGGCTTCTCAGGAGACAGGTCAGGTGGTCTGGTATTCCCATCTCTTTAAGAATTTTCCACAGTTTGTTGTGATCCACAGTCAAAGACTTTAGTGTAGTCAATGAAGCAGAAGTAGATGCTTTTCTGGAACTCCTTTGCTTTGTCTATGATCCAATGGATGTTGGAAATTTGATCTCTGGTTCCTCTGCCTTTTCTAAATCCAGCTTGTAAATCTGAAAGTTCTTAGTTCACATACTGCTGAAGCCTAGCTTGAAGAATTTTGAGCATAACCTTACTAGCATGTGAAATGAGTGCAATTATGTGGTACATTGAACATTCTTTGGCACTGTACTTCCTTGGGATTGGAATGAAAACTGACCTTTTCCAGTCCTGTGGCCACTGCTGAGTTTTCGAAATTTGCTGACATATTGAGTGCAGCACTTTAACAGCATCATCTTTTAGGGTTTGAAATAGCTCAGGTGGAATTCCATCACCTCCACTAGCTTTGTTCATAGTAATGCTTCCTAAGGCCCACTTGACTTCACACTCCAGGATGTTTGGCTCTAAGTGAGTGACCATACCATTGTGGTTATCCTGGTCACTAAGACCTTTTTTGTATAGTGTATTGTTGCCATCTCTTCCTAATTTCCTCTGCTTCTTTTAGGTTCATACCATTTCTGTCCTTTATTGAGCCCATCTTTGCATGAAATATTCCCTTGATATCTCAAATTTTCTTGAAGAGATCTCAAGTCTTTCCCGTTCTATTGTTTTCCTCTGTTTCTTTACATTGTTCTTTTAAGAAGGCCTTCTTATCTCTCCTTGCTATTCTCTGTAACCCTGCATTCAATTAGGTGTCTCTTTCTCTCTTGTCTTTCACTTCTCTTCTTTGCTCAACTGTTTGTTAAGCCACCTCAGACAACCACTTTGCTTTCTTGCTTTTCTTTGCCTTGGTGGTGGTTTTGGTCACTTCCTCCTGTATACTGTTATGAACTTCCGTCCGTAGTTCTTCAGGCACTCTGTCTAGCAGATCTAATCCTTTGAATCTATTCTTCACCTACACTGTATAATGATAAGGTATTTGATTCAGCTCATACCCATATGGCCAAATGACTTTACCTACTTTCTTCAATTTAAGCCTGAATTTTGCAATACGGAGCTTATGATGTAAGTCACAGTCAGCTCCAGGTCTTGTGTTTCTAACTATAGATCTTTTCCATCTTTGGCTGTAAAGGATATAGTCAGTTTGATTTTGGTATTAACCTTTTGTTGTTGTCCATGTGTAGAGTCATTTCTTGTGTTGTTGGAAAAGGATGTTTGCTATGACCAATGTGTTCTCTTGACAAAATTCTCTTAGCCTTTGCCCTGCTTCATTTTGTACCCCAAGGCCAAACTTACCTGTTACTCCAAGTATCTCTTGACTTCCTAGTTTTTCATTCTAATCCCCTGTTATGAAAAAGACATCTTTTTCCTGGTGTTAGTTCTAAAAGGTTGGTCTTCCCTGGTAGCTCAGACAGTAAAGAATCTGCCTGCAATGCAGGAGACCTGGGTTTGGTCCCTGGAGAAGAGAATGGAAACCCACTCCAATATTCTTGCCTGGAGAATTCCATGGACAGAGGAGCCTGGCGGGCTACAGTCCATGGGGTTGCAAAGAGTCAGACATGACTGAGCGACTAACACTAACACACACTAGAAGGTCTTTCAGGTCTTCATAAAACTGGTCAGTTTCAGCTTCTTTGGCATTAGCAGTTGGGGCATAGACTTGGATTACTGTGATGTTGAATGGTTTGCCTTAGAAACCAAGGCTCTACTCCAATATAAAATAAAAAGTTTTTTAAAAAGCTGAATTGGACTACGATAGCTCAATAAATAAATAAAGGTGTTGAGATCTTGAGACTGCTTTCTCCTGATTCTGCCAGGCTATTATCATGCCTTATCCCCTAACCAAAGACCCTGTAGACATTCTGTAGTAAATTTCCTCATTTTGTGTAAGGAGATCAGATTCTTGCTAGGCAGAGACAGGTCAAGCTGGCCTCTGTTTGCACATGGTCACTCAGAGAAGTTTTCTGGATTTCTGAGTATTTGAAGCTGTGTCACTGCTTTTGGAAGGCATCATCATTTTTGGAAAGTGACTAGGTCACTGCAAGTGTCAGGTGATAAGCAGGATCAAAGGTGAAATTATGAATCAGAAGAGAAAGTCTTCTGGAAGGTGGTAGCCATCTCCCTCTCACTTCTGCTCTGTCAAGAATAGCTGTTCTTCCCAGCTGCAGGGTCAGTCACTGTGTGGGAGAAATGAGTGAAAATTTCCACTCTGAGATAGCTTTGGAAGTTCCCAGATTCCTTGGAGAAGAAGGCACTTGGCCAGAGCCTGCATTCCAGATGCTGGGCTTGAAGCCAGCCAGAGACGGCTCACGTGGGGCTGTGCTGGGAACATCCCAGCGCAAGATCTGGCTTGGCCCTCTGCTTGAAGGCATGCAAGGGAAAGGCCAGGGAGAGGGGGTGTGGAGAGGAGGCAGAGTCAAGGTTTCGCTGTTTTCCAGAATCCCCAGTCCCCCTGGGACCCCCTCGTCAACAATGCACAGATGAGGAATGGAAAAGTTCCTCATGGTGAATAATCCTTCCTTCCTTCTTCCCAGTGGGCTGACACCCTACCTCCCACCCAGGATTCTCCACGTGGACCTTGATCATCGGCTCAGACTCCCACTCAGGGTCAGGGGTAAAGGAAAGAGGAATAAAGAGTGAGGTTTCTAGAAATATCTGAAGCCAGCATCTAACCTCTGCCTTGGTCCTTTCCTCAGTTTGCTCTGCCCCTAGCAGGGGCACACTTCCCTCTGCTTGCGATGCTCCTCCAGCTCAGGCCTTTGAGTGAGACACACAGGAAGCTTTGTGCCCCTTAGGTTCTAGACACCTCCCCAGGCTTCTTCTTTAGCTGCTCCACATTAGCTCTGAGCTTTAGGGAGATCAGTGCTTATTTTACTGGGACCCCAACTCTGAGATCCCTTGCCTTTCAAGGATGAGAAATTCATTTTTTATTCTTTTTTAAAATTTTTATTTATTTGGCTGTGCCAGGTCTTAGTTGTGGCATGTGGGATCTAGTTCCCTGTCCAAGGATCGAACCCCGGGCCCCCTACATTGGGAGCACAGAGTCTTAGCTACAGGACCACCATGGAAGTCCCCATTCTTTATTCTTGCACAGAATGTCAGATAAAAACAGACCCTTAGAGATCATCTTCCTCTTTCACAGATGGGGAAACTGAGGCCAAGAAAGAGGCTGTGACAGGCCCAAAGTGACATGGTAGGTGAATGGAAGACTTTGTGGGGATTTGTCCACATCTGGGCTCTCAGAGTAGCACCCCCTCTCAGATGCCGCACTGGCTCCTTGTTAGGACGTGCAAACAGTTAACATCTATTCTATGCAGAGCACCAGGTAGTGGGCTAGGGGTGGAGGATGGGAAAAGTGAACCCAACATGGAACCCGCTTTCCAGAAGAGATGACTGAGCATCCATGGTAAGGTAGGCTGGGTATAAAAATAAACCAAAGCAGAGTTCACCCCAAGGTTCAGCATCCAGACATTTCCTGTGTGCTTGGCGGAACTGTTCCGGGTTTATATGCAGGAAAGAACCAAGGATATTTGGGAGAGGGTCAGGAGGAGACAGCTTACGGGAAAAGAAAGGCAAAAATCCACCTGCAGTGACCCAACCCAGGGTGGCTGGGGGAGGGAGTGGGGTCTCAGCCAAGACCTGAGGGTAGTTGAGGATTTGTCACTTATACTTCCTGCAGGGTTAGCCCTCAGGGACCAGCATATGAGTCTTACACTGTCTGCAGGGCCAGCCCTCAGGGACCAGCATATGAGTCTTACAGTGGGTCCACAGTGGGTGCTGTGGGCGAGGGGGTCACGTCTAGGAAAACTGTTAGAATACTGACAATGTAAGACTTGCTACCACTCCCCAGACAGACTGTAACCAGGGGTAGCAAAGTGCAGGAGAAACCACTGTCCTCACTTGGGGTTACACTGCCTATGGTGGCCCAGGCAGGGTCAAGGGAACTGCCGAGCTCATTTGAGGTTCCCCTGTGATGGCCCTGAACTTGGGGGCATCGTAGGGAAACAGAGCTCAGGAAGCACAGATGGAGTGGAGACAGAGGATCCTCACTTTGATAGTCTTCTGTTGCATCCTGCTTTCAATACCTGTGCCGGGCTCCCCTGAAGGAAAGGCAACTGACACATAAACACTGCAGTGACTAGAGAGACTCGGACCTGTGAGGGAAATCTTCACAGTGGTAATTTCTACTTATGTATTTATCCACCTACCTGTCTATCTACCTACCTATCTATGAATTCCCTAGTGGCTCAGATGGTAAAGCATCTCCCTACAATGCAGGAGACCCAGGTTCAATCCCTGGGTCCGAAAGATCTCCTGGAGAAGGACACGGCAACCCACTCCAGTACTCTGGCCTGGAAAAATCCCATGGACGGAGGAACTTGGTAGGCTACAGTCCATGGGGTTGCAAAGAGTCGCACACGACTGAGCGATTTCAATTGCACTTTCACCTATCTATCTATCTATCTATCTATCTGTCTGTCTGTCTGTCTGTCTATCTATCTATCTGTCTGTCTGTCTGTCTATCTATCTATCTGTCTGTCTATCTATCTATCTATTTTTGGCTCCGCTGGGTCTTCATTGCTGCACGTGGGCTTTCTCTAGTTGCGGAGAGCAGCGGCTACTCTCTAGTTGCGGTGTGCAGACTTCTCATTGCGGTGGCTTTTCTTATTGTGTAGCATGGGCTCTAGAGTGTGCAGGCTTCAGAAGCTGCAGCACATGGGGTTGGTAGGTGTGGCACGCAGGCTCTGGAGCATTGCAAAGTAGGTTCTTAACCACTGGACCACCAGAGAAGCCCTATGGTGATACTTTTAAGATGAGTCGGCAGGTTTTGAAACTTGAGTGACTATTGGATGGAGCAGGGGTGCACTTTGGAGTGAACTTACAGAGATCAGAGATTTAGAGAAGCTTACATAGCTTCTTGGGATCCTGTTAAACTCTAGATTCTGACTCTGTGGGTCGTGGGTGGGTCTGAGACTCTGAAATTCTTTTTTTTTTTTAATTAGTTTATTTATCTATTTTTTAACTTTACAATAGTGTATTTGTTTTGCCATACATTGACATGAATCCACCATGGGTGTACATGTTTTCCACTTCCAGAACCCCCCTCCCACCTCCCTCCCCATCCCATCCCTCTGGGTCATCCCAGTGCACTAGCCCCGAGCACCCTGTATCTTGCATTGAAACTGGACTGGCGATTCATTTCACATATGATAATTTACATGCTTCAATGCCATTCTCCCATATCCTCCCACCCTCGCCCTCTCCCATAGAGTCCATAATACTGTTCTATTTATCTGTGTCTCTTTTGATGTCTCGCTTACTAACACATATATATGGTATGTAGTTAATCGGTAAAGATAACCCTGTATGCAAGACATCAAAAGAGACTCTGAAATTCTAACCAGCTCCCGGGCGATGCTGATGATACTGGTCCATGGTTGCATTAGAAGAACCTCAAAAGGGCTCAGCAGGGGAAACTGTGGTCAGAAATGGGAAACATGAGTAGTTCATTTTGTCTAGACCAGGGTTCTTATCTGTAGCACTTGTCTAGGCTTCAAGAACCATCTGGGATTGTCTTTCACATTTATATGACTGTGTATTTTTTCTGTAGAGCAGGTCCACAGCTGCTATCGATTTCCAAAGGCATTTACGACCTCCAAATAGTTAAGGATGATGAAGTGAAGTGAAGTTGCTCAGTCGTGTCCGACTCTTTGCGACCCCATGGACTGTAGCCTACCAGGCTCCTCAGTCCATGGGATTTTCCAGGCAAGAGTACTGGAGTGGATTGCCATTTCCTTCTCCAGGGGATCTTCCCAATCCGGGGATCGAACCGCGGTCTCCCGCATTGTAGGCAGATGCTTTTGCCGTCTGAGCCACCTCCATAATAGAGAGTTCTAGTCTTCACTTCTGATCTGCTGAATCTCAGTCTATAATTTCACCATGTAAAGCTATATTCTCCCCCCCTCCACCTTTTGAAATTGAAGTATAATTGATTCACAATGTTGTGTTAGTTTCTGCTGTACAGCAAAGTGATTCAGTTATACATGTATATAATTTTGTATTCTTTCCCATTAAGATTTATCACAGAATATTGAATCTAGTTCCCTGTACTATATGGTAGGACCTTGTTGTTTATCCATTCTCTGTATAATAGTTTTCATCTGCTAACCCCAAACTCCCAATCCATCCTTCTCCTACCCTCTAAACTTGGGCACCCCTGGACAGAAGTGCAGGGTTTGTGGAGTAGAGTCTGGACAGACTGGGTGGCAAGAACAGGAGAAAAAGGCACAGCCAGAAAAAGAAAAAAATGAAGAGAGAAACAGTGAGAGAAGAGAGGGTACAAAGAAGGAGGGAAGCTTGAATCATGGAAAGACCCCAGGTGATGTTAGACCATTAGAGCCAGAAGGGGCCCTGCTGCTATCTAGGTGTGTGGCCTTGCCCAAGTCACTTGACCTCTCTGACCTCTTCTGTAATCTATGATTAGTAAGACAATGTTTCTAACGTTGTCATGAGACTCGGACGAAATAACAAGCCAACAGCACTTTGCAAGCAACATGTAAAGAGCTGTGTCATTCTGAGGGCCTGAGCAAGCTACAGCCTCCAGACAGTCTCTGGGTACAAGCCCAGGCAGTCTCCAGCGCAGAGCACGGGGGATTTTAGTTCCCTGACCAGGGCTTAAACCTGCGTCCCCTGCAGTGGAAGTGTGGATTCTTAACCACTGGACTGCAGGGGAATTCCCCAAACCTCCACTCTTATTTCTCGCTATGAAAGTGGGTTAGGCATCTGTATCACGCTGTCAGGTCTTGATTTCCCAGGCTCTTTTTCACTGCTGTTTTCTTGTCCGCTTGTGGACAGAGAGAGAACCTCAGGGGCTGTAAAACTGAGGGTCAGAGAAGACCAGTCCCCAAGTCGAGTGAGGGTATCAGGTCCTCATCAGAAGTTCACGTTCTTTCTTTTTTCTCTCTTAAGTTTATGTATTTATTATTTATTTTTGGCTGTACTGGGTCTTTGTTGCTGCACATGGGTGTTCTCTAGTCACTGAGAGCAGGGGCTCCTCTTCATTGCGGTGCTCAGATGTCTCATTGCAGTGGCTTCTCTTGTTGCAGAGCACAGGCTCTAGGCTCAAGGGCTTTAGTAGTTGCAGTACATAGACTCAGAAGCTTAGTTGTTCTGTGGCATGTGGGATCTCTGAGGACCAGGGTTCGAGCCCGGATCCCCTCCATTGGCGCGCAAATTCTTTAACCACTGTGCCACCAGGGAAGCCCCTGGAAGTTCACCTTCTCACAGGCCCTTGTCTGTCTCTAACCTCCTGTTGCCCCCAGACTCCTTCTCTGCTTCTAGAACTCTCCAAGCTCCATCCTGCTTCAAGGCCCTTGCCCAGAACCTATATGGTGTCTTTCATATAGTGGGTTCTCAATAAATATTATTTGAAATGATGAACAATCCAAGAATCTCAAATCATTTCTCCCAGATATCTGAATTATGGGCTGAGTATCAGACAGGGAAATGAGAAACAAGGATTTTGGTTTACCAAGTTCCCCACTTCCATTTGGGGGAGAGATAGTGGCAAGGCTGGGGGAACAGTGCCTGGGCTGCTACCAAGTGGTAGCTTTCGGGGGCCCCATAATACCCTCTTTGGGGATGAGCTGTTTCTCCATTCTGGTTGCAAAACATTGCATGCCGAAAAAGAGAAACTTCAGTTGCCAAAAAAAACCTCTTTCTTTGTTAATAGTTTCCCTGGCTCATTGGTGGAGCCCCAGGTTGCAAAGTACTGAGTATACTCAAAAGCTCTTCCTGCATTTACTGTAAATCAGAGGTCCCCAACCTTAACGGCACTAGGAACAGCTTTTGTGTAATGGACGGGTTGGGGTGAGGGGAGGATGGTTTCAGGATGATTCAAGCTCATTACATTTATTGTGCACTTTACTTCTATTATTACTACATCAACTCCACCTCAGATCATCAGACATTAGATCCTAGAGGTTGGGGACCCCTGCTGTAAACTGGAGTCTGAGAAAGAGTCTGAATGTAGATGCTGAAGGTATTCGTCTGAGGGAGAGAGAAAAGTTGGAGGGTAATTGTTCTGCAAAGCACACACAACTCTTCTGGCTTAGATTAGAGGACCTTAAAACAAAGCATTAGGAAATAACCCAGTTTTGTAGCTTATTGATTGCTCAAAAATATAAGCAGGGTAGCAAGAGAGCTTTTACATTGTTCTCCTTGGAGCTGTTTATAGTGGGGTGGAAACGGCAGGCGTGCAGGAGGGCAGGCACTTTTGTCCTATATGCTCAGCATCAGCACTCAGCAGTAGGGATTTGACAAATATGTAATAATGAATGAATTAGGGGGAAATAGTTAGAGGTGAAAGGTACCATAGAGATCCCCGACTTGAAAATCCCTGCTCTGCTTCAATTAAAATAGGGGAGAAAAATTTCCCAGGATTTTAGAGAATTTATAAATCATTGCAGGCAAGCCGTGTGTGTGTGTGTGTGTGTGGTGTGTTATGGCAAGTGCCTGGTCATGGATCTTAACATTTTCCAGTGAGACTGCCAGCTATTTTTTCTCTGGAAGAAACATTTCTTTGTTTAGCGAAATTTTACTGAGGCACTCATTGTAAACAGCCACTTCTTGCCCTGGAGGAAGGAAGGAAAGAAACTTTGGTGGCCAAAGAGAAAGGCTGTCCCTCCAAAGACCCCTGGTGATGCAGAGCTGGACACAAGGAGCAAATGGACCAAACAGACACTTGCATAAGGACTAAGAGACCTCCTAAGAGTAGAGGAATTGAGACCCTTTCTTTTGAGTTCAAAATTATGAGATGCTTTGAGTCTGAAGAGGTTCCAAATGGATCAGTGACCCAAGTTCCAAACTCAGACTGAGAATTCAGGGGGTGAGGGCTGAGGTGGGAAGACCATCTGGACCACCCCTCCCCGACACTATGGATGCGGTAATCATGCTTTAGGGGCAATGGTCAAATCTGTGAGTTTAAACTGATGATGCTGTACCATGGTCAAGAATAGAGGTGGTATCATTAGAGCAAGGAGCTGGGAACCCCTTTGGGTGGTGGGGGATCAGCTGTCCACAGTTACCCCTTGGTGCAGGGATGAAATCAATGTCAGACAAGAGCCCTGGCCACTGATTGATGAGTCAGATCACCCAGCTCTCACTTTGTGTAAAATTTAGCAGCTGGACTTATCAGCTGCCCCGAATAGAACTGTCTCCACAGTTCTCGGGCAATATGGGGAGATTGGGAAGGGGCACCTAAGCATGAACAATTACTTTTCCTCCCAATTTGGACAACTTGGGGCTCTAGGGATTAACTGAACATAGTAAAAGAGACATGAATTGTTTGTGCCTTGAGATGATGAAAAAGACTATGTCAGTTCCAGACACACATAGTTCATCACTGTTGACAGTTCACTGCTCCAGTCCACCACGTGCCCCCTTTCTTTTCCCCACTCCTATGCAATTAGGCTCAACTTATATTCCAGAATCATGACCTGCTTTTCCCTTATATGGTTTTGATTTCATGACAGTGGTAAACATTAATCTTAAATATCTACTGAATGCCTTCAAGAACTTGGGTGCATTTCATGATGTGTGGTTTACAATTCATTAAACTGTGCGATTAGCAAGAGCACTGTGGGTGAGACAGGG
Source organism: Giraffa tippelskirchi (assembly GCF_054371585.1). Lineage (NCBI taxonomy): Eukaryota > Metazoa > Chordata > Mammalia > Artiodactyla > Giraffidae > Giraffa > Giraffa tippelskirchi. The sequence goes on along the minus strand of NC_137277.1, from coordinate 46,959,147 downwards.
ATTATCATCCCCATTCCACAGATGAGGCAACTGAGGCTTAGAAGCTGACTTGCTTGAAGACAAGGAGTCTGAGAAATAGGAGTGCTGGGATTAAGCTTTACAGGTCTCCCCTCCAAGGTCATTCTTCTTTATGCTCCAACAGTTCCATCCTTCTCCTGGTTGCTTTCCTTTCTCATCATCCTGTAGCTCACCTCTGGAGATCACCTCCATCCACTGTAAATGGAAGGCTTGGTGAGCAGGTGGAAGGGAAGGAAAAGGTTAGGGGATGGAAACCAACTAACAGGGATGTTCCCTAATATGCCCTGGGTCCCTCTTCAAATGACTTCGCTGCCCTTTCATTTCAGGGCCCCGTCCCATGGCCACTCTCTAGACTCTGTCATCTCCCTGAACTTCTCCATTTCATGGTGCTGAACTGAGTGATCCATTTCTTTGACCACAGCCTTCCACTTCCTTCCCCTTCAGCCACTCTGTATCACTGTGTCAGCTCCTCCTCATCCCGTGGCCCCTACCTGGCTTCCTTTCGTCCCCAGCCCAGCCTGGGGTCGGTCACACTCTCACCAGCATACTACTCCTCTCATTTCTACCACTCTGTCCCCCCACCTCCCAGTGCCCAGGCCCAGGCCATCCGATCACATCTCCAATTCCCAACCACTCCCAGGTGGTCAGGGTTTGCTGAAAATCTTGCTTTCCTCGACGGCTATGCCAGCAATGCTTTTATGTACGCCTGGTCATTTCTTTCTGCCATGCTCCATGAAGGCGCTCCAAACCTTCACCATTCTCTGACATCTCTTGCCGCAACCTGGAGCTCTCAGGAGACACCCTCCTCAGTACAAGCATAGACTGTGACATGAGAATGCCCTCAATGCTAGCCTCAATGCCCCTATCAATACTTTATTACCTCTTCATGTTATGGTACCTCTTCTCTCCTGCCTTAGAAGACAAGCTGGTCCCTCTGGTTGAGGATCACTGATCAATCCATATCCTTAATCTCCTGAAGCCTTTTCCAGAACTTGGCATTCTCCATTATTTCCATGCTTTTTTGACCTCCCTCTTTCTAATCTTCTCTTCCTTATTTCCAACCAACACACTCAAGTCTTCTTGATTGTTAAAAAAAAAAAAAAAAACAACTTCTCTTAAGTCCATCTTCCCTCACATACTTCCTTCCCTTTCTTTCTATCCATGGTAAAATGATTGAATGATTAGTCTCTACTTGTGGCCTCCACATTCTCAGTGAATTTTACAATTAATTCCTCAGAAAAATTTTTTTTTGGCCACATCATATGGGATGCAAGATCTTAGCTCCCCAACCAGGGATCGAAACCTGTGCCCCTGCAGTGGAAGCACAGAGTCTTCTACCAGGGAAGTCCCTACAATTCATTCCTTAACTGTTGTCATTTACTTTCTACGTCTGTTACTCATGAAATTCTTAGAGTCTCATCAGCAACCTCCTCATTTAAAGGAATTTTTCACAACTCTGATCCATTGTGAAATCATCGTCTATCACTCCCTCTTTCAGGAAATCCTGCCCTCCTTTCATGTCTGGGGCTCTGTTCATCTCCTCGTGTTACTCTCTGCTTCTTGTTTTCTGACACTGCATTCACTGGCTTTTCCTGTCTGTTCATCCCTAAATCCTGTTCTTCTCTAAACAGTCATAGGTATATTCTCACTCTTCATGAGAGTTTGCAGCCTGGTGGTCCCTCTCCTTGTTCTGGGCTGGAGATTCGTTCTGTTTGTCTTGTACCATGATTCAAAAGAATGGAATTAATTGCTAATGTTTAAAGCAGAAGAGGTTTCTCATTAAAAAAAAAACAAAACAAAACTGGATATCTGCTCTGTCTTGGTAAAATCAGAATTGGTAGTGCTGAGCCTGCATCCTCACATGGCCACGATCCATGAGAGCAGAGAGGCAGCAGTGCCCTTGGATAAAGCCTATGTTCACAGATTCACCGAAGAATCCCTTTCTCACAGCTCCACAATTTCTCTTTTATCTATTGCTCACTTCCTGTACTCACTTATCCCATCTACCTGGCTCCTGTTAGAATGGAATCTATTACCTGGGGTCTGGACTCCTTTTCCCACGGACTCCCATATTTATGTTTCATAATCAAGCTAATTAGCCTTTAGATAAGCTCTAGACTTATGTTTCTTTCCGCCCACTTGACATCTACCTGGATGCCACTCAACTTCAACAAATTCATCTTCCCATCCCTGCCTCTCTCCTTTCCCTCCCTCTCTTCTTTTTTTTTCTTTGCTTTTTTCAACCAAGATGGAATAAGCCCCTGTGGCAGATGCAGAATTCCTACCTCCAAGGGCCTTGGGGAGTCAGTTTGGTTGGCAGATGGGGTAAAGGACCAGTGTTGAGGCTGTGTTTCTGTAAGATGGACACCCTTTTCCCTTAGTTTATTCATCTGAGATGGCTTCAGGCAGGGAGTCTATGGAGAACTTTTGAGAATGGGTTTTACGGTTCCCCAAACCATGCCTTGATGCCATTTCTGTGTGTTAGTGGGTACTCTGCTGAGTGCCATGCTGAGCAGAAGGCCTGCAGATCCATCCTGATCCACAGTCCCCAGAACCACCATGTATTCCCCAGTCTGCTTCCCCTGCCAAGCTTTCCCATGCCCATTCAGCCGGGTGGCCAGGCCAGAGGGCAAAGACCATCCTTAGGTATTTTCCTTTTCATATCATTTCACATCTAGTTGGTCACTAAGATCCATCTGTTGCGCTTCTTTTTAAAACTCCTTTTAAAATTTTTTTACTGAAATATAGTTGATTTACAACTTTGTATTGGGGGTCTAGGTGGTGACAGTGGTTAAGAATCTGCCTGCCAATGCAGGAGACACAAGAGACACGGGTTTGATCCCTGGATCGAAAAGAAATGGCAACCCACTCCAGTATCCTTGCCTGGAAAATTCCTAGCATAGAGGAGCCTGCTGGACTACAGTCCCTGGGGATGCAGAGCTGGACATGACTGTGTTAATTTCTGCTATACAGCAAAGAGATTCCATTATACAGATAAATACATTCTTTTTATATTCTTTTCCATTATGGTTTATCTTTTCCATTATGGTTTATGGGAATTAAATATAGTTTCCTATGTTATATAGTAAGACCTTGTTGTTTACCTATTCTATATGTATAGTTTGCATCTGTTAAATCCCAAGCTCCCAATTAATCTGTCCCTCACTCCCTTCTGCCTTTGGAATCACAAGTCTATTCTCGATGTCTGTGAGTCTTTTTCTGTTTCGTAAATAGGTTCATTTTGTCATATTTTAGGTTCCACATGTAAGTGATATCATATGATCTTTGTCTTTCACTTTTTGACTTGCTTCACCTAGTATGATAATCTCTTGTTCCGTCCTGTTGCTGCAAATGGCAAACTTTCATTCTTTTTTTATGGCTGAGTCATATTCCATTGGATGTCATTTGTTGCACTTCTGAAGCATCTCTTGCATTCACCTTCTCTTCTTTGTCCCAAATGACCCTGCCTTAGTCTGAGTTCTCTTAAAAGAGTTTAATGTGATTTCCTGCCAAGAGAAATCTACCATCAAGTCCATCCTTTGTACTGATGTCAAAAGTATCTATCCCAAACCTCCAATCTGATTTGCTAAAAATATTTCAGCAGCTCTCCATGTCTACTTGATGGCTTAGAATGGCCATATCTCATGAGTCAATCCTTTCAAATACCCTGGGGTGTCAGTTCAGTTCAGTCACTCAGTCACATTCAACTCTTTGCAGCCCTATGGACTGCAGCACACCAGGCTTCCCTGTCCATCATCAACTCGGAGAGCATGCTCAAACTTATGTCCATCAAATCGGTGATGCCATCCAACCATCTCATCCTCTGTCGTCCCCTTCTCCTCCTGCCTTCAATCTTTCCCAGAATCAGGGTCTTTTCCAATGAGTCAGCTTTTCGCACCAAGTGACCAAAGTGTTGGAGCTTCAGCTTCAGTATCAGTCCTTCCAATGGATATTCAGGACTGATTTCCTTTAGGATTGACTGGTTTGATCTCCTTACTGTCCAAGGGACTCTCAAGAGACTTCTCCAACACCACTGTACAAAAGCATCAATTCTTTGGTGCTCAGCTTTCTTTATGGTCCAACTCTCACATCCATACATAGAAAGAAAGAAGGTAAAGAAAGTCAAGTCGCTCAGTCATGTACAACTCTTTGCGACCCCATGTACTGTAGCCTACCAGGATCCTCCGTCCATGGGATTTTCCAGGCAAGAATACTGGAGTGGGTTGCCGTTTCCTTCTCCAGGGGATCTTCCCAACTCAGGGATCAAACCCAGGTCTCCCACATTGTAGGCAGACACTTTACTGTCTGAGCCACCAGGGAAGTCCATACATAGCTACTGGAAAAACTATAATTTTGACTATATGGACCTTTGTCAGGTGTAGTGACACCAGTTGGCTCATCTTTCCCAGAACATAGCCCTTGAATGTATTATTTCTTTTGCCTGTAAATGTAGTTGCGCCTTCTTCAAGAAGTCTTTCCAGACTCCTGAAGATGCACTATCCTTTTAAAACATTACATTTTCCTTTTTACAACTCTGGATTGGGCCCTGTATAATAAAGGTTATTTATATGTTTGTCTTCTGGACTGGGCTCTGAGCAAGGATAGGCAAGATCTAGCTATGCTTCTTTGGCTTTATCTTAGCACATAGAACAGAGCCTGGGATTCACTCACTTATTCATTCATTCATTCAACAAGCAGTAATTAAATGCCTGGGTTTCCCTGGTGGCTCAGTGGTAAAGAATCCACCTGCCAATGCAGGAGATGAGGGTTCAATCCCTGGATCAGGAAGATCCCCTGGAGTAGGAAATGGCAACTTACTCCAGTATTCTTGAGTGGAAAATTCCATGGACAGAGGAGCATGGCAGGCTACAATCCATGTGGTCACAAAGAGTAGGACATGACTGAGCGATGAAGCACAGAACTAAGTGCCTAGTCTATGCTGGACAGGAACTCTACTTCAGGCACATATTTGCCGAATGAATGGAGATCCTAGGAATAGTAAGATCTCAGCTCAATGAAAGGGTCAAAATCTGAAAAAACCTAATCTGTGTTTTGACTACATTTTGACTTGGTCTGAGCTACACTGGGCATCCACCCAGTACACTCACCCCTGTCTACACTGCCCCACCCCTGCCTCCCCACTCCTTACTGCCAACCACTGGCTCACTTTATTTTCTTGGCTGACTGTTTGGCTACTGTGGGCCCTCATGGGCAGAAGGAAAATGATCAATCTTTGAATTCCTTTGTAATTCGGAGTTTCATTTGTCCCTTTACTTCTTCACTTCTGAGGCAGCTGCAGGAGGAGGATATATCTCAGTTCTGGAAATTCCCCATGGTTGCTTGGTTTCCTGCCCACAAGCCCCACATTTGGGTCACTTTACTTGATATTTGTAAGAATGAGCAGATTAGGGACCATCATGCCATTATATAGGGAGGTCACACGACATGTGAAGGTCAAGCGCAAGAAGGTGGTGGAAGAGGGATTAGCAGGTCTTCTGCATCTAAAACCAGCACAGCTTGGGACTCTCCAACAGTAGTGCTTCGCTGGGCATCTTGGCAAGAAAGTAGGTCTGGATACCCAAATTTGAAACCAGCGTGGTCTACAGTAGGGGCTGCTCTCACATCTTGGCCAAAACCACATCCTCTTTATTCCCATTTCTCGGATATATTTTGCAATGTAATTCTTATCTTCACTGCTCTGGGCCAAACATCAAGACCCTGGTTCCCTTTCTGGTCATCAGCTTCCGCAGCTCAAATTTTCTTACAGTTGTTTTTTCAAGTTCTGCATTTTTCTTTCTCTCATTTCATTTTTCATGTCCTTCAGATGTGTCATCATCTCAAATGGCAGTTTCAGTGACATCAGACATCCCATTTGGAAAGATGATACTGACTTTTCCAGGGGTGATATTCATTTTTAGACCTTCTAGGAAAAGTAAAGTCAGAAAGTCCTTTTCTTCCCCATTATTTGCATCTTGCTAAATAAGCACTCACCTTGTTGGGGGCTTCTGCATTTCTTAGCTGGGACCTTGCAGAAATCAAAAGGCAACTCTAACTCTAGATCCTCAATCTTTGCTTGTGGCCTTTTCTCTAAGCTGACCGGAGGTCAGGGTTACTAACACCTTATCAGCTCAAGAGACCATCCTTGAATCAGTGGGTACAGCCACAGGGAAGAGGTTGATTGACATAAGCATTGCATGTCTACATTGAAAATGGTATGTTAGTGTTAGTTGCTCAGTTGTATCCGACTCTTTGCGACCCCATGGACTGTAGCCTGCCAGGCTTCTCTGTCCATGGAATTCTCCAGGCAAGAATACTGGAGTGGGTGGCTATTCTTTTCTCCAGGGCATCTTCCTGACCCAGGGCTCGAACCCAGGTCTCCTGCATTGTGGGCAATTTCTTTACCATCTGGGCCACCAGGGAAGCTGATGGAAAGGCACCAAAGAGATCATGGTGCCCACGCCACATTTTCAGACTGAGGCTTCTGAAGCACAGATAAAGCAGTGGCTTGCTCACATTGCAAACTAGTGACCAGGGTTTGGGCCGAAACTTAGGTCTCTGGTAACTTTTTCTGGGAAGAAGTCTTTCCTTACCACAAAGCTCCTGATGCCCCAGGGGCCTCTGGTGAATGACTTGCAAGATTTTTAAGCATGGATTCTGGATAAATCACTTGCAGTCATTTCTACTTCATACCTCTAAACTTGAATAAGTTGCCTGGAGTGGGTCATATCACTTGCTCACACACTGGCCACAGAAGCTCTTTGCAAACATGGTTTAAGCTCTTTGAAGCCTTGATGAAGGACATGGAGGCAGGGACTGTTGGTCATTCCCATGCCTGTCTCAAAGCTACAGGGACACCTCTTTGTGCTCACAAAATGGAGAACTTTCCAAGGCCACCAAAGGATCTGTTCCCAAAGATAGGCCATCTTCAAGTTGCCCTTTCCATTCTGATTATTCTAATCAAAATTACAATCCCTTAGAGGTAGGCTGCATTTTATTTGATTAAGGTCATTTTCAGGGCTTCTCAGGTGGCTCGGAGAAAGCAATGGCACCCCACTCCAGTACTCTTGCCTGGAAAATACCATGGATGGAGGAGCCTGGTAGGCTACAGTCCATGGGGTCGCTAAGAGTCGGACACAACTGAGCGACTTCACTTTCACTTTTCACTTTCATGCGTTGGAGAAGGAAATGGCAACCCACTCCAGTGTTCTTGCCTGGAGAATCCCAGGGATGGGGGAGCCTGGTGGGCTGCCGTTTATGGGGTCGCACAGAGTCGGACACGACTAAAGCGACTTAGCAGCAGCAGCAGCAGCAGGTGGCTCAGTGGTAAAGAACCTGCCTGCCAATGCAGGAGACATTAGAGATGCAGTTTGGATTCCTGGGTGGGGAAGATCCCTTGGAGAGGAAATAGTAACTCACTCTAGTATTCTTGTCTGGAAAATCCCAAGGACAGAGGAGCCTGGCAGGCTACAGTCCATGGGGTTGCAAAGAGAAGGACACGACTGAACAAGCATGCAAGTTCATTTGCACAATGTATCTCATTTCTGGCCTTTTGCCATCCTGCTCTAGAAAAACTCTATTTTTTCATTTTACAGCTGAGAACCTAAGATTCAGAGAAGTTAAACACCTTAGACAGGGCCATGTAGATAGAAAACAACAGAATCAAAGCTCTAAATCTGTGCTTTTTTGCTATGTTGCTCTCACCCAGAAACTCATAATAACTAAGTTCATCATAATAAACACCTTCAAATTGTGGAATTGGAGAAGACTCCAGTTCCTTGGACAGTAAGGAGATCAAACCAGTCAATCCTAAAAGAAATTAACCCTGAATATTCATTGGAAGGACTGATGCTGAAGCTTCAGCACTTTGGCCATTTGATGCGAAGATCCAACTCACCAGAAAAGACCCTGATGCTGGGAAATACTAAGGGCAAAAGGAAAAGGAGGCGGCAAAGGATGAGATGGTTAGATAGCATCATGGACTCAATGGATATGAATATGAGCAAATTCTGTGAGGTAGTGAGTGCAGGGAAGCCTGGTATGCTGCAGTCCAAGGGGTCACAAAGAGTGGGACATGACCTGGAGACTGAATGACAATAAACACCTTCAACAACTTTGCCTCTTTAGTCCTCTGCAGCTGTCTTATAAATTCACCTGTATTGAAATTCAGTGATTAACTGACTGGATCACAAATTCAGGTCACCTCCCACTGTCCGGCCTTTCCCCCAATACTCAGGCCCGAGCCCCATGGAGAACTCCCCATCTAGGCCCCAGAAGCCGCATAGACAGATGGCCATGGTCAGGCCAATGACCAGGACCCGGCTTCCTGCCCAGAGCTCTCTCTCTCCACTGAGTCCAGTTGGGCCTTTCTGAGAAAAGTTAAGGGCTTTCTCATCCTAACTGAATGAAGTGTCCTCTCACACTCATCTTTCTAAGGTGTCCACTGTCCCTAGAAGGAAAATAAGACAAGAAGTGATGCCAGCGTTGATTAGATTAGCAGTGACCTTGAGAGGTGTTAAGTGAAAGATTTTATTTATTCATTCATTCACTCACTCACCACTCACTCATTCACTCCCTCACCACTCACGCATTCACCCTCACCGCCACCACCTTTAACAACATTTTATCAAAGATCTATTCTGTGCAAGGGCTTCCCTGGTGGCAAAGTGATAGAATCAGCCTGCCAATGCAGGAGACACGTGTTCAATCCCTGGGTCGGAAGATTCCCTGGAGTAGGACGTGGCAGTCCATTCCAGTGTTTTTCCCTGGACAATCCAAGGAGAGCTGGACATGACTGAGCAACTGAGCGTGCACTCACACATTCTGTGCAAGGCATTATGCTCTCTGCTTAGGATGCCAGGAATCGAAAAAATATGGTACATGACTTCAAGGAGTTCAATTGAGGTTCAGCAGATTGAAGAGAAAACTAGAAGTCACCCTGGGCACTTCAATCTTCGTTACACTCCAAGTCCAGCTCTCGCCTCATCATCATCATTGGCATTGCTCTTCTTCGGGTTCTTAAAATACTTTTCCTGGATACTACAAGGCTCCCAGTTGGGCTCTCAACCCACAATCTCACACCTCTAATCCGTCCTCCACCCCGCTGCCAAAAGCCTGAAATGCCCATCCCATGGTGTCTCTTTCCTGCTGAGAATCCTTTCTGGTTCCCACCTGCCCTCAGGATAAACTCCAAGTCTCTCCATGTGCCCTCCTGGAGTTTGGGGATGGCTTGGCCCCTCCCTCTAGCTCCAGTTTCATTTCTCCTCTCTTACCTCCGGCACCCTGATTATTACGGGACCAGAAAGACCAAGCGGTTTGCAGGGACTGTGTCTTTCCTTTCTCTCCGTCAAAGGCAGACTTCTGGGTCTTTGTATAAGCTGTTTCCTATTTCTTCTTCATTAACAAACCAACTTCTACTCATGAAACCGAGAAGGACCCTGAGGGGCTCCTGGGCACAGAAACCTTTCCATGTCCCCCTGTTTCTTGTAGGGAATAGACTCCAGCCTCCATGACCTTCCCTGAGTTCCAAAGGGCAGATTTGAACAGTTGCCACTCGGGGAAGAGAAGGGATGTAGAGACAAGGGAGGAGCAGCCGAGAAACAATAGTGCAGCCTTGGGGTTGGGTTCTGGTTCCACCCCAAGGGATACACATATAACAATATCTTTGAACTCTTTACAGAACTGTGTTAGTCACTTAGTTGTGACCCCTTGTGACACTGTGGACTGTGGCCTGTCAGGCTCTTCTGTCCATGGGATTTCCTGGGCAAGAATATTGGAGTGGGTTGCCATTCCCTTCTCCAGAAGATCTTCCTGACCCAGAGATTGAACCCAGATCTCCTGCATTGCAAGCAGATTCTTTACCATCTGAGCCACCAGGGCAGTAATACCCCCAACAAATGGAAGATGCTAGCCTTCTTCATTCCAGACTAAAGGGATTAGGGAAGCTCTTCAAGAGAACACCTGAGGCCAGATGAAAGGAGTAGAGGCTTCAACACACCCTATTCCTTACCAGCAACCCTGCCTTTGAACCATTGCTATAAAACTCCTTACAAAATCCCTCCTGGTTGGGACTCACAATTTTGAGGGGTACAAGCACACCATGTCCCCCTTTTCCAGGCAAAGCAATAAAACTATTCTTTTCTACTTTGCCCAAAACTCTGTCTTCAAGATTCCATTCAGCGTGGGTGTACAGAGGCTGAGTTTCAGTTATCACTCATCCTGCAAAACCCAGCTCAGAGGCTCTTTCCTCCTGGAAGCCAAGGCTGGAAAAGAGGCCTTTCTTCTACATTTCTACAGCATCGATGTTCACTCCACACAAGGGTTCATGTACTCTATTGCATTATTGATCTCACCTGTCTCCCTCATTTATCTCTGAGATCCTGGATCCCTATCCACCTAGACCAAGAAGATGCTTAATCATGTTCTATTGAATGAGCACAGGAGACATTTCAAAGAAAGAAGCTATTTATCCTTTCTGCTCCCAAGCAGCTTGCAAAATGCAATCCACTTGGTCCACCCTCATGGGTGGCTGGAGCTCAGAAGGCAGAAATGTGTCTGAGTCTGTTTTTCTGGAGAACAAATGGGTCTCTTTCAAGCCCACAGATACTGCAGAAAAGCAGGAGCAGCTTAGTCATTGTAACTGGGAAAGTCCACATGCTTTCCTGTTGTTTTTGCCTCTAGTATGGGTCCTTGGGCAGGTTTCCAGAGAATAATAAACTGTTTGACCTTTCTCTTTTGCCAGTTGCCATTTCTCTCTGCTTCATGGTCAGAGATTCAGCCCAAAACCTTTCTGCTCTTCTTAACTCAGGGGCAAACTGGCAAAGCTGGAACTCGGAGGAGCTCAGGACACAGGTGCTTTGCAGCAGCTGGGAACTGGGACCCATACACCTGTCCATATTTAAGTCTCTTGGAATCCATGGGGAACCACTTAACTCAATTGGCTTCCTTCACTGTTGTTCTGCCATGGATCCATCCTCAATGCAGAAAATTGCTCGTGCTAGAGAGAATGACTGCATCATCAGACCTACCATTTTCAAGACCCTTCAATAGGTAGGACATTTCTGCTGGACAGCTTACATATTAATTCATTAAGATAATTAGAACTTAACATGGGACAGACACTGTTAGTAGCTCAGTCATGTCCGACTCTTTGCAACTCTCATGGACTATAGCCTCTGTCCATGGAACTCTCCAGGCAAGAATATTGGAGTGGGTTGCCATTCTCTTCTCCAGTGTATCTTCCCAACCCAGGGATGGAACTGGGTCTCCTGCACTGCGGGCAGATTCTTTACTGTCTGGCCACCAGGGACAGATACTGGGTCTACATAAGCTCATTAAGCAGGCATGATTCCTACCCTGGTGAAGCTTAGGGCTAACCTTTTTTTGTTGGTTTTGTTTTGTCTTTTTAATAATTTTATTATTTATTTATTTATTTATTTGGCTGTGTTGGGTCTTCATGGCTGCACAAGGGCTTTCTCTAGTTGCAACCTACTTTCTAGGTGTGGTGCACAGGAGTCTCATTGAAATAGCTTCTCTTGATGTGAAGCATAGGCTGTAGGGTTCACAGGTTTCAGTAGTTGCGGCTCGTCACCTCTAGAGCACGGGCTCAGTAGTTGTTGTGCAGGCTTAGCTGCCCTGCGGCAGTATGTGGGATCTTAGTTCCCAGACTAGGGATCAAATCTGTGCCCCCTGTGTTGGCAGGAGGATTCTTAACCACTGAAGTATGGTTGATTTACAATACTGTGTTCATTTCAGGTGTTTGGCAAAATAATTGGGATATATATATATGTATATATATATATATATGCTTTTTCAGATTCTTCTCTGTTACAGATTATCACAAGATATTGAAAATAGTTTCCTGTGCTATCCAGTAAGTCCTCGTTGTTTATCTAAATCTGACTTCTAATGCTCACAATAGCCCAATGAGCTAAGAGGTAGTACCCATCCCTGCCCTTTGGCAAATGAGAAAGTCGAGGTCTGGGGTTGTAAATCGACTTGCCCAAGATCTTAAAATCAACAGAAATCAGAACCGAAGTCAGAGTTCAGGGCTCCTGACTCCTATTCTTGCGGTCTTTCTATGACATCATTTGAACAAGTGACACCCGTGACCTCGCTGTCTGGCCCCTAGCACTGGTGTAAACCTGTCTGGGTGAAATGCTCTGACTCAGACAGGTCACGTGTACATCAGAAGCAGCTGACCGCTGTCACCCAGAGCTCGCCTCCTCTCAGACCCAGTCTCACCTGACTGATGAACTCAGAACTCTCTGGGCAACCTGTAATGCCAGAGACTTTGCCTGCCAACTCCATCTCCTCTCTTTCCAACCTCACCTCCCAGAGCTCAGACTTGGTGCTGGATGGGACTCTGTGCAGCAAATTTGGGTCTTTTAGTCTTTTTTTTTTTTTTTTTTTAACATATCTACTTGCTGAATGACTGAATAGACAGGGAGAAATAGGTGGCATTCATCCTAAGGGTACATGAAACTCACCCTCAGAGCTGAGACTGGAGGGCATGTTAAGAAAGTGTGGGAACCAGACACCTTCCCCACCACCTGGTCTGAAGGGTCTAGAATTCTCACTGCTACACTGTGGGTGTCTTTCAGCTAAAGTACTTCCCCAGTTCTGGCATTCTACCTTTGTGATTTTTCACAAGTCTTTGTAACACCGTTCATTCATATACTTGGTGATTTTCTTTGAGATGACTCAATTTTTTAACTTAAATTCATTTGAAAAGGAAACATTTTATAACTGTTGGACATTTAAAGTCAACATTACTTGCTATCTATTGTTGTTGTTATTCAGGAAGATAATTAGAACTTAATATGAGACAGACACTACTGTAGACAGGTCTACATTAACTCATTAAGCAAGCATGACTCCTACCTTGGTGAAGCTCAGGTTTAATCTTTGTTTCTTTTGTTGTATGCTTGTCTTTTTTATAATTTTGTTGTAGTTGTTCAGTAGCTCAGTTGTGTCCAACTCTTTGTGACTCCATGGACTGCAGCACACCAGGCTTCCCTGTCCTTCACTATCTCCTTGAGTTTGGTCAAACTCATGTCTATTGAGTCAGTGATACCATCCAACCATCTCAACCTCTCTTGCTCTCTTTTCCTCCTGTCATCAATCTTTCCCAGAATGAAAGTCTTTTCCAAGAATTGGTTCTTCGAATCAGGTGGCCAAAGTATTGGAGCTTCAGCTTCAGCATCAGTCCTTCCAATGATTATTCAGGGTTGATTTCCTTAGGACTGACTTCCTTAGGACTTGATTTCCAAGGGACTCTCAAGAGTCTTCTCTAACACCACAGTTCAAAAGTATCAGTTCTTGGATTCTCAGCCTTCTTAATGGTCCAACTCTCACATCCATACATGACTACTAGAAAAACCATAGCTTTGACTAGACAGACCTTTGTCAGCAAAGTAATGTCTTTGCTTTTTAATATGCTGTCTAGGTTGGTCATGGCTTTTCTTCCAAGGAGTAACCATCTTTTAATTTCATGGCTGCAGTCACCATCTGAGTGATTTTGGAGCCCACGAAAATAAAATCTCTCACTGTTTCCATTGTTTCCCTACCTATTTGCCATGAAGTGATGGGGCTAGATGCCATAATCTTAGTTTTTTGAATGTTGAGTTTTAAGCCAACTTTTTCATCTCCTCTTTCACTTTCATCAAGAGGCTCTTTAGTTCCTCTTCACTTTTTGCCATAAGGGTGGTGTCATCTGCATATCTGAGGTTATTGATATTTCTCCTGGCATTCTTGATTCCAGCATGTGCTTCATCCAGCTCAGCATTTTGCATGATGTACTATGCATATAAATTAAATAAGCAGGGTGACAATATACAGCCTTAACATACTCGTTTCCCAATTTTGAACCAGTCCAATGTTCCATGTCTGGTTCTAACTGTTGCTTCTTGACCTGCATACTATTGCTATCTATTGTATACAATCAAAACAAACATTGTTTTTCAATTTGAACTTCAGGCAGCTGCCTGCCTGCTCTTCTGAGTCCTTGACTAACTCTCTCTTGTAAAAGAAAAATGGAAGAGAGAGAGAGAAAGAGAGAGAAGGGAAGGGACATTGGGAGGTACTACCACTTTCTTCTTGATTGAATCAGAAAAATTAAAAGAATGTTATTCTTAGTGAGGGGCTTTCCAGGTGGCACTAGTAGTAAATAACCCACCTGCCAATGCAGGAGATGTAAGAGATACAGGTTAGATCACTGAGTCAGGAAGCTTCCCTGGAGGAAGTCATGGAAACCCACTCCAGATTCTTGCCTGGAGAATCCCATGGACAGAGGAGCCTGGCGGGCTATGGTCTATGGGGTTGCAAAGAGTCAGACACAACTGGAGGGACTTAAGTGACTTAGCATGCATACTTAGTGAAGTAAGGCAGACAGAGAGACAAGTGTCATAGTATATCACCTGGATGTGAAATCTAAAGTATAATACAAATGAATCTGTGTACAAAACAGACACGGACTCACAGACAAACAAAAACATACAAAAAGAAACTTGTGGTGACCAAAGGGGAGAGGGAGGGTCAAATTAGGAGTGTGGGATTAGCAGATACAAACTATCACACATAGAATAGATAAGCAACAAGGATTTACTGTATAAAACAGGGAATTATACCCAATATCTTGTAATAATCTATAATGGGATATAATCAGCAAAGAAACTGAATCACTGTGCTGTACATCTATAATTAACACATACGGTCAATCAATCATATTTCAATTAAAAAAGATAATAGAGAAGGGAATGCTTTCCTTTTTAATTTAATTAACTTATATGTATATATATATATACATTGGCTTCGGTGGGTCTTTGTTGCTGAACGTGGGCTTTCTCTAGTTGCGGCGAGGGGGCCTACTCTAGTTGTGTTGCAATGGCTTCTCTTGTTGCTGAGCGCAGGGTCTAGAGGGCAGGCTCAGTAGGTGTGGCGCAGGGGCTTAGTATCTCCACAGCACGTGTGATGTTCTGGACCAAGGGTTGAACCCTTGTCCCCTGCATTGGCAGGCAGATTCTTAACAACTGGACCACCAGGGAGATCCCCAAGAGAATGCTTTTCTATACCATGCTTCACTACCTGGTCTCAGACAACTGTGGACTAGGGTACCACATCTTATGCATTTGTCACCATGGGGCAGTTAACAGAGTGATCTTCACTTATTAACACACTGTGGGTCCCTGTGGAGCTGAGATCTAACAAGGAGGACTGACACATTTTGCTGAGGGCGTCTCAGGGACAGACAGATGGTATGGGCCATGCCAGGGCAAAGGGCCCGGATAGAGTTCTGGGGAAAGTGGGCTGAGGCCGGATGTTCTTAGAGTGCCAAGGACATGATGATGGGTGATGGGGAAGCCCAAAGAAAGAGTTGGCTCACTCCCATTCTGCCCATCTGTGGCTCTGGGAAGACCCTGGGAGACTGGGAAGAGGGAGTTGACTGCTATCCCCAAGAAAAACTTGGGGGAAAGAGAAGCCTTGCTGGAAGCCCTCTGGGTGGCTCAGCAAAGGCCCTCACATGAAGCTGGGGAAAGGCCCTGGGGCTGGAGGACTTCCTCTTAGGAGGGCAAGGCTGTTTCTATTTGCTGCCCATTTCACAAAAGAGAAGAGAAACTTCTCAGAAAACCAGATGGGATGTGCTGATGGTGGGCAGAGGAGATGATGAAAGTGCATTTAGCGCAGTGAGTGGAGTATGGGATCAGTGTCCAAGGTAGGGACCCCACCTCCCAGGCACAGAGGTGGGTACCTGACAGGCCTCAGCTCCTTTAAATGTGACAGTCTAATCATCACTGGTTAACACATGAGGAGGTGGAGGCACAGAGAGGCTAACCATCGATGGAGACTGTATAGGCCGGGAGAGGTAAAGCCAGGAGGCAGCCCCCATGGGTTAGAGGTGTAGACCTGGGCTGTTTGCCCACATGGCCTGGCTCCCCCTCGGTGGGTAAGACAGTCTGCTGCCTCCAGCAAGTTTGAGTTCACAGTCAACCTCATTCCCCAAACTTCCTGCTCTGCCCTGTTTTATTCACTGTCACCATAATAGTGTTAAGAACAAAATTTACTAACAATGTGATATAAAGACTTAAACACATTGTGTGGAGCCCTATCTTTACAAAAAGAACCTGACTGCAGTGCAGGAGACCCTGGTTTTATCCCTGGGTCGGGAGGATCCCCTGGAGAAGGGAATGGCAACCCACTCCAGTATCCTTGCAAGGAAAATCTCATGGACAGAGGAGCCTGGTGGGCTGCAGTCCAGGAGGTCGCAAAGAGTCAGACACAACTGAGGAACTAACACTTACTTACTTACCATAATTCTGGGAGGTCACCCCTGGCCCCCTTTCAGGGGTGTGGAAACAAAGGCTGCTGATGATCAGAAGTCACTTCTACCTTCCTTTGATTCTAACAAGTGGTCAGACCATCAGAGTACCCGGGGTGGCTTCCTGCCTCCCTCTGGGGCAGTGGGGGAGTGGGCAGGTGAGGGGCACTGGTGGAGAAGTCCCAAAGTACCAGCAGGATGGATGCAAGCTGGGTAGCGGGAGGTGTGGCTCACCGAACTAACCGCTGGAAAGAGCCCCCCCCCCGTACCCCCCCCGCACCCCCCCCAACCCTGCCCCACCCCGGCAGTGACCTGCCCTCTGGGCTAGGCGGACAGGCTGTCAGTGGAGTTTTGTTTCCGTTATGGAGACAATCAACATAACTGGGAATTTCCCAATTTCAGAATCTGGGAGGAAATTCCAGGCTTTCTTTTCTTGCTTGCTTTTTTATTCCCTGCTTCCTGTGGGGTTCCTGGGGGCCAGGCAGGCGAGGGGGTTCTCAGGGCCTCTGGAGCATCTGCCTGCAGCATATGGAGCCAGAGGGGCCTGCGGGCGGCGGGAGAGTGGGGGCAGTGGTGGGGGTGCAACTGTGTCTGCCTCCAGGCCCTTGGGAAACAAGGCCCGGGGGAAGCTTGGCAGGGCTTGGGCAGAGGAATCAGACTTTGGCTGTGGTCGCCTGACTCCAGATTCCCTGGTAATTCTTGAGGACAAGGACCTTCAGGGAGGCTGTTAGCCCCTCAGTCACCGGCTCTGGGGGCTGGGGTGATGAGTGCGTGGATATGTCTGGCCCTGGTATTGCCTCACTTTGTCCCCTTGGGTCTTCCCCTGCAGAGAATCTAGCCATGGATGTTCGTCATACATGACCTGAGAAGATAAAATCCTACAGCACTGGTCCGTGACCTTCCCAGGGGACATCTCTTGCTGGATTTTTGCATCCCTCTGGTGGCAGCCCCAACCCAGCCAACAGTGTGCCATGTGCCCAAGGGGATCTGATTGTAGAGCAAGAGCATGGTGCTTTACTGAAATAGTACTGTTTGAATGTTAGCACCAGCTCCTTTACAGAGGAGGAAGCAGAGTTCCGGGGTGGGGTGTGTGTGTGTGTGTGTGTGTGTGTGAAAGAGAGAAAGAGAACCAAAGTCTCACAGTTAGTAGGTGGTAGAGGTAGACTTTTAGGACATCCTAGCTGTGTGTCCAGTACACTGGGAGACATGCTGCTAAAGTCTGAACAAGACATCTCTAAGTCATCTGAGAAGGCAAGGGAGGGAGCAAAATGCTAGGGGAGCCTACGAGGCAGGAAGAGAATCACAGGTCCTGGAAGTCAGTGGTCCCTGGACCACTCTGAAGGGGAGGGCATCGTGTGGCCAGGGTAGCCCCTGTGTTGAGTAGCTGAATGGATTCTGGTTCAGAGGAGGGAACAGGGCATCCTCCTAGGACAGTATGAGCCTGTCAGCACCAATCTGGCTGGAGGTCTTCCCAAGACCAGGATCCCTATTCCATGGACTGAGGGTAAATGAGCTAGGCTCAGTTCCAGGGCTGGGTACATGGCTGAGAGATGCAACGATACACAAGATGGCAAAGAAATGAACACAATTTATTTTGTTGACTCCTCCCAATACCTGCATGAAATCCAATTGGCATACTACGAAAGTGAAGCTGGCTCAGAAAGGGTGTTTGTTATTGATATTGTTCAAGTTTGCACAGTTTGGGAGGGGCAGATAGATCCAGGATCAGATACCTGAAGTATCTGTCTTAGGGCAGCTGTCACTTTCATGTGTGTGTGTTGGGAGGGGACAATGAGAGAAAGAATAAGACAAATTCATTAGTACCTATTACCTAGGCAAGATGTGAATGGTCGCACAAGGGAAGTGCTGAGTTCTATGTGTTTAGTAGGGAAATCTCCTATCCATGTGCAGTGGTCAATACAGAGAGTTGGATGAAGCATGCTAGGGAGTTACACCCATTGCAGGAGGAATGAAGGTCACTGCACATAAAACACCAAGACGATCTGCTTGGGCATCTCTTTCCTCCCCTAAACCCTTCTCCAGACTGTCAGTAACCAGGTGGGACCAACCATTTTCTGTGCTCTAAGTCCCTGGACCAGGGCTTGTAAACACTGAAGTGACCTGAACCACAGATGATCAGCACCAAGACTTCAAGAGGAGAAAACACACCAGGAAAAGTGCTTCATTGGCTTGAATTCAATCAGATGCGTTTGAATCGAATGTTCCTTCAGTGAGTATCTACAAGATATCCACCACTGTGCTGGCCTCTGGAAAGGGAGGTGAACTATTAGATAAAGGATGAAGAGAAGAGAGAAAAACGGACATGTGGAAGCTTTTGGATGAAAAGAGAAGAGAGCAGAACTAAAATTTATTTACCTATGTCTCGGGTGTGAGGCATGTTATGTAGGATATTTCATTTAATCCTTGCGATACCCATATTAAATATACTGCTATTGTTAAAAATACTGTTCAGTTCAGCTGTATCCGACTCTTTGCGATCCCATACTGTGATCAGTGATATATTTGAGGTGTGATCCCAAGACCGCTTGAATGCAAGTTCAATAGCTTCCTGCCCTGTCACCCTCCCTCCCAAGACCCTCTACAGCCCTTAACTGACCCTTAGACAGCCCAATGTCAATTCCGGTTCAATGACAGGAACCTCAGAACCATAGAAGCATTGATAAGAATTCTTTCAACATATTCAATACTGGAGATGGAGACATACATCGTAAAAGGATTTAGACTCTACCGCTGGGAACAGAGGCTGGAGGAATAAGTGTAAAGAGCCCTGTCTTGTGCTTTGTTTATTATACCCAACCTCAGAAATGTGACTTCAATTGGAATCCTAGATTTTTTTTCTCTTTTTGATTTTATAGTGTAAGCTCCAAGGCCACAGCAACCTTTTATCCAGTGCACATATCTATTTATTTACTTTTCCATTTTTTTCCCAGTTGCTGGGTGTGGCTTGGTTGACTTAGTTCTGGATGCTTGAGACTACTTAAAATAATCAGGTCACAAGGAATAAATTTAACCTCAAACCAGATCATTGGGTCTGTAGGGCATAAACCCCTTTTGACACTCAGGAGTCATGCACTTAGCTAGAACTGGGGTGGGCTTTGGGGGGGCCTTCAGCATTCACGTAATTTAGTTCCTATATCTTCTTACATATTGGAGATACTGACAGTTATTCATGATGGCTTCCCAGGTGGTGATAGTGGTAAAGAACCTGCCTGCCAAACCAGATTAGATGTAAAAGACACAGCTTTGATCCTGGGGTCAGGAAGATCCCCTGGAGGAGGAAACAGCAACCCACTCCAGTGTTTTTGCCTGGAGAATCCCATGGATAGAGGAGCCTGGCAGGCTGCAGTCCATAGTGTTGAACAGAGTCAGACATGACTTAAACGAGTCGGGTTTTTATAAAAAGCCTGCAGAAAATTGATCTCTTGACATTGAGTCTTTCATTCACTCATGCACTCATTTGGCAAGTAGTTTACTGAGTGCCTGGTACTCCTTTGCGTTCCAGTGATGAATAAGTCAGGATCTGTGGATCTCCAACAACCTGTTGTATTCCCGCATTATAGCAGCTGCAGAGAAAGTCTGTATAGCATAGAGCATCCAGATTTTCCAACTTCAGTGCTGAGTTTTCAGACCTTGGAGATTGGTCCTGCTTTGCTGTGTTAGAGGGGTTTATCTTGGGATCTGTCTCTTTCCTTTTGAGTCAGGAAGACCCACCATACTCCATTTACCTGGGAAGAGGTAGGAGTTTAAGACAGATATGTGCTTGTGAGTCAGGAGGGGGGAATCATCCTTCTTGTGACTTTGAAGACAGATTCCTTTGGCTTCAGAATGGGAAGGGGGCCAATTTCTTCCAGTCCAGAGCACCGGGTACAACGGATTTCCTGCCTCGGCTTTGAAGGTAACCTCAGGGCTGCCCGTTCCACAGTCTGTTCCAGCCGTTTGATGCTGAGACTTTAGGACCATCCCTTCCCCGCCCTCTGTCTTCTCCCGGCCAGAGTCTGATAGTCTCAGGCAGTTCTGGAAAAAGGGTGACTCACCGTAGTAGCCATTCACCCATAACTAAGAGAAACAGTGAGTGATTAACAGAGGAGAAGCCCCTTACAAGCTCCTCGAAGATGACAAGGGAGATGGATTTCTCATTTACAGTAACTGCTCTCCGCCCACAATCCTCAACCCGGCTGGTAGCTAGGCCAGCCAAACGCAGAGGGAAGGGGCCACTCTACCTCGGGGGACGGGGGTGGGGGGTGGAGGTTCTAAGTGTGTGATGTGTGCGGAGGGTAGAGAGAACCACCACACTATTGTGGCCTTAGAGTCCCACGGGAGGCAGAGACACAAGAGTCACTTGGAAGCCAGTCCTTTGGGTTGGCAGGTATTTGCTTCCAAGCATTTGTTGGCCGCTGAAATACAACTTCCAAACCCCCACACACTTTCCTACTCTCTACAATCTGGGTTTGTTAGCATTTACTTTCACTTAACCCCCACCCCCACACCACCCCAGGGCTTGGTCCCTGGCTCCAGAGTAACAGACAAGATGATATGCAGGAAAGTACAGATGACTTAGCTTTGCAGTTTTGATATATTAGATACTTATTTGATCTGCATCGAGGTCTGTGACTTCTGTTTTCGATCATCTTATTAGAGTGCTATGAGATTGAACTCATTTTCCAGAAATAAATTTTTTCATCAGCAAGGAAAGACATGTTACCAGGACAGTCTCCAAAGGGTCAGCTAAGGGAATTCCCTGGTGGTCCAGTGGTTAGGATTCCAGGCCTAAAATCGCACAAGCCAAAAAAACAAAAAGCGGGCTGAGATTTCAATTTTCCAGAAGATGGGAAAGGATAAGGGAGGGGGGGTGTCAACATGAGGGACATGGATGATGTGAAAATATTATTGCTATTCGTTGCCTTTTATACAACTCTTCAGGCTACATGGATACATTTGGACCCTGTGTCCCGGACCTGACCCTTTTCTGAAATTCCAGTTTTTCAGAACTAGCTTCAGGCTTTCTAAAAATGCAGATTTCTGGGCTCCTCCTACCGAGATCCGTTAGATCTTTGTATTCATCAGGGAAGACAAGCTTTGCACCAAACTGCCCTACAGCGTCAATGGCTGAATATGATGAAGGTTTGTTTTTCATGCCACAGTATGGGTCATTGGGGAGAGTTCTCTATTTCACCGTGTCATTCTGGGACCCCCATCTAGTGACTCTACCGTTCCCTCCAACGTGAGAGTCCTTTGCTGAGTCTTCTGTGTCCATTCCACAAATAAGGGAATGAAGTGGGGGGTGAGCCACAGCAAATAGGTGACTGTGTCACTTCCACTCACATCCAATCAGCCAGAACTAGTCTTGTGGCCCCACGCAGGGGTCTGGGAAATACAGTCCATCTGTGTGCCCAGAAAGGAAAGAGAACTTGGCAAATTCTCAGTCATGACCTTGGATGGGGATATAAGTCTGTATTTATTGTGAACATCCTCTATAACTCTAACAAAGATGGCTTGGAGCCCAGTTCCTTGAGAAACGCCTGTCTACAGGCACTTGTGTGGGTTATAGCAAGTGGGTGCTAATTCACTTTCAGATCCTGGAGACTGACTTGTAGTGGCAGAAATGTAAATACACAGAGCAAACACCCACTTGTGTCCTACTGTTGTTGACTGCAGCCATAGCATCCCCAACTGCAGCTCAGTCCCACACTTCTATAGCTCATGGACTGAAAGACCCCATACATCTCTCTGGGGCTCAGGTTCTTCATCTATAAAGTGAGGATGTGAACACATAACAGCAAAAAAGCTGGCTGAAGTGCCTAATACCCAGACTGGCATATAATAGCTATACAACAAATGTTAAAATGTCTCTAGTTGACTCTGGTCAAAAGGTACAAAATTACAGCTATAACATTGATAATACTGGGACTTCCCTGTTGGTTCAATGGTTAAGACTCTGCCTGCCAATGCAGAGGAAACAGGTTCGATCCCTGGTCCAGGAAGATCTCATGTGCCACAGAGCAACCAAGGCTGTGTCCCGGGTAAAGAATCCTGCTGGCAATGCAGGAGACACAGGAGATGTGGGTTCAATCCCTGGGTCTGGAAATGGCAACCCAATCCAGTATTCTTCTGGAAAATCCCATGGAAACAGGAGCCTGGCGGGCTACAGTCCATGGGGTCACAAAGAGTTGGATGCAACTGAGTGACCAAGCAACAACAACAATCACAACTGTTGAGCCCTGTTCTAGAGCCTGTGCCCTGCAACAAGAGAAGCCACTGCAATGAGAAGCCCTCACTGCGAAATGAAGAGTAGCCCCCACTCACCACAGCTAGAGAGAGCCTGCATGAAGCAACGAAGAACCAAGGCAGTCAATAAATAAATAATTTTTAAAAGATTAAGACTGATAATTTATGGGGATATAGTGGTGGGAATTCCAGTTGAGCTATTTCAAATCCTAAAAGATGATGCTGTGAAAGTGCTGCACTCAACATGCCAGCAAATTTGGAAAACTCAGCAGTGGCCACAGGACTGGAAAAGGTCAGTTTTCATTCCAATCCCAAAGAACAGCGATGCCAAAGGATGCTCAAAATACTGCACAATGGCGTTCATCTCACATGCTAGCAAAGTAATGCTCAAAATTCTCCAAGCCAGACTTCAACAGTACAGGAACCATGAGCTTTCAGATGTTCAAGCTGGATTTAGAAAAGGCAGAGGAACCAGAGATCAAATTGCCAACATCTGCTGGATCATCGAAAAAGCAAGAGAGTTCCAGAAAAACATCTATTTCTGCTTTATTGACTATGCCAAAGCCTTTGACTGTGTGGATCACAACATACTGTGGAAAATTCTGAAAGAGATGGGAATACCAGACCACCTGACCTGCCTCCTGAGAAATCTGTATGCAGTTCAAGAAGCAACAGTTAGAACTGGACATGGAACAACAGACTGGTCCCAAATGGGGAAAGGGGTACGTCAAGGCTGTATTGTCACCCTGCTTATTTAACTTATATGCAGAGTACATCATGAGAAATGCCGGGCTGGATGAAGCACAAGCTGGAATCAAGACTGCTGGGAGAAATATCAATAACCTCAGATATGCAGATGACACCACCCTTACGGCAGAAAGTGAAGAAGAACTAAAGAGCCTCTTGATGAGAGTGAAAGAGGAGAGTGAAAAAGCTGGCTTAAAACTCAACATTCAAAAAACTAAGATCATGGCATCCAGTCCCATCACTTCACGGCAAATAGATGGAGAAACAATGGAAACAGTGAGAGACTTTATTTTCTTGGGCTCCAAAATCACTGCAGATGGCGACTGCAGGCATGAAATTAAAAGAACACTTGCTCCTTGGAAGAAAAGTTATGACCAACCTAGACAGCATATTAAAAAGCAGAGACATTACTTTGTTGACAAAGATCTGTCTAGTCAAAGCTATGGTTTTTCTAGTAGTCATGTATGGATGTGAGAGTTGGACCTTAAAGAAAGCTGAGGACCGAAGAATTGATACTTTTGAACTGTGGTGTTGGAGAAGACTCTTGAGAGTCCCTTGCACTGCAAGCAGATCCAACCAGTCAATCCTAAAGGAAATCAGTGCTGAATATTCATTGAAAGGACTGATGCTGTAGCTGAAACTCCAATACTTTATCCACCTGATGCAAAGAACTGACTCACTGGAAAAGACCCTGATGCTGGGAAAGACTGAAGGTGGGAGGAGAAGGGGATGACAGAGGATGAGATGGTTGGATGGCATCACCAACTCGATGGACATGAGTTTGAGCAAGCTCTGGGAGTTGGTGATGGACAAGGAAGCCTGGTATGCTGCAGTCCATGGGGTTGCAAAGAGTCAGACACGATTGAGTGACTGAACTGAACTGAACTGAAGTGATGGGTATCGTTACAATACTGTCTGGTATACTTAAAAGCTGCTGAAAGAGTAGATCTTAAAAGTTCTCATCATGAGCAAAAAAATTATTTGTGACTATGTGAGGTGATGGATGTTAACTAGATTTTGTGGTAATCATTTCACAATATATGCATATACAGAACCATTATTTTGTACAACTTTAACTATTACAAGGTTCTATATCAATTGTGTGTTAGTCATTCAGTCGTGTCTGACTCTTTGCAACACCATGAACTGTAGCCCACCAGGTTCCTCTGTCCATGGAATTCTCCAGGTAAGAATATTGGACTTGCCATTTTGAAGAGCAATATTGGGTTGCCATTCCCTTCTCCAAGGGATCTTCCCGACTCAGGGATCGAACCCAGGTTTCCTGCATTCTTTACCATGGCAGATTCTTTACCATCTGAGCCACCAGGGAAGCCACTATATATCAATTAAATCTCAATAAAACTGGGGAAAACTGAGTGAAATTTAGAATTTTGGAAAACTTGTATTCACCACCATGAGCTGTGATAGTTTCCCAGTACTTAAGACTTTGCTGATGGGACTACTGGTAATAACCAGTGAGTATAATTGTCTACACAAAATGAAATATGTCAACATTTGGAATATCGGCATAACTTGCTGAAGCAATGCTTTCCAAATATCCATTTTTTAAAAAAATTCTGTTTGGTAGATGTCCCAATCCAAGTTCAACACATCTGTGAAAGAAGGTTTAGTCTATTTTAAACTGTGGATAAGATTTTAGTTATTTTAATATAAAGTGTCAAATAAAAAATAAGCACTCAAACAACGTTGTAGACCCAGACAAGCAAATACCGAAAAGATTGGTTTGGCCCCTAGAAGTCAGAATAGACCTGTGTTCCCTGGTGGCTCAGACAGTAAAGAATCTGCCTGAAATACAGGAAACCCAGGTTCAATCCCTGGGTCAGGAAGATCCCCTGGAGAAGGGAATGGCAACCCATTCTAGTATTCTTGCCTGCAGAATCCCATGGACAGAGGAGCCTGGTGGGCTCCCATGGAGTCTCAAAGAGTCAGACACAACTGAGTGACTAACACTCACTCAAGCCAGATTAGTCATTTCCGGCTCTTCTATCTTGTTTTAAATTGGTTCAGTTCAGAACAGGGGCAACTTTTGGAAGCCCGATCCTACCATAATTGTATGCTACTTTTCCAAAATGTGTAATTATGGCCATCTGTCCACAAAGACAACAAGATTGTTTTGTTAATTTAAAATGTATATTAATGTTTCTTAAAAGGGTCTGTGGTGATTGGGCAGATGCCCAAAGAATGTTTGGATTTCTTGTACTTTCTGAATTTTTTAAAGTAAAATACGTTCTTGAGTTTCTTGAATTTCTTTTGTTTTTTAAGTTTTTAAAAAATTTTTCCAGCCCGATGGAATAGGAGAAAGTTTACTTAACTTTTCTTGGCCTCAATTTTCTTATTATTACAGTGGAAATTGATAACAGCTTTTACATGAGGTTATTTTGAGGACTCAATGAGATTAATTCTTGTAACTTACTTAGCATTGTGCCTGACCCCTAATAAATACTCAACAAATGTTTTGTTATTGTTTTAGTATACTATCATCAACTTTACTGACGGGTAGCCAAGTCATCATTCATCCTACTTGCTATCTAAAGGAAGATCCCTTAGATTATGAACACAATATTAGCAGTAAAACAGCATTAAAAGAGAAGGATAATTGGGAATTCCCCTGTGGTCCAGTGGTTAAGACTTCATGCTAACACCGCAGAGGGCACAGGTTCAACCTCTGGTCAGGGAACTAAATCCCACATGCCCTGCAGTGACCCCACCCAAATATAATAATAATAATTATTATAAAAATACAGATTCCCAGCTCCACTGCAGACTTTAAAAAAAGAGAGAGAGAAGAACTTAAGAATAACAAACAAAATGCTGTATAAGCTGTGTTTAAAAAAAAAAAAATCTCTATTTCTATGAAAAGGACTAAGAAATCTCAAAAACTAAGATAGTAAATATTCAGTGTGCTCTGTAATTAGAACTCCTCTTTTATTCTACATCCTAAATACTCAGTAAATAGACTTTCCTGGTGGTCCAGTGGTTAAGAAACAGAGGGCATAGGATCAATGCCTGGTTGGAAAACTAAGATCCCACATGCCACATGATGAGGAAAAAAGAAAAAAAAAGTTGAAAAAAAAATACTCAGTATCTATTATTTTGTGGTGTCAATTGCTAATTTGAATTAAACTTTCCATAGTTCTAATGTATTTTTCCATATGTATAATTGATCTTTTCCAGCTCTGTAGAGATATAACTAACAAACAAACTGATAAGAAAAAAAAATGTTAAGTATATAGTTGAGGACTGGATTTCTAAGTTTCCAGAATGATGAGATCCGTAGTCCAGAGATGGAGTAGACCCTTGCTACTCAAACTGTGGCCCACAGACCAAGAAACATTTTATTACCTAATAATAAATATTAGTTTATTAATTATAAACTAATAATTATCTGTATTATTAGGAATGCAGAATCTCAGGCCCAAGCATAAACCTACTGACTCAGAATCCACCATTTAACAGGAACTGGAGACAGTCCCGCCGTTTAATGAGATGCAGCTTAGAGGTCATCTCCAGCCTCTTTAGCCTGAGTACCTGCATTTGAAAGAGACACAGTGGCTCAGATGGTAAAGAATCTGCCTCTAATGCAGGAGACCTGGGTTCAATCCCTGGGTCAGAAAGCCCCTGGAGGAGAAAATGGCAACCCGCTCCAGTATTCTTGCCTGGAGAATTCCATGGACAGAGGAACCCAGCGGGCTACAGTCCAAGGGGTCGCAAAGAGTCAGACACGACTGAGTGACTAACACTTTCTTTCAATGAAGGCAGAGTGTGAGGGGTGAGAGTCAGCTCAGAGGGCCTGGAAAACAGGTGATAATAGTCATGCTGGGCAAGTGCAGGCCCCATGACCTAATGAACCTTTTCTGTGGTCCTTACCTCCTAATTAAGAGCTCCGTTTTGGAGCTCGCCTTCTCCTAGATCTCACAGCCAGGTGTTCGGACTGTATCCTACCAGGACCTCTCATATTGTTTCTTAGAAAAGATCTCTCTTCTGGGCATTTTAAAAATTGAAGTATAGTTGAATTACGATGTTGTATTAGTTTCAGATGTACAGCAAAATGGTTCATATACATATGTGTGTATGTGTGTTTAGTCACTCAGTCACATCTGACTCTTTGCTGTCCTTCAGACCGTACCCCGCTAGACTCCTCTGTCTATGGGATTTTTCAGGCAAGAATACTGGAGTGGGTTGCCATTTCCTTCTCTAAGGGATCTTCCCAACCCAGGAATCGAACCTGTATCTCCTACATTGCAGGCAGATGCTTTTACCTGCTGAGCCATCAGGGAAGCCTATATATATATATACATACAAGACTCTGATATATAAAGGTTTTTTCCTTATAGGTTATTACAAAATATAGACTATAATTCCCTGTGCTATACAGTAGGTCCTTGTTGCTTATCTATTTTATATATAGTAGCACATAGATGCTAATCCCAAACTCCTAACTTATCCCTCTTCCCATTCCCTTTTGGTAATCATAAGTTTGTTTTCAGTCTTTTGGGTATTTTTGAGATTGAGGGTTGATCTTTTTTTTTCCTTTTTGGCCACATGTGGTCATGTGGGATCTTAGTTCCCTGACCAGAGATCAACTCACACCCCCTCCAGTGGAAGCAAGGAGTCTTAACCACTGGATTTCTGGGGAAGTCCCGAGATTGATGGGTAATCATGGACAGACATAGACTCCTAGAAGTTGGACATGGACTGAGTGTTGGAGCTTTTACAGCCTAACTGGTGATGCCAGAGGCTCTAGAGAAAAGTGTGGCTCAAAATTATGTTATTAAGTATGGGGGTGCAGGTTGTTATGGTGATGGTAAACAGACTAGACAAATGTTGAAATAATGGGAGAGAAAAATTAGCATATATTCTTTGAATCATGTATGAGGAAGTCAGAGCTGGCTCCCATGGGGCTGGCAGTCAGCAATAAGTCAGCAATTGCAATAGTAATACATTTATCATCTCAGTTTCTCCCTCAAAGCATCTAAACTCTGATCTTTAAAATAAAACCAAATAATATAGTAGGCTTTTATTTGCACAGAGCTTTATGACTTACATAACACTTTTTAGGCATTCATTTATTTACCAAATATTTATTTGAGAATATGCTGTGTATCAGAAACCGGACCAGATATTGGCATGAAAATGGTGAACAGCACAAACATAGGTGCATCTCTCTATGGAATTTACATTGATGTAGCTTTACACTGTAGTGAGTTTGGCTAAATTCTGTTGCTCATTTACAGTCACTGTGCTAAACACAATAACCCCAAAGAATCCTCGTAACAGTTCTTTGAAGTTGAGAGTTTTATCATCTCCTTTACCCGGATAGGCTTGATGGGGATATCCAAAGTTCGAAGTTCAGGTAACTTATCCAATGAGATTTAGGGAGTTGTTGGTGGGCCAAGGAAGAAGCCAAGTTCTTGACTCTGAGATGCTCATCCATCAAGAGCTTGATCTGTATGTATTCTGACAATGGCAATGAAGCTGAGCCTTAAAGGCTGAGCAGGGTGTGGGAGACAGAGAACATTCCAGGAAGTAGAGCTCAGGTCTAAGCTGGAAAAGGTGATGAAAGGACAGTGCCCCTTGGGGAAGGGATCATTTCTGGAATTAAAAGTTGAGACCTGCAAATGAGGACTGCCTTTGGAAAAGGGCGGACATTGTCCATGATGGCCAGAGCAAGACTGGAAAGTTCTCGGATGCCATTCCAAGGAGTTTAGTCCTTTATCTTTTAGGCAACAGGAAGTCCTCAATTCACAAGAGAGTGATGAGACCACAGTTCTTTTTAAGTGAGATCACTACCCCAGGAAGACGTAAGATGAATTAGGCACCCTTTGGGAGGGATGGTGAGCAGTCCAAAAAAAATGAAAAAGTTGAATAGAAAGCTGTTTCTGTACCCACCCTCAGGCTCTCCACCTTGTTGTATAATGAGTTCAGCACTGCTTCTCAAAGTTTAATATAATTTGAATCCCCAGGAAAATGATGTTAAAATGCAAATTCAGATTGAATAGGTCTGAGGTGGGGCATAAGATCTTGCATTTCTTTTTTAAAAAAATAATTTTATTTGTTTATTTTTGGTTGTTTTGGGTCTTTGTTGCTGCATGGACTTTTCTCTAGTTGCCATGAGTGGGGGCTACTCTCTGGTTGTGGTGCTTGGGCTTCTCAATTTGGGGACTTCTCTTGCTGTGGAACATGGACTCTAGGACATGCAAGCTTCAATAGTTGCAGCACATGGACTCAGTAGTTGTGCTCCCCGGGCCCTAGAGCACTGATTCAATAAAGGTGGCACATGGCCTTTAGTTGCTCTGTGGCATGTGGGATCTTCCCAGACCAGGGATCAAACCTGTGTCTGCTGTGTTGGCAGGCAGATTCTTTACCATGAGCCACCTGGGAAGCCTGAAATCTTGCATTTCTAACAGGATCTCAGGTGATGTAGATGCTGCTTCTCTGGGGACCTCACTGTGTAGCAAGATGTACAGAACGACGACAATGAACAAGGGTACACAGAGCCCCTACTACGCACCAGAAACTTTGCTGAGCCCTTTAAACTACCAGTTCATTCAGTTCTCTTAACCAAGAGACCAGACTGTTATCCCTAATTTTACTAATAAAGGAAATGGATCTCAGAGGGGTTAGGTATCTTGTCTAGAGTCACACAGGCATTTTAACTCAGTCCCTCTGAAACTTTCTGCTATAGAGAGTACACAGGATGCAGTCAGAAAGCTCAGAAACTTATTAAATTTAGATGCTTTCCTCAGAAACCGTCACCACACAGTGACCACGAGAAAAAGTCAATCATTACTCATATCCAGAAAGGAAGGAAGAAGCAGTTTTCTCTTTTTATCTTGTGACCAAAAGGGGTTCCTTTAAGGAACAAGCCTGCAGGATAGCAGGTGAAGATAGGGAAGTGCACGAGATGTCAGCCTATGAAGCAACCTTCTTGAAATGCTAACGTTTGAAGCTGCAGCATCTTGGTGCTGCGGAGACAGGGGTGAGAAGAAAGCAGCTAATTGGGCCGGGGAGGGCAAAGAGCCGCTTGTTTCTTGCGTAAATGCTCGGGGTTGAGGACAAGGCCTGGCAGGAGGCCCAGGAATGTCTCATTTTCTATCGTGGGCGATTTCAGGGTGCAGGGAGCACTCCAGTCATGTTAAATAATATGCTATTGCAACATCCACGCCTGGGTTTTCCCGCTTCCTCTGGCCAGATCTGGAGAGCGAATCAAAGAATCACAGAAAGAGGCAGTGTTTAGAGTCCAGGCAGAAAAATCCCATGGAAGCAACAAGAGAGAGTGACTGAGGAGGGTTCTGATGGTCCCTCTATCCCCCTCCAGGAGAGGCTGGCTGGCCCCATTATTTGTGCTGACCCCGGGGCAGGAAGCAGCCCAAATGTCACAAGTCCACTGTGACCCCATGGACTGTAGCCCGCCCGGCTCTTCTGTCCATGGGATTTCCCAGGTAAGAATACTGCAGTGTGTTGCCACTCCCTTCTCCAGGGGAACTTCCCGACCCAGGGATCAAACCCAGGTCTCCTGCATTGCAGGCAGATTCTTTACTGTCTGAGTCACTAGAGAAGCCGGAAGTGCCACAAGGCAATGCTAGAGAACTGGCTTTGAGAACTAGTACAGTGGCACTAGCAGTAAGGAACTCACCTGCCAATGCAGGCAATGTAAGAGACACAGGTTCGATCCCTGGGTCAGGAAGATCCCCTGGAGTAGGAAATGACAATCCACCCCGGTATTCTTGCCTGGGAAAATTCCATGCATAGAAGAGCTTGGTGGGCTATAGTCCTTGGGGCTGCAAAGAGTCAGACACAACTGAGTTGTAAATGAAAATGAAAAATCTGGAGTGGCAGGACAGGCTGCTGCATGTGAACCACAAGCCTCAGAATTACCTAGCACTTTTTTTTTTTTTTTATTGGAGTGTAGTTAGCTTACAATGTTGCGTTAGTTTCTGCTGTCCAGCATAGTGAATCAGTTATGTGTATACATATATCCACTTTTTTTAGGATTCTTTGCCTGTAGAGGCCATTACAGAGTACTGGGAAGAGTTCCCTGTGCTATACAGTAGGCCCTTATTAGTTATCTATTCATAGGTAGTAGTGTGCATGTGTCAGTCAGTGTCTAGAACTCACTCTGGACCTGGTGAATCAGAATTTGGGGAGTGAGGATGGATCTTATTTTTAACAAGTTTTCCAGTTGATTCCCACTCACTTTGAAGTTTGGAAACTACTCATAAACCCCATTAGCAAAATGAGGAACATGGACAATATAGGGAAAAGAATATAGCTTCTGCAGTCAGATAAACCCAGATGTGTGATAAACCCAGCCCTATAGCTTTGTGATTTTTTGCCCATCCCTTGACTTTATGGACTCCCATCTGTCAATGGGTTTGTGATGTCCTCTGCTGAGGACATGTTCGAGGATCTTCATGTTTCGAGGATCACATGAGATGGGGGTCTGCAAGTGCCTGCTACACGTTAGGTGAGCAATGCATACTCATGGACTTAAATTCAGCATCTTCCAGTCTTGTTTCTTGTTGAAATAGCCTTGGTTGCTCATCTACCCAAGACATCTGCAGTTGGTGAGTGGAAGGTAATGGAGAGACTGGGGGAACTCAGATGATATAATAGGATTTATTCCCACTCTATTTGCCCGTTAATAGGCTTTGAAGTGGATGTGAAAAATCAGGACCCCAACAGCCTGGGACATATGCTAACTCTAACAAGATGTATTTTAACAGGGATGGGAAAGATACTGACCTTGTACTTCACAGATTTAAGTGCAAACAACAGGACTTGGATAGTCTACCATGTGGCATAAGTAGTAGAAAAGAGAAGGTGCCTTGGGCTGCACTACTAGAGGTATAAGCTTTGGAATGAGGGAGTAAGAGACTCACTTTTCTTTCTCTGCTTGTCAGAAGAGCCTTTAGACCTTCCTACACTGTGAGTATAAGGGATAATAGGTCTTATCTTTTGAGGAGAGGAAAGAGGGTGATGGAAGGAGTCAAGACTGTATATCTGGGTAGCAGTTTCAGTAGTAGAGTAACTTAGCATAAAGAAAAAGGAGCAAAGGAATTGCTGTATATGATGGTCTGAAAGTATGAGCTGGGGGAATGAGAGAGTGAACTGAACAAACAGATTCAGGAAGAATGTGTGGAAATGGCTGAGACACAGATTTCAGTCCCTTATATGGAAGAACTTAAGCAATAACTGCTGTTACTGAGCCCTTCCACCAAGTATGCTGAATTGTTTTATGTCATCTGTCCTCCAATAGCCTTGCCAAGCAGGCATTCCTGTCTCCATATTTCAGATGAGCAAACAGGTTCAGATAAAGGAAGTGACTTGGCAAAGTCACACAGATTAGAAGGGTGAGGTCAAGAACTAAACCTCTAGACTCTGAAGATGCTGCCCTGCTATGCTGGGCTGTTTATCAGACAAACAGAAGAGCCCAAAGATGGAACGTGTTGCCCTGAAAGGTAGTGAGTCCCCCGTCATTGAAGGTGACCATCTGTGAAGGACTGTATGGAAGGGACTCAATAAAGACAGCTCAATTGATCCTAGAAATAAAAGCCTTAGACTCTGGAATCCTAGGCCACTTTAAGATCCCTTGTGCTGTTTCACAGACCTGCTATAGTTCAAGTGCTTGTCATGGGGCCAGGTATCTGTAGTGAGGGTCTGACAGATGATGGCTTTTAAAATGGGCTGGAGGATTTCCCTGGTGGTGCAGTGGTTGAGAATTCACCTTTCAATGCAGGGGATGTGGGTTTGATCCCTGGTTGGGGAAATGGGATCCCACAGGCCATGGGGAAGCTAAGCCCATGGGCCACAACTCAAGAGCCAGCCTACTGCAATAAAGATCCCACATGGAGCAACCAAGACCTAACATAGCCAAATAAGTAAATAACTATTAAAATAAAATGGGCTGGAGTCACTTGCGATGTCCTTGAAGGCTCCTTCATCCTTAATTCTGTAATTCCCTTCCCAATTACACAAAGGTAATTGTTCCCTGCTTATCATACATGGGCCAAGCCTTCCTTCCGGCATTCTTGAGATTCCTTAGAATCAGCTTTGACTTCAACTATCTTCTTCTAGATACCTGCCACCGATGAGGAGTTTCATTCTCAAACTTGGTAGGGAGGGCATCTATTCTGGGTTAAACCAGGATTCCCAGTGAGCATGGAAGAGGAACACCCATGGAAGTTGCAGGAAAGAGTATGGCTTTGGGTTTGAATCTAGTGCCTCACACTGCCTGATGAATATCTTGTGTAAATCACTTAACCAAATGGGGCCTCAGTGTTCAGATGATTGAGTGGGATTGAGTGGGATTATCAATACCTCATAAAACTATGCAGAATCTAGAAGGTCAGACATTTGCCTAGAACTGCTCAGGAAAGACCCGAGAAGACCCTTAATGCTCACCTCTGCCTAATCTTTAGGCACTGAGCAAACAGGAAGCCAAAGAATCAGGAAATATAAAATAGATATATTTGAAATTAGCCAGTCTGAGGAACAGATACACAATGGCAGCCATTAAAAAGAATATATTTGAATCAGTTCTATTGAGATGGATGAAACTGGAGCCCGTTACACAGAGTGAAATAAGCCAGAAAGAAAAACACCAATAGAGTATACTAATGCATATATATAGAATTTGAAAGATGGTAACGATAACCCTATATGCGAGACAGAATAAGAGACACAGATGCCTAGAACAGTCTTATGGACTCTGAGGGAGAAGGAGAGGGTGGGACGTTCTGCGAGAATAGCATTGAAACATGTATATTATCGTATGTGAAACAGAACACCATTCCAGGTTCGATGCATGAGACAAATGCTCAGGGCAGGGGCAATGGGATGACCCAGAGGGATGGGATGGAGAGGGAGGTGGGAGGGGGGGTTCAGGATGGGGAACACATGTAAACCCATGGCTGATTCATGTCAATGTATGGCAAAAACCACTACAATATTGTAAAGTAATTAGCCCCCAACTAAAATAAATAAATTTACTTAAAAAAAAAAAGAAAAAAAGAAACAAAACTTCGAGACTTGTGGGGCTTTCCTCGTGGTTCAGCTGGTAAAGAATCCTCCTGCAGTGTGGGAGACCTGAGTTTGATCCCTGGATTGGGAAGATCCCCTGGAGAAGGGAATGGCTACCCACTCCAGTATCCAAGCCTGGAGAATTCCAGGGACTGTACAGTCCCTGGGGTGGCAAAGAGTCGGTGACAAAGTGAAGAAACTTTCACTTTCTTTCACTTTGAGACTTGTGGGACAGCAAAGAATGTATCAACATATGCCTAATGGGACTCTCAGAGAGAGAGAGAGAAGAAATATTTGAATAAATAATGGCCTGAAAACCCCCAAATTTGATGAAAATCATTAATCTACATGTCCAATAATCTCAACAAACCGCAGATATATTTAATGAGGTACTACAGATAAATTTAAAGAGGTACTCTTAATCAAACTATGAAAACAGCAAGACGGGGCAATGGGATGACCCAGAGGGATGGGATGGGGAGGGAGGTGGGTGGGGGGTCCAGGAAGGGGAACACATGTAAACCCATGGCTGATTCATGTCAATGTATGGCAAAAACTATTACAATATTGTAAAGTAATTAGCCCCCAACTAAAATAAATAAATTTATTAAAAAAAAAAAAAAAAAAGAAAGAAAACAGCAAGAGAGACACTAATTCATCACATATTAAAGATCCTCAGTAAGATTAACAGCTGATTTGTCATCAAAAACCACATAGGCCAGAAGTAGTGGTATGATTTATTCAAAATGCTGAAATAAACACTGGTAGTAGTCCAGTTCTACCCTGGACAAAACTATTCTCCAAAACTGGAAGAGAAATTAAGACATTCTCAGACAAATAAAAGCTGAGAGATTTTGCTGCTAGTAAACCTATCTTATAAGAAATACTAAGGAGGGTCCCTGAGGCTGAAATAAGACACTAACAGAAACTAAAATTCACATGGTGAAATAAAGAGCACAGGTCAATAGAAAAGGCAATAGGTGTTTTTGTGGGTTTTTTTCAATTTTTTGTATTTTTGTGTTTTGTTTGTAATTTTTATTTCTATTTTTCTCCTATCTGATTTAAGAGACAAACTATTCAAAGTGATTAACAATAAATAAGTGTTGATAGATATATAATGTATGTAGATGTGATTTTTGTGACAATAATAGGAAAAGAGGGGGATTAAAGAATGAAGCTACATAGAAACAATATTTTGTATACTACTGAATGTAATATTAATCCAAACTAGTCTGTTGTAAATTAAAATGTTAATTTCAATCCACAACACATGTACTAAGAAAATAAAATTTTAAAAGAATAGTGAAAGGAAAGACAAGAGAATTTGAAAGGTGCACTAGAAAATATCCATTTAACAGAAAAGAAAGTATATTGGAGCCTTAGCTCAGACAGTAAAGAATCTGCCTGCAATGCAGTGACCTGGGTTCAATCCCTGGGTCAGGAAGATCCCCTAGAGAAGGGAATGGCAACCCACTCCAGTATTCTTGCCTGGAGCATCACATAAACAGAAGAGCCTGGCAGAAAATAAATGTTTAAAAGAATAGTGAAAAAAAAGAAAAGGCAAGAAAGGTGCACTAGACAATATCCACTTAAAAGAAAGCATAGAGAAATAGAATAAAAAAAGATATAAAACATATATAAAACAAATAACAACATGGCATATTTAAATCCTATCTCATCAGTAATTACATTAAATGCAGATGGATTGAACACTGTAAAAGGGTGAGTTTGGCAGGATGTATTAGAAGAGCATGATCTTCGAAGAAGATATAAAAAGAAACATAAAACAATTCAATGAGCACATTAAAACATGCTCAACACCATTAGTCATTAGAGAAAGGCAAATCAAAACCAAAATGATGCATCACTTTGGACACACAAGGATGGCCATAATCAAAAAAGTGGATGATTGCCGTGTTGGTGAGAATATGGAGAAACTGGAACCCTCATATATTTCTGGTAAAATGGTGCAGCTACTATACAAAACAGCTTGGCAGTTTCTCAAAAATCAGACATAGAGTTAACACATTACCCTGCAGTTCTACTCAGGGGAACTAACCAAGAGAATTGAAAACATATGTTTCAAAATAGAAACTTGTACAGAAATGTTGATAGAGTCATTATTCACATTAGCCTGAAAGTAGAAACAAACCAAATGTCCATCAACTGATGAAACAAAGTGTAGGCTATCCATTCAGTAGTTACTATTTAGTCATTAGAAAGGAATAAAGTACTGATAACTGTTACAGCATAGATAAATTTGGAAAATATTGTGCTAAGTGAAAGAAGCCCATTACAAAATGCCCCAGATTGCATGTGAAATGTCCAGAAGAGAAAAATTAATAGAGACAGAAAATAGATTAGTGGTTGCCAAGAGCTGGGAACAGAGAGTGTATGTATTATTGAATGTGGAGTGATTTTTTGGAGGGACAAAAACATTCTGGAATTAAATCATGGTAATTGTTGAGCAACTTGATAAATATACTAAAACCACTGAAATGTACAGTTTAAAGAGGTGAATACTACTAATGTGTGAATAAAATCTCAGTGTTTAAAAAAACTATGGGATAATACATGTACACCCTTGAATATCCTTTGGCATATAAGTGGTATTCAGTGAATGTTTATTTTCTTTTCTTCTTCCTGTTCGTCTCCCAGTGTGGTTTTTTAAAGAAGTCAGTCTGGTCTGCTCACCACTGAGAACCTCTGCCTGGTGGCGTCAGCTTATTGGGCTGAAAGTCAAGTTTATAATCTCGATTTCCTGAAAGCCTGGTGTCTCCTGGGCCTCAGGCTCACTTTTACGATTTACAGGCAAATCTCAGATTATCAGAGCTGGAAATCACTCAAAAATTCTGTGAACATTCTCCACCCTTCAGTTAGCAAATATGAGGCTTATAGCACCCAGAGGAAGTGAATGTTGGTCCCAAAGGGAATAAAAAAGGCGCTACTGAAAACAAAGAGAAATCATGCTCCAGTTTACCAGGTGACAGAGGAAGGCTGTGATTCCATGTAGCAAAGTGTTTTCAGGGCCCAGCTGTTGTTCAGTCGCTCAGTCATGTCTGACTGTTTTCAACCCCATGGACTGCAGCACTCCAGGCATCCCTGTCCTTCACCATCTCCCAGAGTTTGCTCAAACTCATGTCACTGAGTCAATGATGACATCCAACCATCTCATCCTCTGTCATCCCCTTCTCCTCCTGCCTTCAATCTTTCCAAGCATCAGAGTTCTAATGAGTCAGCTCTTCACATCAGGTGGCCAAAGGATTGGAGTGTCAGCTTCAGCATCAGTCCTTCCAATGAATATTCAGGGTTTATTTCCTTTAGGATGGACTGGTTGGATCTCCTTGCAGTACAAGGGACTCTCAAGGGTCTTCTCCAACAGCACAGTTCAAAAGCACAGATTCTTTGGTGCTCAGGCTTCTTTATGGTCCAACTCTCACATCCGTACGACTACCAGAAAAACCATAGCTTTGACTATACAGACCTTTGTTGGCAGAATAATGTCTTTGCTTTTTAATACGCTGTTAGCAGTGCTATTAGTGGTCTTGGATCTCCAGGCCTCCACAGTAAGGGAAGGGTTGGAAATAAAGATCTCAGTGTTTGATGTTAGAAAGCGGAAAGGGAACTTCCTTGGTCAGCGATGCTGACTTTTCTTTACTAGAGAAGCATTTCAGTTTCCATTAGTGGGTGTGAGAATGGGGTAGGACACACCTAACAGAAGGTGGAGATGGAGACAGGCGCTCAGCTCAGAGGAGGAACCCTGAAACATGGGGGAAGCTGGAGCCTAAGATAAAAACTGACCCAAGAATGGAGCCCGAGATTTTTTCAGTCATCCCAAAGTGTTTCCTAATTTTTTTAAAATCTACTTTGACCCAACATTTTTTTTTTTAATCGGAGTGCAATTGCTTTTCAATGTTGTGTCCATTTATGCTGTACAATGCGGTGAATAAGCTATATGAATACATATATCCCCTCCTTCTTGAGCCTCCCTCCCACCCCCACCCCTATCCCACCTCTCAAGGTCATCACAGAGCACCAAGCTGAGCTCCCTGTGTTATACGGCAGCTTCCCACTAGCTATCACACGATAGTGTATGTAGGTCAATGCTGCTCTCTCAATTTGTCCCTCCATCTTCTTTCCTCTCTGTGTCCAGACATAGAGAATGGAGCCTGAGATCGGATGTTCAGTTGTTTGCTCTGCAGGGTGGGATTTCAGACTGAGAAGTGAAAAAAATCCACATGGAGAATGTTACACCTTGGGCATCATAATGCTTAGAGGCAATTATCCTTCTAGGCAGTTATACTTCTATCTCTGTGGGGGATGGGAGTTACAGCACATTGTCCAGGGAAGGTAACCCCGGCAGCCTGGTGAACACAGCCCTGCTGGGTGCTGGAATCTTCTGAAATTTCGGAGGCTCCATGGGCTGAGTCAAGGTGATGGACACAGGAGAAGGAGGAATGTAGGGTGGAAGGGAAAGGGTATATATGCAGGGACTCAGTAGTCTGGGATGTGTGGTTGAATGAGCTCATTCTGGAATGTCAGTTCATCCAGGAACTTCCAGATGAATCTGACCAGAGGAGCCAAGACTGCAGAGCGGTAAGAGGGTAAGACAGTGAGGGCCCAGAGTCAAGGGCAAGGTAATGTGAGGGAGACAGAGTAAGGATGGGGACAGGGAGATGCTAACTGTTGGACTTGGGAGGTGCTAAGTGTCAGGGGTGATGGAGGTGGCTCGGTGTCAGGGGCCACCACAAAGTTGACAGTGCCCAGTGCCAGGCATGAGGGATGCTTACTACCAAGGATGGACTTGTGCTCAGGACTGGGAAGATGCAGGTCAGTGATGGGCTGTGGATTTCTTTTTGGGGAGGGCCATGCCACGCGACATGTGGGATCTTCCCCAACAAGGGATTGAGCCCATGCCCCTTGCATTGGAAGCTCAGTCTAAACCACTGGACTACCAGGGAAGTCCCAGGCCAGGGATGGGAAGGAACGGAGGGGAGGCATGGGTGCTGGAGTATGTGTGTGTGTGTGTGCTGAGTAGCTCAGTTTTGTCTGACCCTTTGTGATCCCATGGACTGTAACCCACCAGGCTCCTCTGTCCATGGGATTTCCCAGGCAAGAATACTGGAATGGGTTGCCATTTCCTTTTCCAAGGGATCTTCCGGACCCAGGGATAGAACCTGAATCTGTTGTGTCTCCTGCATTGCAGGTGGATTCTTTACTGCTGAGCTAACTGGGTGCTGGAGAGGGGAGCTGAATCTCAGCATGCAGGTTGGAGGTCCAGTTTCTGGGGGAGCTCAGTGACAAGGATAGAGGAGGCCAGGGTTGGCTCTAGACTGACCCTCTGTAGAGGACTCAGAACTCTTGAGACCTGGCCACAAACTCCCTCCTGACTCTCCTCTGCCTACCCCTGGGCTCCACTCTCCCCCTCTACTAGCTGCCTCCCGGCCCTTACTCATCAGACTGCTTGTCAGGACTCAGGATGGGGGCCTGGCCTATGGCAGGGCAGGGACATACCGGCATGGACACGAAGCCCCAGGGCAGGGGGAGCCCGGGCTGCCTCTGACTCCTGAACTCTACTGTCCCACACCAGGGCTGAGGCTGGTGGCTTCTGGGGGCTAGCCAGGCTGGAACAGCAGACGGGCCCCACCAGGCTCTAACGTGGTAGCATCCTTCCATTCCCAGTGGTCCCATGACACCCCCACCTATGAAGGAGCTTGTCAAGAAGGCCTAGAAGAGGAGAAAGCGGGCCATGTTCTAATGCCAGGTTTCCAGGGCCCCAAGATAGGAAATGTGCCCAAGGCCACTTCGCAGGGCCATGGCAAGGCCTGTACCAGGACCCAGGATCCTGGTTCCAGCTCACCGTCTTTCCAACACATCCTTCCAAGCAGTGCATCTCATGCTTTCAAATCCTGCCAGGGGATCAACAGGCTCTGCCATTCATTTACCAGGTGACCTTGAGAAGTCAGTGAACTTCCTCAAATCTGTTTCCCTGTGTGCCATATGGGCACAAGGTGATTGGAGTGTTACCAGCCTTATTGATTCAACATGAGGTCACTTTCTCCAGCTCTTGTCCTGCACACGCATTATGAAGGATCTTAGTCTCCTGAAATAGTCCCCCAGTGACAATGCACCCAAGTGGGGACTCTCACGAGGGGTCACCCACGTGCACACCTTCCACTGGTGCCAGGCTCTGCCTCTGCCCTGAGAAGCCTGACAGCATTCTTCTGGGGATCATGGTGCCTGTGCTCCTGGCATCCTGGATTCCATCATGTGCTCTTGTCTCTGGGGGAGAATATTCATCCCCACCCCTACCCCCCCACCACGTGTGTGAAGGTTGTCCAGAGGAGTGGTGTCCGGGCAACATGGCTAACCCTCCATGTCTTGCAGAATTTTCAGGAAAATAACTCCTTTAGCTTTCAGTTAGTGGTCTCCAAGGGTCAAGAGATCTCTCTGAATGACAAATGCCAGGCTCTGCTAAGTGCAGCGGGGACGGGGATGTTCCCCAGACCTTCCGTCTGTTCCTCAGCATCTCCTAGCTCCTCTTGCATTTGGTGAGGCCACATGATTAGTTCTGACCAGTCAATGTGATGTCACTTCCCACTGGAAGCTCAGGAGACTTACACTTTCTTGCCCTTATTTAGGAACTGGCGACATCCCACATGGCAGGTCCATGAGTGAATATGTGGGACAGAGTCCTCCCTCAGGGTTGGACTTTGCATGAGTAAGAAATAAACTTTCAGGTGTAAAGTCACTGAGATTTTGGGCTTGCTTGTTACACAGCACAACCTAGCTTCTGCTGACTAATGCACCAAAATAAAGTTTGCCCCTCCTAACCAAGATGTCCTTACCTGATCCAGCTCAACAGACCAGGTCACTTCTTCCATTCACCTTTGATTTCTTCAAGAGATGGCTCAGTCCCACAGCTGGAGGGCTCCTTGTAAGGATTCTCTGTGAATTCATGACATGTGCTTGAACTTGCCAGAGCCTCACTTAGAGCCACCATCACCATCACCACATCACCAGTGTCCCTCACTGCTGTCCCTGTTGCAAAGGTCTCTTCTCTCAACAACTGATTCCACCCTGGATTCCAACCTTCCAGACTCTGAAAACTAAACTACTGAGCTGTGTATTTGGCAGATTTCCCTACATTCTCATGAGCTACAAATGTTGCTTTGTCATTGACCTCATTTCCAGACTCCTCTCATGATATCCTGACACCTGCTATTTCTCTCCCCCATATACACTCCTATCTCTTCTTGCAGTGGTTCCATGCATATCACAGCATTTGGCCAGCCTCACAGGATGCTTGCTGCCTGCCAGCTCTTATACCACAGGCCGTTGCTCCTTCAGACAGGATTCTGCCTGCTTCTGATGAAATCCCTTTAGGGCTTGACCCAACCAGATTCACAAACTAAATCTGTAGTTTGTATCTCCAGGCACACCCAAAGGGCTGGAGGGGAAAGTTTCCATGTCCTTTTAGAAGTACTTCCTCCCCACCCTACCCCTAAGCCTTCAGGTGTACCTGGACTTCAGGTGTGGGAGGAAGGGGTCCAGCTCCTCCCTTTCAAGGAAAATGCTCAGTTGCTTCTGTTGTGTCTGACTCTCTGGGACCCCACAGACTGTAGCTTTCTAGGCTCCTCTGTCCACGGGAGTATCCCAGCTAGAATAGTAGAGTGGGTTGCCATTTCCTCCTCCAAAGGATCTTCCCCACTCTGGGACTGAACCTGGGTCTACTGTGGCTCCTGCATTGGCAGGCAGGTTCTTTACCTCTGAGCCACCTGGGAAACATACGCTTTCAGGGGACATGCAATGGAGTTGCTTAGTCTTGGTAATGCTGGTGTATTTCTCTGATGGAGTCTGTCTCCCTGGCTTCCATTGACTTGAAAAGGTGACTTGAAAAATAGTCACCACCAAGTACCCATTACTAAAGACTCTATCCACAATCCAGGCATGAAACTCTCCATATTTCTACAATTGTGGGTCTGTATCTCTGTTTTGTGTCAGTCTCAGTCTGTGGATGCTATGAGCTAGGAATGCCTGCAGGCACTCAACTGGGTTGTACTCCTCATGGGAGCACCACTGAGTCTTCCCCAGTTGAAGCCAATGTTGAGGCTGGACCAGCCATTGTGATTCTTACTATGCACCTCAGCAACAACGATCAGGGAACTTTGAAAAGACAAGGTTTGCTACTCACGGTCCTGGAGGGTATGCAGCACTGTAGTAGCCACACAGCGAGGTCTCAGAGAGAGAGAGCTCAGACCTGGGGTTCTGCCTTTATTGGGGTGAGGGTGAGGTATCTGGGATTTCATAGGTTCACTCTTTTTGGGTGAATTTAAAACACAAAAGAAATAAAGCAGGGAAGGGAAAATTGGGGTCACTCAAGTGGTCAGTTAGCTAGGTCACCCAGAGCTTTCTGAAAGCAGAACTTCATGGGTGGGGTGGTCTGACCCTTTATCTGATTTTGTAGCCTGCAATATGCTTGTCAGAGATGGATGTCTTTGAAGTGGATGTCTAGGCAACCAAAAGTTTGATGTCAGCCCCTCCCATTGTAACCAAAAGCTGGGAATTCCCTGGTGGTCCTGTGGTTAGGACTCAATGCTTTTGATGCCTTCACTGCTGTGGCTTGGGTTCAGTCTCTGGTTGGGGAACCAAGATCCCACAAGCTAAGTGGCATGGCGAAACAAGCAAGCAATCAAAAGCAATCATAAGCTAACTTACACGACAATTCCCAACTCTTTGTTTAGAGGCATTGGATGTCCTGAATACTCAGGCATCTTCCTGAGCAAAGTCCTAAATACTTTTCTCTACCCTCCGCCTTGCTGGAT
Source organism: Giraffa tippelskirchi (assembly GCF_054371585.1). Classification (NCBI taxonomy): domain Eukaryota; kingdom Metazoa; phylum Chordata; class Mammalia; order Artiodactyla; family Giraffidae; genus Giraffa; species Giraffa tippelskirchi. The sequence goes on along the minus strand of NC_137277.1, from coordinate 46,915,956 downwards.
ATGCCAGATGAGGTGACTGTCTCAGACTTAGGCAGTCTGGATTTTTCTAGGTCAGTGGTATAACAGTGACATAGCATAGGGCTTAGAAAGTGAGCTTGGGTGGTAGGCTGTGTGGGTTCAAATCTGAGCTCTGTTCATTTTTGTTTGTATGTTTTTATTTTTTGCTCGTTTGTTTAAGCTATGAAACACTTCGTCAGTTTGCGTGTCATCCTTGCGCAGGGGCCATGCTAATCTTCTCTGTATTGTTCCGATTTTAGTACATATGTTACTGAAGTGAGGACCAAGCTCTGCTGGTTTTAAGCCAGGTAACCTTGGGATTCCTTAACCTTGCTTTAGTCATCTGTGAAACAGAGAGGCTAATGACACAAATCTCCCAGGGCTCTTGGGAGGATTACATGTCATAATATATGCTGAGTGCTTAATGCCTGCCATAGAGGAAATATTCAAATTCCCTCTGCGTGCCCCTGCAGGCCCTTCAATTTCACTCTCACTTTTTCTGCAGCCTAACAGGCTGCCTCATGTTAATCTTCACTAAGAGCTGACTTTATCTTGTCACTCCTTTCCTATGCACCTACCCTAGCTCTGAGCCTTCATAAGACATCAGTGCATAAAGTACACTTAGAGGCCCTCCTCTGGGTCCTCAGAAACCTCCACAATTTGTCCCCAACCCAATCTTCCAGATTTATTCCCTTTCATTCCCTTCCAGGACCTTTCAACCAGTCTAGCCGACCTCCCTATTCCCATCAAGGCTCCCCACTCAGGCCAAGACTATATGCTGACCTATTCCATACTTCAAGTCTTACTCACCCTCGAAAGCTCAAGTGGAAGACTCTCCTCCTCCAGGAAGTCTTCCCTGACTAGACAAAAATTTGGTGCCATTCACATGCTAATTAGTCACCCACAGAATTATCTCTCTATAGTTTTGTTTTTGCCTGCATTTGCATATGATCTTCCCCACAAAATGAGAACTCTTTGCAGGCAGGCACTGTGTTTCCATAGTTTGTGTTTGGCATTTACTAGCATGAAAGGAAAATCAAAAGAGAGTCAATATTGCAAAGTGAGGGCTTCCCAGGTGGCTCAGTAGTAAACAATTGCCTGCCATCACAGGAGATGTGAGTTTGATCCCTGGCGTGGGAATATTCCCTGGAGAAGGAAATGGCAACCCACACCATATTCTTGCCTGGAAAAACCCATGGACCAAGGAACCCAGTGGGCTACAGTTCATGGTCTTGCAAAGAGCAGGACATGACTTAGTGACTAAACAACAGCAACAATATTGCTAGGTGAGCTCTCCAAAGTGGAGCCGGGCAGGAGGCCTTTAAGAAAGTGTGACCTTCAAGGGGGAAAGAGAGGGTGGAGGGATAAACTGGGAGGTTGGGGTTGACAAATACATACTATCTATAAAACAGATAACTAATAAAGACCTACTGTATAGCATAGGGAACAGTACTAAGTACTCTGTAATGACCTATATGGGTAAACAATCTAAACAATAGTGGATATATGTATAACTGATTCACTTTGTTGTACACCTGAAACTAATGCAACATTGTAAATAAGTATACGACAATAACAGAGAAGGCAATGGCAACCCACTTCAGTACTCTTGCCTGGAAAAATCCCATGGATGGAGGAGCCTAGTAGGCTGCAGTCCATGGGGTCGCTAAGAGTCAGACACGACTGAGCGACTTCACTTTCACTTTTCACCTTCATGCATTGGAGAAGGAAATGGCAACCCACTCCAGTGTTCTTGCCTGGAGAATCCCAGGGTCGAGGGAGCCTGGTGGGCTGCCATCTATGGGGTGGCACAGAGTCAGACACGACTGAAGCGACTTAGCAACAGCAGCAGCATACACCAATAAAAAAAAAAATAATGTGACATGCACATTTCAGCCTGGATGGAATCTGACCTTTTGACCTGATGAAGTCATCCAGAACACCTGTCAGAGATTCAAGATGCTTTTTGGACCTGAACTGCAATTCTTAAGACTCCAAATAAACTCTTTTTAATTTTTTAAAAATATTTTGGTTGTGCTTTGAGGCATGTGGGATTTTAATTCCTCAACCAGGATTCAAATTCGGGTCCCCTGCAAAGTCCCCTGGTCAGAATCTTAACCCCTGGACTGCCAGGGAAGTCCCATAAACTCTTTTCTTATTTGCAGCCTTCTGCATTACTTTTTTGGTGGATGGTAAGGGTGGGAAGGTCCCCTGGAGGAGGGCATGGTGACCCACTCCAGTATTCTTGCTTAGAGAATCCCCGTGGAAAGAGGATCCTGGCGGGCTACAGTCCATGGGGTCGCAAGAGTCGGACACGACTTAGCAGCTAAACCACCACCATGTGGAAAGAAAGGCCAAGCTCAAGCCCATCTTCAGCACTTCCAGCTCAGTACTTAGGAACAATTCCCCCTGTCTGAGCTTCTGTTTGATTATCTTTCAAATGAAAAAATCATTCTCATGATATACAGTTGAAGTAGTTATGAAATATTTATTATTAAGGGTGGAAAACAACACCTGGCATATATGGGGCTCATGGGTGTGTTTCCATCGTCTTTCATTTAAGTGTCCCCCTTCTGTATGACAGATTGACTGGGCAGAGATAGCGGCAATTGGAGGAAAGAAGTAAAGAAACGCAGGACACAAAGGAGCCCGGAAATTCAGCCTGGTGTCTTTAGACGTTGGTGTGAGCCTGCTGCCATCTGCTGGATTGAGCAGGAATGGCATCCAAGGGCTCTCTAATGCCGCCTTGTGTTAGAAGAGGTTTGTGAAAGAACAGACGGTGCCTGCCTCTGGACTCGCCTATTTCATTGGTATATTTGACTATGCCAATGTCACACCATCTTGATTGTTGTCGTTTTACACTAAATCCTGAAATCAGGTACTGAAAGTATCTACCTTTCATAATTATTTTGACTATTATAGACGCTTTGCCTTTTCAAATAAATCACATACAGCTCATCAGTTTCTGTTTTTTAAAAAAGTGAAAAGTGAAAGTCGCTCAGTCGTGTCCGACTCTTTGTGACCCCATGAACTGTATAGTCCGTGGAATTCTCCAGGCCAGAATACTGGAGTGGGTAGCTTTTCCCTTCTCCAGGGGAACTTTCCCAACACAGGGATCAAACCCAGGTCCCCTGTATTGCAGGCAGATTCTTTACCAGCAGAGCCACAAGGGAAGTCCAAGAATACTGGTGTGGGTAGCCTGTTCCTTCTCCAGGGGATCTTCCTGACCCAGAAATTGAACCAGGGTCTCCTGCATTGCAGGCGGAGTTTTTAGCAACTGAGCTATCAGGGATGACCTTTTTTAAAAAAAAAGGCCAGCTGTAATTTTGATTGCAATGCATTGAATTTGTAGATGCTTTTGGACAGAATTAGTGTTTAAGATTCTATTCCACAGACATGGGGTAGCTCTCCATTGATTTGAGTTTTCGTTAGTTTTGCACTTTCTTGTAGTTTCCAGTGTTAAGGTCTTGCATGTATTTTCTAAAATTTATCCTTAGGTATTTTATGCCTTCAGATGCTATTATAAATGATATTCTTCTAATTTCTTCTTCCATTTGTTTGTACCTAGTATACAGAATTATAACTTTTATATATTAATCTTGTATCCTGGATCCTTGCTAAATGCACTTATTTTTATTTTCTAGAGTTTCTTTAAGACTTATATATTAAAAAAATTTGTTATCTGTGAATAAAGATAGCTTCATTTCTTCCTTTCTAATCTGTGTGTTTTTTATGGATTTATCTTGCTTTATTATTCTGGCTAGGATACCCAATGCAGTATCTTATAGAAGAAGGGTAAATATCCTTGCTCTGGTCCTAGTCTATAATGGAAAGTATTTATCTTGTTACTATTATGTATTTTGATACTTGTAGATTTTTAAATTATTATTACCATTTATCAGATTGAGAAATTCCATTTTATTCTGAGTTTACGGATGCTTTTTTTTTTTGAAATCATGAATCGGTATTGAATTCATCAAATGATTTTCCCATATACTTTGAAGTGATCATCACATAATCTTTTTCTTTTTTTTAATATGGGGAATTAGTTTATTTTTAAATGTTGAAACTCCCTTGCTTTGCTAGGATAAATTTCACTTTGTTGTGATATATTATCCTTTTTTAATATATAGTATTGGGTTCTATTTGCCTTTTATTTTAAGTAAATTTTTGGCTGCACCAAGCAGCGTGTGAGACCTTAGTTCCCTGACCAAGGATTGAACCCGTGCCTCCTGTGTTGGAAGGCAGAGTCTTAACTACTGGATCACCGGGGAAGTCCCAATTTGCCTTTCTCTTTTTGAGAATTTTTATGTTTATGTTCATGGGTAATTTTGGTCTAGAATTTTCATGGCTTAAAATATTCTTAACCGGCGCTGGTATTAAGGTTTTGCAGGGCTCACGAAATGAAGCAGAAATTGTTTCTCCTTATTTTCTGAAATTATTTGAGGCATACTCTTATAGAAACTTTAGATAATTAAACTCTCTTGGTTTTTGTTTTCTCATCTGTACAGTGAAACTGGTGCTGTCTATCTAGCCTGGCGTGCTGAAGAGCAGGTGAAGAGATATCTGAAAAACTGCCTCATAATGCACCTAGTAGGACCTCAACACAGGATAGGTGTTTAATCAATAAGTATGATTATTATTATTATTACATCAGTAGGAGGACTAGGGATTAGCACATGGTTATTCTTGAGGTCCTTCCTGTGAAATTCCAATTTTTTTCTCTCAAAGAACTTAATGTTGAACCATTGGGTCACATTTGCGGAGCTTTAAAATTTGATTTTAGCTGTTATCTCATCTAATGCCCCTGGAGCCTCCAAAGGTGGCTCATATTGATCTAGTTTCTCCCTTTAACTGATTGGGAAACTGAGTTTAGGACAACTTGCCTGAAGCAACACTGTAACAAGAGAAGAATAAACCTGACTCCACTGTTGAATCTATTCCTTTAACTCTCTTGTGCTCTGTTGCCTCTAGGTCTGCACCTTTTGTAAAAGAATGTTGCCTGTAGCCTGAAATATACAGGAGAGTCCATTCTCAAGGCGCTGATCTTTAAAGGGATAAGGCTTTCCCATGAAGAAGTTGTAAGCGGGAGAATACCATTAGTCTTGTTGGAGGTTTGCAGGGACATTGAGAACCAGACAGGGCTACGTGGACACCAGTAAGAAGGATTCTGGCACCAGCAAATTTGCAAGGACCAGCCACATACCCTCCCCTTTTGGTATAAAAGAAGCCTGAATTCTAAATCAGTTCAGATAGTTCTTTGGGACATGAATCTGCCGTCTTTTTGGTCTGCTGGCTTTCTGAATAAAGTTGCTATTCTTTGCTCCAGTGCCTTGCACTGCAGGGCATGCCAGGTCTTAGTTACCTGACCAGGGATCAAACCCACACACCATGCAGGGAATCGTTCTTATTAACCGATGGATTGCCAAGAATTCCCACCCTGTTTTTCACTGCAAAGCCAGTGTTAAACAAAAAAGGGAGCCCGAGCACTGGAGAGGCACTGTTCTCCCAACTTCCTGGCCAAGAGGGCCACCCTCACACTGGGAGATCCCTTTAGAAGGCATCTTTAAAGATTTCCAACATGAAGAGCCAGGTCTCCCAGTTAGCTGCATTCTCTGTCCAGCTGTGTGACCTTTTAAGCATGTTTGTAACCTCACTGTATCTCAGATTCCCTATTTGGAAAAGGATGAGAAGCACAATAATACCAGTCCTTATTTATTGGGTCCCTAGGAGTCAGGGTGGGCTTCCCAGGTGTTGCAGTGGTAAAGAATCTGCCAACCAACGCAGGAGAGGGAGACACAGGAGAAGCAAGTTCGATCCCTGGGTCGGGAAGATCCCCTGGAGAAGGAAATGGCAACCCACTCCAGTATTCTTGCCTGGAGAATCCCATGGACAGAGGAGCCTGGCAGGCGGTAGTCGGCGGGGTCATAGAGAGTCAGACATGACTAAGCATGCATTCTAGGGGCCAGGGCATTACTGCATAGTTATTTGTTTGTTGTTGGTTAGTCTATGTTCAGTTGGGTCTGACTCTTTTACGACCCCATGGACTGTAGCCTGCCAGGCTCCTCTGTCCATGGGATTCTCCAGGCAAGAATACTAGAATGCGTTGCCATTTCCCATTCCACGAGATCTTCCTGACCCAGGGATTGAACCTGCATTTCCTGAGTCTCCTGGATTGGCAGGCAGTTTCTTTACCACTGAGCCACCGGGGAAGTACACTTGATTTATTTAGTCTTCTTAGAAACAGTAAAAGATTAATATATGAACCATAGGTGAGAAAACTTTGGCTAAAGAAATCAAATAATTTACCTACGGTCATGAAAGATCCAGATTCAGAATTTGCAATCCAGGTAAAACTGACCCTCCTTTTCACGTTAAATTGTTCAAATTGTACACTTTTTTAAATGTGCAGGTTGTTGTAATCAGTTATACCTCAATAAATTTTTTTTAAGAAGCAGCATCCAGAACTAGATATAAAAGTTGAAGAGAGGAACAACAACAACAAAAAAACTACATTCACAGGAATATATGTTTCCCAAAATTCATCCAGCTATACACTTTGGTTTTGAAAGTTTTATTGTACATAAAATATGCCAGAATAACGTATGGCTGCATATTTTTTTAACGAAAGTAATTAGACGTAAAGTCGCAATTCTTAAATTTCACCTGGATCTCTTATGACAGCAAAATAACACTAGACTATATCTAAAATAAATCATTCTCTCGACTCCTACTTGCCTTTTAAAAATTGCATTTTTTTCTTATTATAAAAGCAATCCATGTTCATCGTAGGAAAATTAGAAAATACAGATGAGCAAAAGATATAAAGATGAAGGACAGCCTTGGTTCCACATTCAAATATAACAAGATTTTACTCACCAGTGTATTTCTTTCCACTACTTTTCAGGGTCTGTATGTTTATTTAGATGTATATATAATTATGGGCTTTCCTGGTGGCTCAGATGGCAAAGAATCTGCCTGCACTGCAAGAGACCCAGGTTTAATCCCTGGGCTGAGAAGATCCCGCTGGAGAAGGAAATGGCAACCCACTCCGGGATTCTTGCCTGGAGAATCCCATAGACAGAGGAGCCTGGTGGGCTACAGTCCATAAGGTCACAAAGAGTTGAACACGACTCATATATCTAGTTATGGCTGTCTGAGAAGGCCTTACAAAAATAGCTGTGAAAAGACGGGAAGCAAAAAGCAAAGAAGAAAAGGAAAGATATACCCATTTGAATGCAGAGTTCCAAAGAACAGCAAGGAGAGATAAGAAAGCCTTCCTCAGTGATCAATGCCAAGAAACAGAGGAAAACAATAGAATGGGAAAGACTAGAGATCTCTTCAAGAAAATTAGAGATACCAAGGGAACATTTCATGCAAAGATGGGCTCAATAAAGGACAGAAATGGTAGGGACCTAACAGAAGCAGAAGATATTAAGAAGAGGTGGCAAGAATACACAGAAGAACTGTACAAAAAAGATCTTCATGACCCAGATAATCACGAGGGTGTGATCACTCACCTAGAGCCAGACATCCTGGAATGTGAAGTCAAGTGGGCCTTGGGAAGCATCACTATGAACAAAGCTAGTGGAGGTGATGGAATTCCAGTTGAGCTATTTCAAATCCTGAAAGATGATGCTGTGAAACCGTTGCACTCAATATGCCAGCAAATCTGGAAAACTCAGCAGTGGCCACGGGACTGGAAAAGGTCAGTTTTCATTCCAATCCCAAAGAAAGGCAATGCCAAAGAATGGCAATGCCAAAGAATGCTCAAACTACCGCACAATTGCACTCATCTCACACGCTAGTAAAATAATGCTCAAAATTCTCCAAGCCAGGCTTCAGCAATACGTGAACTGTGAACTTCCAGATGTTGAAGCTGGTTTTAGAAAAGGCAGAGGAACCAGAGATCAAATTGCCAACATCTGCTGGATCATCAAAAAGCAAGAAAGTTCCAGAAAAACGTCTATTTCTGCTTTATTGACTATGCCAAAGCCTTTGACTGTGTGGATCACAATAAACTGTGGAAAATTCTTAAGGAGATGGGAATACCAGACCACCTTGCCTGCCTCCTGAGAAATCTGCTTGCAGGTCAAGAAGCAACAGTTAGAACTGGACTTGGAACAACAGATTGGTTCCAAATAGGAAAAGGAGCATGTCAAGGCTGTATATTGTCACCCTGCTTATTTAACTTATATGCAGAGTACATCATGAGAAACGCTGGGCTGGAGGAAGCACAAGCTGAAATCAAGATTGCCGGGAGAAATATCAATAATCTCAGATATACAGATGACACCACCCTTATGGCAGAAAGTGAAGAAGAACTAAAGAGCCTCTTGATGAAGGTGAAAGAGGAGAGTGAAAAAGTTGGCTTAAAACTCAACATTCAGAAAACTAAGATCATGGCATCCGGTCGCATCACTTCATGGCAGATAGATGGGCAAACAGTGGAAACAGTGGCTGACTTTATTTTTCTGGACTCCAAAATCACTGCAGATGGTGATTGCAGCAATGAAATTAAAAGACGCTTACTCCTTGGAAGGAAAGTTATGACCAACCTAGACAGCATATTAAAAAGCAGAGACATTACTTTGCCAACAAAGGTCTGTCTAGTCAAAGCTATGGTTTTTCCAGTAGTCATGTATGGGTGTGAGAGTTGGACTATAAAGAAAGCTGAACGCAGAAGAATTGATGCTTTTCAACTGTGGTGTTGGAGAAGACTCTTGAGAGTCCCTTGGACTGCAAGGAGATCCAACCAGTCCATCCTAGAGGAGATCAGTCCTGGGTGTTCATTGGAAGGACTGATGTTGAAGCTGCAACTCCAATACTTTGGCCACCTGATGTGAAGAGCTGACTCATTTGAGAAGACCCTGATGCTGGGAAAGATTGAGGGCAGGAGGGGAAGGGGACAACAGAGGATGAGATGGTTGGATGGCATCATCAACTCGATGGACATGGGTTTGGGTAGACTCTGGGAGTTGTTGATGGACAGGGGGGCCTGGCGTGCTGCGGTTCATGGGCTTGCAAAAAGTCAGACACGACTGACCGACTGAACTGAACTGAACTGATAGTATATGGGGAGTTTCAGAAAATGGGATCTTACTCGAAAAATTCTTTTATAATTTACTTTTAGCACATAGGAGTAATCCATGAAAGACTTACTGTATCAATGAATGGTCATCTGAAGTGAGAGTTTTAAATTTAGTTCCATGATGTGCTGGAGTTCTTTGGCACATCTCAGGTCCTGGGGGTTGGGGAGAAGATGAGTGTTTGATGGAGGGCAAGAAGAAGACCACGCAGGGAAGGTCTGCATTTGCCACTCTTACTCAACAGAGATGCCCTTTTTTTTTTTTTTTTCTGATACAATCTTCCCTCAGTACCTGCAAGGGATCGGTTTCAAACCTGCTCATCCAGTGTGTGACAAAATCCACAGACGCTCAAGTTCTTATGTGGATGTGGGACTCGCAAAGGCAGGGGGAGTAACTGTACTAATTTTCCAGGTAAGGTTTCTTCTGAAAAGGCATTGCCTAACCAAAAACAGTTTTTAAGAAGGAAATCACGATTGTAACATCATTCTTATGACTGCTTCATTTCTTTTCAAAAAGAAAATAGCTTCATTGTTTTATAATTATAAAAGTGACACCTGCACATTTTCCAAAATTCAAGCAATTCAAAAACATAAGAATTAACAATGGAAAATCAACCATTAATCTCATTATCTTGGAGTATATATGTGTATCAAAATATACTGTACATATACTACATCTATTTCCCTTAACACAGACTATTTTCCCATGTCATTTATTGATCTCTAAAAGTATGATATGTATACCTATAGCTGATTCATGTTACTATTTGGCAGAAAATGACAAAATTCTATAAAGCAACTACCCTTCAATTAAAAAATAAATTTAAAAAAGTATGATTCTTGAGTGTTTATGATTTGGGTTATATTATTATTAATAGGTTTATTGATAGAAAAAAAGGGCTTGCAAGTTAAACTGAAAGGCATAAGGAGAATTGGGCTTCTATTTTGTTAATGTGTAATTTAAAAAAATATTCATTTATTTATTTATTTGGCTGACCAGGTCTTAGTTGCAACATGTGGGATCTTCAACCTTCATTGTGGCATGTAAGATCTTTTAGCTGTGGTATTCAAGTTCTTAGTTTTATTAAAACTTCCAAATAAGTCCTACTACCTGGCAATATACTCGCTCTAGCTTTGTTCTCTGGAGGAGGCAATGGCACCCCACTCCAGTACTCTTGCCTGGAAAATCCCATGGATGGAGGAGCCTGGTGGGCTGCAGTCCATGGGGTCGCTAAGAGTTGGGCACGACTGAGCCATTTCACTTTCACTTTTTACTTTCATGCATTGGAGAAGGAAATGGCAACCCACTTCAGTGTTCTTGCCTGGAGAATCCAAGGGTCGGGGGAGTCTGGTGGGCTGCCATCTATGGGGTGGCACAGAGTCGGACATGACTGAAGCGACTTAGCAGCAGCAGCAGCAGCGGCAGCAGCAGCTTTGTTCTCCTCTAAGATTGTCTCAGAGAAACACTGGGTCTTTTCTTCTTTCATATGCAATTTGGTGTCAGATTACCAATTACTACACAAAAACCTGCTGGGATTTTGTTTGCGATTGCGCGTGTCTATTTTTGATCTCCCAAATGAATTTCATTCTGTCAAGGTTAAAAAAAATCCCTTTGAAGTTTTGAATTTTATTAATCCCATAATTTAATTTGTGATATATTGAATTCTTTTTTGATTATTTCATGGCTATGAATATTGATTTCCCTCCCAAGACTATCAGTAATTTCGGGAGAAGCTGTCACATAATTCTTTTGTTTTCTGCATAATTTTAGGATAAACTGTAGCCGCATAACATCTAATGTGTGTTTCTTGAATAAACCTCATAAACTTGCTTTTCTTGAATATTCTGGGGTGGATATTCCTTAGCTTCTGACTTAATGCATTTGAATAAATCATTCCAGTATTTATTAATTCACCTAGCAAAGTCTACCAGCATAGTCACCTACCAGCATAGTCTAGTCTTAAATAGGTATTGACACACTCTCTGAGTTATGCCACCTGTTCAGGATTTAGGCATCTTCCTTTTCCCTGGGAAGCTTTCAGTCCAATGAGGACAATAAAGACAAAACCAACAATATTTTTTACCCCCTGCTATGCCCTGAAACTCGTGGGATCTTAGTTCCACAACCAGGGACTGAACGTGGGCCACCACAGTGAAAGCGCCAAGTCCTAACCACTGGGCCACCAGAGAATTCCCAAAACCAACTACCAAAAGTGTTGTCTCTTTAGTGTTAGAGTCTCAGAGCTACAGGAGTGATTAATTCTGGCTGAGAAAGCACAGTGAGGTGGATCTATCCTAGTGAAGGTGGTGACTGAGCTGGGCTTTGAAGCATGAGTAGGAGTTTTCTGGGCAGCAGAGTCCAGGAGTGGCAGAGATGTTAGGGAGCATTCTGGGCATGAGGGAAAAAGACGAGAGAGCATGGGACTTATCCCATGTCTAAGAAGCGTGAGTGGTCCAGTGTAGTTGAGGCAAAAGGAAATGGATCGAGAGATAGGTGAAGGTGGATATGTAGGGTAGGACAGACTGTGAATGGCCTTCTAATACATGCCAACATCTTTTTTTTTACCTTTGTTATTTAAGATGGCTAATACAAGAGTGTCATGAACACATTTGTGTTTGAAAAATATTGCTCTACCAGCGTTGAGGAAGATGATTTGTATGTATCTTGAGTCCTTGGGAAGCTACCACACTCATCCAGGGAAGAGAAGGTACTGGATAAAGGTACTGGATATCAGATGGTGATTGCAGTTATTCCAGAGACGAAATCAGTGTGACGTGGTGACTGATGGGGTGCACACAGGTGGGAGGGAGGCCCATCCTGGACATCTGGACGTAGGCCATGGGATGTCACTGGACTGAGCTCAAACTGTCCGCTCAGATTATTGGGTTGAATAGAGTGGCTCTTCTGAAAGGATGCCAGGCTGTACCTCTGATTGACAGCTGAGTGAAAAGTCTTGGAATACTGCCCGTGGGGCTGTTTCATTCTCTTCCTCAGAATAACCCCGTTTTGCCTTGTGATTTCAGTTTACAGGGTTTGTGGGTTCTTTTGTGCCCTATCTGTATAGTTACTGCTGCTCTCCTGGGAAGAGAGAAGGCAGGTTATTTCAAAAATTAAAAAAAAAAACAAACACTCCAGCCAAAAACATCTCCCTCCTCCTGCTACTCTGAAAGTAGCTTAGATGGTCAGGTCAGATCGTCAAGGAATAGTAAATCATTTAGTACAAACTTCTCATTTGGTAGATAAGGAAGCTCAGGTCAGAAGACGAAAGGTGATTCATTAGCCAGTAAGTGGAATCTCTGGGTCTGCCTGGACGTGGGGGGAGACAGTAGATCAGATACGTCTGGGGTCTGCAGAATGTTATTTCGCTTTTTCTGAGCCCCAGTTTGCTAGACTACAAGGAGGAGTTGTTGTGATAATTAAATTAAAAATGTGCATATTCTGAGTGTGATGACACTTTTAAATGCTCAGTGCTTGTCAGTGACGATGAACATAAAGATGGTGGTGCTGATGATGGTACTGATGGTAGCACTGGCAACGATGATGGTGATGGTGACAATGTCATCGAAGAAGCATGGACTTTGACATCACCTCCCCTGAGCGAAAGTGTCTGTGATAGTTGTTTGACTTTGTTAAGATGATCTAACCTCTTAGCTATCAATTTAATCATACGTAGAACAGAGAAAGTCATCTCTAACTTGCGCTGTTTCAAGAATGTAATAAAACGACATGAGCTGCAGATCTGGAAAAATGCATAGCCTTTCTCTCAAAGTCTCCTCTAGTCTTTCTTGTTCCCAGAGACAGGAATTCATTATCTCTAGCGTCTCTTCATCTGTCCTGTAGCGTGTGGACCACCCTGACCCCAGACCCCGGCCCTTCACTCAGAGCTTCCCTGGGTATTAACTCCAGGACAAGAACACCTGCTCTTGCAGACATCTTCATCCCACCCGAGATCTGAGGCGGTAGGTGTGGTCCCCCTCTAGGTTCCCTCATAGCCACCGACACAGTATTTGGTGGATGAAATTAATAATTTGTTGTTTAGAGGTTTTTGATGGCTTTCTTGCTTCAGCCATTTAAACAATATTATATCTTTTTTGGTTGTTTTTGGGTGGGGCTCCAGGAATGAGAGTGGACAAAAATCTTCTGAACCTCTTCTTGTGGAACCAGGTTCTTTGCCTTCACAGGATGGGGGAGAACGAATGAGCTACTTAGACATCTTTTGTGAAAGTGATGAGTCATTGGGCTCTCATGTGGATAGACCAGCTTGACAGCTCATGGAGGCTGAACGTGACTGCAAAGCAGGTCAGGAAGTGTCACCTGAGGGGCACAGAAAGGTCAGTGACCAGTGACAGAATGTCCCCACGGTTGATAGAAGTGCACCATGGAACCAGCAGGGACCAGCCTGGGTGCTCTGTCTTTACGGAAACTGTGATATCCCATCTGTTTGCTTTTATGTCTTGATATCCCTGAAGGCACGCCTTCCAAATGATAGAGAATGCATATTGTTTTAATTAAAGTGAACAGGTTTGAGGATTTCCAAAGAGAAAATTTAAGACATCCAAGAGGGTTACAAGAATCAGAGCGGGAAAGCTTACACCGGAGAGAATGAGGGTCCCCCGTAACTCATTCCAGGTTCCTGAATTTATGCAATGAAAACAGCACTGGGGGCAGGGGAGGGAGGAAGGGAGAACAGATTCAGGAGGGTTGCAAACTTGCTTGTCAATTTTTTATTTATAGGGAAAAAGAAAAGAATAAAGGAAGAAAAGAATAAACAATGAAACTCACTACTTTGTTTTGCTTCCAAATGGATTCTATTAGACACAATATGTCATTCCAAGTGCACCTGAATATAGCTGTGGATTTAGATAACTCAGTCCTCCCCTTCTGACCTTCATTACCGCTGCAAACATTCTGTATGTGAGAGATAAATAATGCATGCTCTCAGCCAAGAAAAGAAAGAAGACCGGAGGAAACATTGCAGGAGAGGAAGCAACATTCCTCTCTCTAGTGTATTTTTACTCCTGATCTGCTGCCACCTCCATCCCCACCTCCTGCCCTCTCCTACCCCCCAGTCAAGACCCCAAAGCCTGGAAGCGGAGGGCTAAGAGCACAGGTGTGGGGGGTGAGTGGCGTGTGTCAAACTCGCATTTAAAATACTTACAGCTCTGAGCTATCAGTTGTGTTATCCTGAGCGACTCCTCTCTCCTCCCTCTGTCTTGATTTTCTCTATAACATGAGCATGCACATACTCATCTCCATATGCTCTATATCAAAAGCATTGCAAAGATCATAAAAGAAGATGTAGACAAAACTTTTTCAACTGCATCCTGGGGAACAAAGCGAAGAAAGAAGGTTTATTCTGGTCAAATGTGGGCCTCAGACAGAAGAAGAAGAGCAGCAGGGAAGGGGTCACCTTCTTAGTGAGCCTGGAATGACCTTGAAGATGCCCTTGAGGGCCCAGAAACCCGATCTTGGCTTTCCATCTTCCAGGCAGGCTTTTGTGGTGGCCAAGCAAACCAAAGGTCTCTACAATACCCTTGGAGTGAAAAGCCTGGGTTTCGTACCACGTTTAGAAGCCAGATTTCTCTGTTTCTTGCAGTCAGTAGAAACAAATGAAGGGACAGAGTGGAACTCTCAGCTCAAACTAAATTCAGCTTGGAATCTTATGCAAGAATAATTTGCATGTTTACCTGCATGTTTATTTCTTACTCAAGCCTCTATTTTTTTCCCCCCCTTTTAAATTTTTTATTTTGTACTGGGGAAGAGCTGATTAACAGTGTTGTGATAGTTTCAGGTGAATAGTGAAGGGACCATACACATACACGCATCCATTGTCCCTCAAACCCCCCTCCCACCCAGGCTGCCACAGAACACTGAGCAGAGTTCCCTCTGCTACACAGTGGGTCCTCGCTGGTTATCCATTTTAAATATAGCAGTGTGCCCACGTCCATCCCTAAGTCCCTAACTATCCCTCCCCTCTTCACCCTTGGCATATCCATCAATTCATTTTGTAAGTCTGTGAGCCTCTTTGTTTTATAAGTTCATTTGTACCATTCCCTTTTAGATTCTACATATAAGGGATGTCGTACAATGTTTCTCCTTCTCTGTCTGATTTACTTCATTCAGAATGACACTCTCTAGGTTTACCCATGTTGCTGCAAATGGTATTATTTCATTCTTTTTAATGCAAGCCTCTATTTTGCTAGAATGTAGGGACAGTGGATCTTTCTCAGTTGGTACCGAAATAAGTCCCAGAGTGTCTGACCCTTAAGCCTTTGGATTAGAAAATGAAGTGGGAAAGGAAATGATTGTAGAGAAAAAAACATAGTTTGGGTACTTATAATCTGTGAGAGGGAGCTGGGAGTCATAGCAAAAAGGAAGTTTGGGGACTGTTTGCTCATTTTCACATTGCCTTCACCTCCCCAATTACACACCTAATTAAGATTTGGACATTTAGGCAAACTGTTTGAATGTATGATAAGGGAGTCTGGGATTAGCTCCCAGTGTGGAAAGAGGATCATCTAGTCTTTAGAAAAACTTGGAAAGAAGCATCCTTGGAATACGTCTTTTAGAGCCTAAGGCTCAGAAATGAGGACCTAATGCCCTCTGGATGGGAGGAAAGTGAGGAATTTGTCATCAGTGTCATCATTTGCAATGTATCTGCTTTCTTTCTTCCCATCTTCTCTGTGATTCTCCATTTTCCTCCTAGGTTTTCCTGTTAAATGCCATGCTGTGCTCAGCTGTGTCCGACTCTTTGTAACCCCCATGGACTATAGCCTGCTAGGCTCCTCTGTCCCTGGAATTTCCCAGGCAAGAATACTGGAGTGGATTGCCATTTCCTCCTCCAGAGGATCTTCCTGATCCAGGGTTCAAAGCTGCATCTCTTGTGTCTTCTGAATTGGCAGGCAGATTCTTTACCACTGCACTACCTGGGAAGTCCAGATTCTCCTGTACCCTCCCTGTAAAACTAGTTCTCAGAGCCTTGATTCCCTCAAATGTTGATAAGTCCAGGTAGAAAGGGGATGAAGTCTGCTTGATAAATAAGACCATCACTCCACTTGTGGAATTATCTTGATTTATCTGGGTGTTGGGGGCCGCCACAGCTGCTTTTTAGACCTGTGGAAAGAAGAGTGGGTAAGATGCCTGTGGGCTCCTCTCCCTGCCCTGAGCACTGATGCTCCTATGTCAGTTTGCTACAGACGGTTTTGTGTAATCATGGGGGAACTCCCTTTCTTGTTCCTGGTCCAGTTTCACCATCTGTTTTAGAATGACTATCTCCTGAAATGTATCAAGCTGAAAAGGGGGAACTGGCTCCCTCTGTGCAGTGGACTTGGAACAGATCTGGGTGAAACTGTGGCAACCCAGGTGCCAGTCTGAGGACACTGAAGACTTCAGGACGGTTGCTGTTGTCCAGAAAGGTGTCTTTGACTCTGGATGCAAAGGGTCACAGACTGGGGATTGCTTGAAGAAGCTGTTGCAATAGCTTCTTCTATGAATACCGGCCTACTAGATACATTCTTGCCATTTCCATGGCAACTGGAAGCTTCTTAGGTTTCACTGAACCATTGCTTGGGGAGGTATGGGAGGACAGTGGACATGGTAGGTAGATGCTGAGATGCCTATATTTTCCTGTTTTATCCTTACCTCCTGCTCTGGCAGGGCTATCCCCCAAAGCAGGTGCAGGAATGTAAGGATACTTATTTTGAAGCCTTGAGGCCCCAGATACCAATCCAGAGAGTCACAAACAAGCATAAAGTGAGTGGAGGTCTGTGCTAGAAACATTGTGCGTCTCAGCTTCCTGTTGTGACCTTGTCTACCCTGTGCTCCTCTCCTCCTTCCCATCTTTCTTCTTTCTCCTCTTTCTCAGTAGTTGTGGTGCATGGGCTTAGCCGCTCCGTGGTATGTGGAATCCTCCCAGACCAGGGATCGAACCCATGTCCCCTACATTGACAGGCGAATTCCTATTCCACTGTGCTACCGGGGAAATCCAGAACTTCAGCTTCTTCATCAGCAAAGTGGAGATGAGAACAGTTCCTCCTTCTTAGAGCTGTGATGAAAATCAAATGAATTAACATATGTATGGCACTAAGAACAGTTCAGGCTATATAGATGAGTCTATGCAAGATCTGGATGACCTTCCATCCAGATGCATCTAGGACAGTCTCATTTTAAGCCTACTGTCCCAGCACTGCTATGAACAGTGCCCTCTTTGCATTTCAAAAGTACCCAGGGTTGGGATGCTAAATATGATTACCCTGAATACAGTCTTAGCTATTTTACTAAGAGGCGTGTACATGCTCAGTCCCTATGTCGTATCTGACTCTTTGCAACCCCATGGACTGTAGCCCACCAGGGTGCTGTATCTGTGGAATTCTCCAGGCAAGAATCCTGGAGTGGGTTACCATTTCCTACTCCAGCGGATCTTCCTGACCCAGGGATCAAATCTGCACCTCTTGCACTGGCAGGTGGATTCTTTACCTCTGAGCCACCAGGGAAGCCCTTAACTAGAAGGCAGTGATCCATTATTTTGAGGATGTACAGGACTGGATGTCACAGGCTAGGAAGTAAAACAGGTAAGAGCATCTATCAATACAATGAATCAATTACAAGTAAATTACTCTTATCTTTGGAGACCAAGAAACCCCTGTAACACTAAAGTTTCTCTCTTCCCCAACCCTTCCCACCTCTATGGTGAAAGGTATAAAGAACCAGTATGGATGCAGCCTCACTGGGGTCCTGCCAGTAATGCATATATATATATTTAAAGCATGTTTTGAGAGCCCAGTCGGTGTTGCTTTTTGCTCTGCCACCATTCAGGTAACTGAGGTCAGGGTTCCAGGATCACTAAGGCCAGCCAGCAGGGCCATGAGTTCCAGGACAAAAGAAAAAATAATTTGAGATGCCCAACCTTCCTCCCAGGTGGAAGGGAAGGGCTGGGGTCAAGCTTGGCAGAACATTTCCTAGGGACCATACGGCCTTTGTGTTGCCACAGTGGCAGGCTGAGAGCTCTGCTGGAGGCCTGGTCCCTGGGCTCCAATTCCTCAAGGGTCCCAAAGGTCCTTGTGTCCCTCAGATCATTCCTGTGTATCTCTATCTATCTATTCATCTATCTATATACCTGTCCATCTAGCCATCCATCTGTTCCTTTGTCTATATCTATCTATCTATCCATCTACCCATCTATCTAGCTGTCCATTTATCTATCTATCTATCTACATATCTATTTGTTATTCATCCATCTATCCACCTACCTGTCCATCTAGTCATCCATCTGTCTATCTATCTTTCTACAAGTATTCACTGTTTTATTGCTTTTTGCTTATTTATTTAGCCTCACCCCACAGCATGTGGGATCTTAGCCCCCCGACCAGATACTGAACCCGAGCTGCCCTGGAGTGGAACCACTCTTAACCACTGCCTGATCAGGAAAGTCTCAGTTTCTCTATGCCTTACTGTGTTTCACAGATAATTGTATTTTTTTTTTTGCAATTTGAAATTTTGTGGCAACGCCATTTCAAGCAAATCTATTGGCTCCATTTTTCCAAAAGCATTGCTTACTTCATGCCTCTGTGTCACATTTCAGTATTAATAATTCTCACGATATTTCAAACCTTCCACCAACCAAAAAAACGATGACTTTCTGAAGAGTCAGATGATGGTTAGCATTTTCAGTAATAAAATACTTTTAATTAGGATATTTGCGTTTTTCTTCTTAAACATCATGCAATTACATACTTAATAGATAGACTACAATATAGTGTCAATGTAACTTGTAATATGCACTGGGAAACCAAAAGGTTTATATGACTCAGCTTTAGTGCTATATTCAATTTGTCGTGGTGGTCTGGAATAGAACCTGAAATATTTCTGAGGAATGTCTGTATTTATTTATTTATCCATCCATTGTTCACTTAAAAAATAGTTACAACCTAAAAGTTGAATGTTATGTTTTATTTTGTGGGAATTTTTAGGACTTCAGGCCCAGGAGACAGCATCTCAAGTCCCTGAGAGAACTGCTCCAAGGAGTTGAGAAGTTAAGGAATTTTGTGCATTTTTTAATGTATGAGGCTTTTCTATGTATGGGAAGATATAAGAGTCTGGGCTCACTGAACTCATTCCCTTCACATGAGTCTCAAATATCTGGGGCCAGTATCCTGTGCTTTTCACATCCTGAGCTCCTTAGGCTCACTGTAGGGAGTGGCTGCAACCTGGTGGCTATTTGATCCCAGCTATTCTTCTCCTTTCTGAGTGTCCTTAGGGGTCACCAGTTCACACTGGAGGGCTGGAATCACTAATGACCGTGACATCCTTGTTTACTGATAGGGCAGGAAATACTCCATTTCTCACCCCCTCCATCTATTCATCTATCTCCCCGTCTTAACCACCATCATTGGATATACTGCCTGTCATCCTATTAATAACAGATTGGATCCTCGAATCAAATTCCTATTCTTCTACTCACTAACTGCTTAACTTTGGGCAAATTCCTTAACGTTTCTGTACCTCGGTTTCCTCATCTGTAAAATAAGGATGATACTATATCTACTCTGTAACTTTAGTTAGAATAACTAGTACTGTTGTTTGCATATTGTTTCCTTGTGTGTCAGAGGAGGGTTCTGACTTTTTCATCTCATCCCTTGGGTTGTCTTAATATAATTTTAAATTAAAAGCCACTTCTTCACATATTGTTTGGAAGAATACCCTGATCTGCTTTGGCCCAAATAACACTGCATTCATTATTTTTTTATGCAGATGGGCAGCCCAGGAAAACAGAACTCAGTCAAGAAATGTTTGGGTTGGCCTCTGTGCCTGTTTAGCTCTTGGGAAAAGTGGTCACTGCACAGATTTTGGAATTCGACCATGGTATGAATTCTGAATCATCTGATTTTAACCATGTGATTTTGGGTAAAATATCTAACCTCTCTGAGTCTCAGTTTACTGATATATAAAATACAGAAAATTGCATGGTTGGTGTTGGGGTGAATGGAGGCAAATGGTTCTTGCAGGATTTCTGGCATACAGCAGGTATTCCATAAGTGTTGCTTTTTTGTCTTCTCCTGAAATTAGACTGTAAGGGCCTTGGAGGGAGGGAGTCTGTGTTTGTTCATTGCCCTATCTCCCAGCGCCCAGCACTGTGCTGACAACAGAGCAAGCAGTACACAGTAAGCAAATTCAGAACGAATAGATTTTCATGCATTACATGCCTCCTTTGACATAAATATATCAACTTCTTGCTTACTGCATCATGGCTAATCACTGCTAGAGACGAAAGCTTTGGGGACCTAATGATTTTTGAAAACTATATTCAAGGTTAAATTATGAGTCAAGCCATGACTTGAAACTGCTGGAAGCAATTTCCTCCAGCTTCCACAGTTGCTCAGCTTTATCTGCTTCATTTATTCCAAGCCCCTAACCCCTCCCTCTCACACTCTCCCAGATTTGGAGGGTGCCCCTTGCTAGGGTACCCTGGAAAGGAAGCAAAGGCCGAATACAGTTTAAGGCTGAAGCGCCTCAGGCCGGGGGCTTCAGAGGGAATTAACTAGAAGGTGGGTGGGGGTGTCCTTGGCATCCAATCCCTTCACTTCCTAAATTCTACATTTACTCACCAGCAGTGCATGAAGGTTGGGAAGGGAGACTGATTTAGAAATTGGCCCTTCTTCCACATCTATCCATGCCTATATGACTCATGAGCCTCATCCCGCTGAGATTCTATGAATTCAGGGCTGACTCTTGGTGGGGTGGCAGTGGTGAGGATGACAGTGGAGGTGGTTTGGCTAAAATAGTCGGGCTGCCTAAAGTGGCCTTTCTCTGCATAGGCCTCAGCGGCCATCTTTGTATTTTGCTTCTCGGGCACCTAGGATGTCTCTGTCTCCTTTAAGGCTTTCCTGAATGGGATGGAATTTGGTTAATCAAATAGAGCAGTTCTGGAGTGGTCTGGAGGTTAACCGATGTCTTTCCTGGATTGTAAGATCTTCAAGGGCAGTGGTTTGTTTTATGCTGTTTTGAGTTTTTAAAAACTAAGACTGGGCACCTGGTCGTGTAAAGAAAAAACCTGTAGCCCTTCTCTGTGGAAGAGAATCCAGCAGCAAGCATGGAGGAGCCCTTGCCTGATGGGAGGCACTCACGTTCCTTTGGGAAGGTGGTAACAGGACTGTGAATGTGTTGTTGGCGGGGGAGGTACTGTTGGAGGACTTTTTAGAGAGGTGGCGGAAGCGGTCTCTCTCCTTGTGATGTAGGGGGCTGGAAAGTGTGGACGAGTCTGCAAAGGGATCCTGCAGGCCCACAGGCTGGAGAGAGGCAGAGATGGTCACCCTGATCTCAGGGCCATGTGATGAAGGAGACCAGCAGGGTGCAGAGCAGGGACCCTCACCAGCTCCCAGGCTGGAAGAAAGGGCCATGTGGACTGATCAGGGAGACCTGGCAGGAGCTGCTTGAGTTTGGAAGTCTTTTAGCACCCAACACCCCTGACACAATGTACCAACCTAAGGACAACAGCTGAGCATACGTGCTTGTGAACTAATACAACTATAGCCTCGGCCTAAGTGTAGGTCCCCATTTCAGCCTGGGCAATGATCTAGGCCAGCAGAGGTGGCCTCCTCTCAGCCAGGGCAAGTGAGTGTCTCTGGACCTCCCTGAGACAATTCCTCCGCAGTGACCTCTTGTGGTGATGAGGTGAAATTGCCCTTGTAGTCTGAAAACTGCACAATCCACAGATAAAGGTTTTGTTCAGTTCAGTCGCTCAGTCGTGTCTGACTCTTCGCGACCCCATGGACTGCAGCACACCAGGCTCCCCTGTCCTTCACAGTCTCTTGGAGTTTGCACAAATTCACGTCCACTGAGTCCGTGATGCTATCTAACGATCACATCCTCTATTGTCCTCTTCTCCTCCAGCCTTCAATCTTTCCCAGCATCAGAGTCTTTTCTAATTAGTCTGCTCTTTGCATCAGGTGGCCAAAGTATTGGAGCTTCAATTTTAGCATCAGTCCTTCCAATGAGTTTTCAGGGTTGATTTCCTTTAGGATTGACTGATTTGATCTCCTTGCAGTCCAAGGGACTCTCAAGAGTCCTCTCCAACACCACAGTTCAAAAGTATCAGTTCTTGGGTTCTCAGACTTCTTAATGGTCCAGCTCTCACATCCATACATGACTACTGGAAAAACCATAGCTTTGACTAGACAGACCTTTGTCAGCAAAGTAATGTCTCTGCTGACGTATTGGGTGCAGCACTTTACCAGCATCATCTTTCTGTTCGTTATTGTGCCCATTCTTGCATGAAACATTCCCTTGATATCTTCTGTTTTCTTGAAGAGATCTCTAGTCTTTCCCATTCTATTGTTTTCCTCTATTTCTTTGCATTGTTCATTTAAGAAGGCCTTCTTATCTCTCTTTTCTATTCTCTGTAACCCTGCATTTAGTTGGATATATCTTTCCCTTTCTCCCTTGCCTTTTGCTTCTCTTCTTTCCTCAGCTATTTGTAAAGCCTTTTCAGACAACCACTTTGCCTTCTTGCATTTCTTTTTCTTGGTGGTGGTTTTGGTCACTGCCTCCTCTACCACATTACAAACCTCCATCCATATTTCTTCAGGCACTTTGTCTATCAGATCTAATCCCTTGAATCTATTTGACACCCCCACTGTATGATCATAAGGGATTTGATTTAGGTCATACCTAAATGGCCTAGTGTTTTCCCTACTGTTTTCAATTTAAGTGTGAATTTTGCAATAAGGAGCTCATGATCTAAGCCACAGTCCGCCCTTGGTCTTGTTTTTGCTGACTGTATAGAGCTTCTTCATCTTTGACTGCAAAGAATATAATCAGTCTGATTTTGGTATTGACCATCTGGTGATGTCCATGTGTAGTCATCTCTTGTGTTGTTGGAAGAGGGTGTTTGCTATGACCAGTGCGTTCTCTTGACAAAACTCTATTAGCCTTTGCCCTGCTTCATTCTGTACTCCAAGGCCAAACTTATCTATTATTCCAGGTATCTCTTGACTTCCTACTTTTGCATTTCCAATCCCCTATGATGAAAAGGACATCTCTTTTTTGCTGTTAGTTCTAGAAGGTCTTGTAGATCTTCATAGAACTGGTCAACTTCAGCTTCTTTGATATTAGTGGTTGAATTACTGTGACTTGGATTACTTGGATTACTGTGCTGTTGAATGGTTTGCCTTGGAAACAAACTGAGATCATTTTGTCATTTTTGAGACTGCACCCAAGGACTGCATTTTGGACTCTTTTGTTGACTATGAGGGCTACTCCATTTCTTCTAAGGGATTCTTGCCCACAGCTGTATATAAAATGGTCATCTGGATTAAATTTGCCCATTCCCGTCTACTTTAGTTCACTGATTCCTAAGATGTCAATGTTCACTCTTGCCTTCTCATGTTTGACCACATCCAATTTACCTTGAGTTATGACCCTAACATTCCAGGTTCTTATGCAATATTGTTCTTATAGCATCAAACTTTAATTTCACCACCAGACACATCTGCAACTGTGTCATTCCCGCTTTCACCCAGCTGCTTCGTTTTCCTGGAGCTATTCATAATTGCCCTCCACTCTTCCCCAGGAGCATACTGAACATTTTGCAACCCAGAGGGCTCATCTTCTGGTGTCATATCATTTTTGCCTTTCATATTGTTCATGGGGTTTTTGAGGCAAGAATCCTGGAGTGGTTTGCCATTCCCTCCTCCAGTGGACCTTGTTTTATCAGAACTCTTCATTCTGACCTGTCCACTTGGGTGGCCTTGCACAGCATCTCTCACATCTTCATTGAATTACACAAGCCCCATTGCCGTGACAAGGCTGTGATTCATGAAGGGGATTTTGACTGGAGCTCTGGAGTTCTTGATTATGTGGCGGGAATAGGGAATGAGTGGAGAAGGAAATGGCAACCCACTCCAGTATACTTGCCTGGGAAATCCCAAGGACAGAGGAGGGCTGTCCAGAGCCTGGAGGGCTACAGTCCATGGGGTTGCAAAGAGTCAGATGTGACTTAGCGACCGAACACACACTCACACAGTGATAATAATGGTGCTGAAAACCCTAGCAAAACTATCACCAGTAGAATCCGTAAGAGGAGAGGAAGGCAGGAGGAATAAAAAAGAGAGACCAAATCAAAAGGTATATGGATTGAGAGCTAGGAAAAAAAAAATAGACAGGGATGTGGGAAAAGAACCTTTGGGGGAAAATGGATGCACTTAGATTATTTAACTAGAAGAAACAGTTGAGTGCATCTGGGTGATTTTGCAATGAGTCCTACCAAAATCATATGAGGTTAATTATTTTGACCCCCATTTCCTGCTATCACACTTGACTGAGGGCATCCCAGGCTGGCAAGGACACTACTGCCCTCAATAACATGTCTCCAGCAAGTAATGACCTCTCTGGAGTATAAGTCAAGTTCCTGGAGTGCAACTGTAACTCCAGAAGCAAATTGGCTTTCCAGTAATGGCTTCGACATAATTGCTAGTGGTTTCTCGTCTCTGTTGGCAAGAGACATAAGGAGCGAAATTGCAAAGCCTTTTTCCCTCTGTTCTTTCTTTCTTTTTTTTTTTTTCGGGGCCTGCTGTCCATCTCGCAACATCAGAGAATATGTGACTGTTGGGAACTCATTTTTGCAAAAGCACTAGATAGACCCTGATGCTGGGAAAGATTGAGAGCAGGAGGAGAAGGGGGCGACAGAGGATCAGCTGGTTGGATGGCATCACAGACCCAACAGACATGAGTCTGAGCAAACTCCAGGAGATGGTGAAGGACAAGGAAGCAGGATGGTCCATGGCATTGCAAAGAGTCGGACATGACTTAGCAACTGAACAACAACTAGGTAGACTGAGCTTGAGGTGGGTAGGGACCATGATGCTGTGTGTACATTGTACCTAAGAGCCTAGAACATGGCAGTTTAAATCAGTGGATATTTGAAGAAAAGGGTGACTATGAAGCTCTGTTTCTTTGAGGCCGTGCTTTTTTTTTTCCTAAACAGTTTTGAGCCTCTTTAGCATATCATGCTTTCTACTAGCTATTGAGGATCAAATGTACAATAGGACATGTTCTGTAACCCACAGAGCTTATAGTTAACAGGGCAATTCTGCTGTTTGACAGAGAAGGGGAAACTGTTATAACAAGGGAGTCAGACACTATGGACTTGACTTTTATTACTTTTTAAAGAAATTCTCCCTCCTCTGGTTGGATACCTTTGTTCACATGGAAGACTCCAGGAACAAGGGCCTCTTTTGGAAAATCAAGAAGCACAGTAGTTTAAGTTTCATTGATTCATTCAACAAATATCAATTGAGTCTTGATCATGTTAGGAGCTGGCTTTGGTGTTAGGAAACTGGCATGAATTAGGCAGTCCCCAATCCTTATCTTCTGGGAGCTCATATTTTAGCTGGGAGGCAGACAATATAAGAGAGAAGTAAGTACTAGAAGAAATATCAGGATTTTACACTGATCGGTACAAAGCATTGAGAGGAATTTAGCTATTTTATTCAGAGATGAGGAAGTCAATAAATTTCCACGTTTCTTTCATTTCCTGTTCAGACACACAGATCCCTTCAAGCCTCTCTGTTTCTCCAACCACATTTCACACCCTTTAAGAGAAATTCTGACACAGATACACCCACCCCCCATTTCTTAATGCTCAGGATTCTATCAAAACCATGAGCAAATACACTAACTTCTAAGTTTCTCAGGTGCCTCTGCCATCAGATAAGCATCATAATACCTGCAGGGCTGCTGTTTGTCAAGATAAAAATGGATGTGAAAACAGCTGAAGCCCAGTGAACATTTGATCCCTGTTTCTTCTGTAAGCAAAAGAAGATTCTTTCTGAGACTCTTTTGGGGCTTAAGTAGACAAAGATTTAGAGTGCAGGTCCTTGTGCTGTGATGTTCTCAAAGAGAAGGAGAAGCTCAAAATCACAGCACTTTTAGGGTGGGGAGACCTGCAAGCAATGCATTGTTGTTGAGTCGCTCAGTCGTGTCTGACTCTTTGCAACCCCGTGGACTGTAGCCCGCCAGGCTCCTCTGTGCATGGGATTTCCCAGGCAAGAATACTGGAGTGGGTTGCCATTTCCTTCTCCAGGGTATCTTCCTGACCCAGGGATTGAGCTCAGGTCTCTTGCATTGCAAGAGGATTCTTTACCACTGAACTACCAAGGAAACTGCACAAAAGGGTATAAACGACCCTATCAGAGTGTCCCCACCCAGCTCAGGGGAGATGGCCCTGAATCCAGTTCTGAGAATTTTCTCCTTGCTCATGGGACCCATCTGGACCCTGGCTCATGCATACCAACGTTGCCCTGCTTGTCTGATCTCATGTTTAAACAGTGATTCCTCACTGCACACTTTCCATTTGGCATGGGGACAGGATGAGTGGCATGGGGATTAAAGAAAGATCACAAGTTCACAGGGTGTGGCTCCATGTCACCAGGGTCTCCTTTTGACAATAGTAGTAATACTAGTGATGGTGTTAAGAATGGCAGCTTTTCTTAGACATTTACTACACATTTGCTTACACATTTCAACTCATCAGATCCTCCCATCTGCCTTAAGAGGTAGGTACTCAGATTTATCCCCATTTTATAGATGAGCAAACCAAGGTTTAGAAAAATTAAAGAGTTAGTGTGGAGTGGATCTGGGACTTATCTCACAGCCGTGTCTCACCAGTGCCTGAGCCCTAGACCACAGTGCTCCATGGCCTCACAAGACACGTGGGCAGCAGCAGGATTCAATGATCCTGGACTCTCATGGAAGCTCATCCCCACTAGCAGTGGGACCACAGCAATTTTACTTCACTCCTTTAAGCCTCAGTCTCCTTGTCTGTAAAATGGGCAGAATAACCTCACAGGATGAAATGAGATGTTAGCTCCCAATACATGGAAATGTCAGCTTCCCTACATGGAATTTCAATCTGTACAGAGAACTTAGTGGAACATTTAAATGCCACACGCCCCAGTATCCCACAGTCCAGAGCTTTCTCTGCCTTGTGCACAGACCCCTGTCCTGTCCACTCCTTAGGAACAATCATTAATTTATAAACTGGACTGGGAGGGCAGGAGAGACCAAGGGAAGAGGAAGCCCCTCTGGATTGGTCGGTGGTGGTTTCACAAGCAAAGGAACTTACAGAGGAGGCTTGTCTTGGATGCAATAAGATGAGTAGATCTCTAAACCCGCCCACCAGAACCTTAGAAGTTTATATAGAAGCCTTAACTGGGCTCAGTCACGTACACCATCCAGATGGTCTCAGCAACACATTGCTGTCTCATGCCCGTGTCCTTGAAAACGGCTCCCATGGTGGGAGCAGTGGGCAAAACACACATTCCAAGGATGGTGGAGAGATAAGGAGCCTCTCATTGCCTGGGGCCAGCTCAAGGGTCAACCGCTGTCACATTTGGTCAATTACCTCCTCCAACAACAGTGCAAAGATGTCTCTTACTTGTTGGTATCCTCCCTCAAGGCTTTATGAAAGTGGTTGTACCAATTAACAGGCAATAAATTCTTGCTAATTGAAGGCATAATCAGACATGGAAAAAGGAGGCATATATGTATGTATACATTTAAAAAATATTTTTATTGGAATATAATTGCTTTACAACGTTGTGCTAGTTTCTGCTATCCCGATGAAGTGAATCAGCTATATGCACACATATATTCCTTCCCTCTTGGACCCCCTCACACTCCCCTCATCCCACCCTCTAGGTCATCACAGAGCACTGGACTGAGCTTCCTGTGCGATACAGCAGCTTCCCACTAGCTATCAGTTTTACACATGGAAGCGTATATATGTCAGTCCTAATCTCTTGATTCATCTTACCATCCCCTTCCCTCACTGTGTGTCTACATGTCCACTCTCTACATCTGCATCTGTATTCCTGCCCTGGAAATTAAGGTCATCTATATTATTTTTCTAGATTCCATATATATGGGTTAATATACCATATTTTTTTTTCTTTTTCTGACATCCTTCACTCTGTATGACAGACTCTAGGTCCATCCATATGCCTACAAAAGGCTCAAGTTTGTTTCTTTTAGTGGCTGTGTATAGTGTACATTTATATTTGTATAAACAGAGATGAAGGGAAAAGACGATTACTTCTCCCTTACTCTTTCTACAGTAAGCTTTTGAAAACTCAGCCTCTCTGGTGGCTCCTCTGAGGCCCTTTGGATGATACACACAAGGACACACAAGGTCTGAAAGGACCTCCCCAGTGTAGCCTTCTGGCCAAGTCCTGTATCTTTCTCCAGACTCCGTCTCCTGCTCATCTTTCTTGGCGCTTCTCTCCAGCCTTCACTGATTTCATTTTCCCCAGAGCCAACAATTCTTATCGTGACCAGTCGACATGCCACTGCCACATGGCTTCATGTGTCATAGCTCTGTGAAGTGTCAGGGGAGGGAGCTTGGTTAGAATAACAGCAGAGTGGAAAGGCCGTGAAATCTGGCGCCAGCAGACTGGGCTTTGATCCCGACCCTCCTCCTTTCTTCTCAGCATCCTTTAACTCTCTGAGCCTCAGTTTCTTCTTTTATACCATGGAAACAATGCCCCCGTTCTGCTTACAGGAATCAGACAGGAAAATGCCTGCCTAAGAGCTTCACGTCAACTGTGGTACAGACAGAAGACATTACTAGTGCCTCGCCTGTGAGATGAAAAGTTCCCTGGGAGAAGGGCTATGCTTTCTACCTCCTGTTTATTCCCTTGAAGTGCTGCCCGCGGGCTTGGACACGTTCAAACCTGTGTAGTGAATCTGTAGTGGGATGCATGTAGATGCAGGGAAAAAGATGAACGTGATTACAAACATAAATGTGTTGCTCCCTTTCCTTCCATCCTCTTTACCTCTTTCTTATTCCCAGTTCATTGCTTTGGTTTCATGTTGTTTTATGAAAGAGTAAATAAATGGAATGAAAATGAATACAGGAGATACAGAAAAGGCATCAAATGCAAATATGTACCGGAGTGAAGTGCATCAAGATGCACGCAGTGAAAACCTTTTGAAAAGAGCAGATGGATGGAGCGGGGTGGAAGGGGGTTGGGTGCTGATCTAGGAAGGTAGGTGGGTTGATGAGCCAAAGAAGCTGTGAAATAAGAAAATGATCACGGTATGATAAGATACCACTACCACCAATGACTGGTTCCCGAAGATCAGAAGCAGCTGTAACCACAAGGGGGAGAGGAAGTTCCACTCAGCAGCAGGACCTGCTTCTTTGGCCCTGTTTCTTTGGCTGGCCTTCTGTAAGCTCGCCAGCTCACCTAAGGCCAGAGTAGTGTTAATAAAGTTTTTGTTGAAAGCCTGTCTGTGGCTTGTTGATTTCAGGGCATCTTTTTCTGCTTCTTTGTCCTGAGGTGGGAAGCAGTTGGCTCTCAGGATGGAGAGACAGAGCAAAAACAAACAGCGATGGTTTCTTTCTATGACTTCCTTCCCAGGGGAAAGAGGAGCAGAGGTAGACTCAAAGAGGAGGATGAATAAAGACAAAAACAGGAAATAAACCAGACCTAGAAGAGAAAAACATAAAGAGGGTGGACAAGAGAGAGGTGGAGTGCCGCAGGCTTCCACACCCTAAGGATAAGGGAAATGACGTGAAATCAAAGCAGACATCAGGACCTTGGTGCCCTGGGTACCTGCTTCTATCCATGGGGTAGATGTGAGCCAGGCCTGCTTCATTCATATGAGAGAGAACTTTTGTGTCATTTAAAAAAATTTTATTGGCGTATAATGTTGTGTTAGTTTCTGCTGTACAATGAAGTGAATGAGTTATATGTATACATATATCCCCTTCCTCTTGGACCTTCTTCCCCATTTTGTGCGTGTGTGTGTGTGTATGTCTTCAAATAGGATAAAAATGAGCACTGTCTGGGAGTTTTCCTCAGCCTACCTGGAGGGGTAGGCTGTAGGTGTCTAAGGAATCACAGGTCAGTGGGTCTCGTTGTTTAGTTGCTAAGTTGAGTCCAACTCTCTGCGACCCCATGGACTGTAGCCCACCAGGCTCCTCTGTCCGTGGGATTTTCTCAGGCAAGAATACTGGAGTGAGTTGCCATGTCCTCCTCCATGGGCTCTTCCTGACCCAGGGATTGAACCCATGTCTCCTGCATTGCAGGCAGAATCTTTACCACTAAGTCACCTGGGAAGCCTGAGAAGTGTCTCATGGAAAGCAAACTAAATAAGAGAAAGTAGCCACTGACTCTGTAGGAGGGGGAGGGACTCATTAGAAACTAATTTTTGGTTATCCAAAAATTGATTGAGGGTAAGGAAGAGCTTGGAGACCCCCGTGTGATTGTCTTCCTTATTTCATGCTGGCAAACAGTTATTAAACACCACTTGTTTAGTAATTTTTTCATGATATCATTATCCTATCTGATGAGGAAAGAGGAGAGGAACTTGTATGGGAAATGTCAAGGTCAGTTGTCCATGCTAAGTCAGGAGAAGTCAAATGGAACAACCTCTTAACTGGGTAGGTAACTAGCATGCAGTTCATACCTGACCTCAACTTTCACCAGGACCCGTATTTCTGTGGGCTTCCCAGGTGGCGCTAGTGGTAAAGGACCCCCCCTGCCAATGCGGGAGACATAAGGGATGCAGGTTCGATCCTTGCATCTGGAAGATCCCTTGAAGGAGGGCATGGCAACCCACTCCAGTATTCTTCCTTGGAGAATCCGCATGGACAGAGGAGCCTGGCGGGCTACCACCCATAGGGCTGCAAAGAGTCAAACATGATTGAAGAGACTTAGTACATGTTTTTGTAGACCATGAAGTTAAGGAGAACTTATTCAACAGCCCTTGAAGTTAGGATTTTCTGGTCAGATAACCCCAGCTGAGATTCTCTGGGTGCATAGCTTCCTGCTGAACGCAGGGGCTCTGGCTCCACTAAGGTCTTCCCTGGGTGCTGGGGTCACAGTGAACAGGCTTGAGGGGCAGGAGCTGCCCTTCACCTTCCTCGGGAACAAGGTTCAGAGCAGGTCCCAGTTTCCCTTCTTCCCAGGTCAGAAGAAGGTCCCCATTCTTGCATCTCAGAGGAGCAGCTTCAGCATCAGAGATAAAGGAATTCACCCAGTGTTCATTTACTCACGAGTTCTCATACTCACAAGCCCCTCCTAGGTCCTTCACGCTGGGGTACAGCGTCCAACAAGCCAGACAGGGTCTCTGCACTGGAGGTGGGGGTGGGTCTATGCAACAGATAATTCACAAGGAGATGAGATGAATTTCCTGACAATGATGAGCCCAGAGAAGAGAAGGGAGCTTGTGATGGCATCGTAAGTGGGGTGGAGGGTGGAGATAGGAGGCCAACCGTGGGCTCTCCCAGCAGGTGATTTGTGAGAAGAAGCCAGCCTGGGGGAAATCTCTCTAGGCTGAAGGAAATGCAAAAGCAAAACTCCAGACACCAGTTTGGCATGCCTGATAGAGAGGAAGAGCTCCTGGGACATGGCTGGGTCTGGGTGGGGTCCCTGATCTGAGCTCCATGATCCTGTAAGGGCAGAGAGCCTCCAAGGCCCCGACCCTAGAGATTCAGCTGCAGAGGGGTTAGGTGGTAGGAAGGGGAAGGCAGCTGGAATCTGCATTTTAACATGTTGGATGATTCTCATTCACTTGGCCCTATCAACCCCCTGCTCTGGCAGATGGTGACATGGGGTTAATGACCAGAATCCCAGATTCAAATTCATTTTTATCCCATTAACTAGGCATTTGTGACCTGGTCAGGGCTTGTGTCAAATTGCAGCAGCAGAGGAAGCTGACACACAGGCAGGCACGCTAAGTCGCTTCGGTTGTGGGTGGTGTTTGACTCTTTGCAACCCTATGGACTGTAGACCGCCAGGCTCCTCTGTCCATGGGATTCTTCAGGCAAGACTACTGGAGTGGGTTGCCATGACCTCCTCCAGGGGATCTTCCCAACTCAGGGATCGAACCCGCATCTCTTATGTCTCCTCCATTGGCAGGCAGGTTCTTTACCACTAGAGCCATAGGGAGGAGGCCTCCACAATGACTTAACACAAATGCAAACAGCACAGAGGTGTTATGTGGTTTTCTAATGGCCACACAACAGGCTGGATCCATTCCAGAGCTCAGATCAACTGGCTGCTGAGCCTCTAAAGTCCACTCTGTGTGCCCTGGCCTTTGCAGTTTTTACCTGGGAAGAGGAAAAAAATAGAGCAACTACAAATAAAATCTCAATAAGCTACACTTAGGCCCAGCTTTGCTTAATACCCCTGCCTGGAATACCCTTCACGACAAATTATTTGCTAAGTGTACACTGAAGTAACTAAATGGGAATAGTTGTTGTGTGAGGTGTTTATTTATAAACCAATAGCAGAAAAACACTTTGGTTTATAATAATTGATTTTTAAGCTTTCTTTAGAGGGATGAATTGCCAGGAAAAAAAGTTGTGTACTGAGGCCCCTCCAAGTTTGAAATAATAATTAATAATGCCATCTGTATAATAGAAAGAAATGCATCTTTTTTTAAATTAGGGAATGGTGGTTGCAGCAACTTGTATCCAGCACATGTTAAGCAGCAAATTAGCATTCAAGCTGATCATAGATCTCAGCTTGCTAACCTTGCCTGTCACTCTTTGCAGGATGCTGTAGGCAGGGCCCTGCACTTTGTAACCTCACTTTCCTTGGGCTGTAGGCTCTGGAAAGGCCCCAAGTTTCCCAGGATTAGAAGAGGGTCCCCCCTTCTTGCATCTCAGAGAAGCAGCTTCAGTGTCAAAGAAAGTGAATTCATCCATGTGTTCATTTATTCACTCTTAAGTGAATAAATTTACCACAGCAAAAATCTGGGCCCATTGTCTATTAGGGAATTAGATTATTTTATTTGCAAATGAATTTGTCTGGAAATGTTTTCAGTGTTTAGTCCTACACTTAATATTTTGCATGCATCAAAAAGACCATTACACAAAATTAAGGCAGAGTCTGAAAATCTGGGCCAAATGGACTCAATCTAAACCCATTCCTCATAAACCCCTACACATACCACAGTGCTAAGTGAGTGGGCATTGTAAATTTGATTGAGGAGGGAAATCTTTAACCAGCTGAACACCACAGAAGCCTTTTTAAGGATCCTGGACTATCTGATGTTTGTATATAAACCAGACTGCTAATTGCAAATGAATCTTATCTATTAAAGAGGGTCTTTAGCAAGAGCCATGTAGCAACATTCAATTAGCCATCAAGTTGAATTGCTATATCTACCAGGAAACTGTGAGGCATTACTTTTTGAAGGATATTCTGTAACTTAGATATTTCATATTCAAAGCTGGCACCATGATGCTCTGCACAATTGAGATCTTGCAAAAGCATTTTTATTGGGGTTGGGAAATATATCTTTCAGACATTCCAGAGTTTGACTACCAGCTCTGCCCCTTGAGAGCTGTGAGACCTTGGGCAGGGTAGCTCTCCTCTGGGTACTAGGCCTTCTCATCTGTAAAATGGGCTTGGGAGTACTACTCTCTCACTGTGATTAATAATATCCACACAGGTGGATATTATAGGCCCAGGTGCTCTGTGATGAAATCCACCATCAGGGCCATTCTCGCCTGACCCTCCCATCCTACCCACAAAGGCCTAAGCCATCTGGGAAAACTTGGGTCAAGAGCCACTTCAGAAGACCTTGAGAGGACCTTGAGGGCATGAAGAGGAAGCAGAACAGAGTGAGGCGTATGTTTGATGCTGACCGGGCTGGATCTCTTTCACTTCGATCTACTGGTAGGCATGGTGATACCTTCAGATATGTCGTGTTCTAAAAGGGCTTCCCAGGTGGTCCAGTAGTAAAGAATACACCTGCCAATGCAGGAGATGCAGAAGACTCGGGTTTGATCCCTGGGTCGGGAAGATCCTTGGGGTAGGAAATGGCAACCCACTCTAGTATTCTTGCCTGGAAAATTTCATGGACAGAGAAGCCTGGTGAGCTACCGTCCATGGGTTCACAAAGACTCGGACACAACTTTTTAACTAAGCATACACACACACACACACACGTAATGTTCTGGGGAAAATGGCATTTTCAAGAGCTCTTAATGTTTCCCCAAGCACCTGGAAGGGAACACCAATATGGGAAGAACCTTCTCTGAATACTCATCAAGAACCAGTTGCTAAGTGTAAATCATGTCATAGACTTAATAAGCTGTATTTCATTTCATTTGCACAAGAGATACTATGAGGGAGCCATTATAATCCTCACCGTTTGGGAGGTGGGGAAACTGAAGTTCAGAAAGTTTTGGTAACTTCCCCAAAGTTATGGAGCAATAAGGGGCATAGTAGGTTGGAGATTCAAATTCAGGGCTACCCTGAATGACTCTGCCACACTGAGCTGCCTTGTTATGTTTGTAGTGGTCAAAACACACCAGTGGGGGCTCCAACAAGTGAACAGGTTTAAATGGGAGAGAGGGTAATTAGAACAACTCGGAGGTCTTTTTCTGTACACATGAGAAAGCACATGGGCTGTGAATTGAGGGAAAACATGATTCTGGAAAAAGAAGAGGCTTCAAGGGGAGAGGCAGATCTGAGCTGGGGGAAAGGGAGTGAAAGGCAGCGCAGGTAAGGGTGGGAGTGGGAGGAACATGGTGGGGACGGAGGCAGTTGGTTTCCAGCTGGGCCTTGCTAGACAAGGAACTCATTTCTCTCACTCTCTGCTGTAGAGAAAGGATCAGGTGTACTCCACTGGGACTTGTGTCACTCTGCCTAACATTGGAGGACACCATTGAGAAGACATGACTGCTGGTTGACCAATCGGCTGGACCCAGGCAATGAGAGGCTCCTAAGCCATGTCTGTCCTTGGAAAGTACATATCGCCCACCATTTAACACTAGGTGCTATTTCAAGGGTACAGCCTTGAGAGAGTAAGTTGGTGTGACTCAACCCAGTTAAGGGTTCTATATAAACTCTTAAGATTTGGCAGGCAGGAGTGGAGATCTGCTCACCTTGCAGCCCATCAAGACAAGCCTTGTACGCAAGTTCCCTTGCTTATTTAATCTGCCAGCTGGGAGTGGCTGCCTCTCTCTTTGGCCTCTCCTTGCCCTCCATGTATCGGGGTTGTTTGAGAACCAACAATTGGCAAGCCAGCCAGGAGACCAGACAAATGCGTCTTGGAAAAGAGGTATCCATGGGGGAAATCTGGACACCCAGGAAGTGCCAGCTGTTTTCTGTTTTAATGTGCTTGCCTGACGAACTGCACGTAGTGCCCTTGTGACAAAGAAGAGAAATGGATGACTGGTCGCTACTGTGAACAGTTCCGCTGGCCTCTGTTGCTCATGCAAGTAGTGGCTGAAGCTCAAGTTAGAGAGTTGGGGGAGGAGCTGAAGTCAGAGAAGGACATTCAGGCATCTTTGGCTCACTTTGGGGCTGCAGACAGGTTGTGAGGGTAGAATAATAAGTTGGGGATGTAGTGTGCTATTTAGCAAAGCTAGGAGGGCACGGGCTGCTGCAGATTAAGGTCTGAGTTCTTGTGACAAAGCCTGATTAGCTAAGAGGCAGAATCCCTGGGAAAGTAGAAAGATAAAAGAGGA
This sequence comes from Giraffa tippelskirchi, assembly GCF_054371585.1. Lineage (NCBI taxonomy): Eukaryota > Metazoa > Chordata > Mammalia > Artiodactyla > Giraffidae > Giraffa > Giraffa tippelskirchi. The sequence goes on along the minus strand of NC_137277.1, from coordinate 46,880,385 downwards.
GGATGTTACCATGATTGACAATGAACCTGAGTCCTCAGACCCCTAATGCAAAGGAAAAATTTAAATAGTAATTACCCTAGACTTCTGACAATAGAAAAATGGGCCCCAAAACTCCTAGGAGAAAGCCTGCATTCTTTCTCTGTCCCTTGAAGTTGTAAATCTCATCATGTATTTGAAATGTAAACGCTGTGCACAATTGCCTAAGACTAAAAAAAGAAAAGAAAGTGGAAGAGGCTTTTAAGAATACAGACTGCTATAGAAAAGCCCCTTGCCCAAAATCTAGTCCACAGCGTCAATAAGATTATTTGTCAAGGGCAAATACAAATTTGAAGTCTTCTCCACAAATATTAGTAAAATGCTTTAGCCATCTGAGAGGGTAGCCTTATCTTGTTCTGTCTGCTAGAGACACCATTTGGATTCAACTGTTACTTATAAACTGGTGAATTTTACATTGTTGAGCCATGGCTAAAGTTTTGGAATGAAAACTTTAGGGTCTCTGTGTCTGCCTGTATGTTTACATATGTCTATGGATAAACGTTACATATATATATGTAATGCTTTGTACTTCTGGAGTGTATTGCCAAAATTAATTTGTAAAAGAGCTCTGCTTAATTGGCTTAAACAAAAATAAACTTTAATATCAATAGTATGTTTATGTAAAACTGAAACTTAACTTTCTTTCATCTACTGGAAGAACAAAGTTTTCTTGGACTAATGTGAGGATAAGATTAATAGAATTTTGAAAGGTTTCTCTTTCCCTTTTAAATAAGCTGCCTAGAAGTCAAAGGTTCTGTGTTTTATCAAAATATTTTTCTGTGCCTCATGTTGTCTTTATTATATCTTTGATTACTTAAGCTGAATTTTCTCTATTAAAACAGCAAAGTGTTTTTTGTTGTTTTGTTTTTTACAATTGTGTAACTTTCCGCAATTACCTTTAAAGTCTTTAACTGTCACTTTGGTTAAATGGATAACTAAGTATTGTTTCACAGGGACCTATGATCCTATTTAATACAGTGTTTTAAAATCTTTTGATATTTTTGGCAAATTTCTTAAAAAAAATTAAACTTTAAGTGAATTATTGTTAACCTTGAACTAACTTTGAGATTTTCCAGATGGCCCCTGGAATATCTCAAAAGATGTGCTCTTTCTCCTTATAAAATTAAACTAATTATGCTTTAAAAAATATGTTCAATTACAATGAGAAGCACTGTCAAATAAGCAATGCTTAATTTTCTTTATGGTATATTTGTATGGAATTCCTAAAAGTCTGATATGTCCTGGCATAATGTTATTAGCCATAGTTTTAAAATGTATGTCACAGAAATAAATTTCCTTGTCAATTGCATCATAACAAACTCTCGTCAGACTTTTAACAGTGGCCATTTTTTAAGTCTTGTGTCATTTACAATTACTGTTTTACTCAGATGCTTTTGCAAAAGTGTTAACGTAAATATGTTCCATTTCATTTGATTTGTATTTGGCCAAGCTGTGTGACATGTGGGATCTTAATTTCCTGACCAGGGATCAGACCTGTGTCCCTGAGGTGGAAGCGTGGATTCCTAATCACTGGACCACCAGAGAATTCCCAAATGTTTTCATTTGAAAGAAGATTCATGAAGACTCTGGTCAGTACAGGTTTCTGATAACTAAGATCAAGTTGCCCTCCCGGGAAGGGGCAAACACAGACCTTTCAAGGACCTTCCCCAAAGCTACTGCACAGCTCACTATGCGTCATGGATGATACCCCAGAACCTGCCCCTGTTTCCCTTCCCCACGCCAGTCAAACAGGCCCATCATGTTGCTCATACAGCGTTAACATGTGGAGACTTGCCTCTGCACTAAGGCCCTCTGCAGACTCAGCTTGAACATTTATAAGGAGAGGCTGGGCAGTGAGTCCACCAAAAAAAAAAAAAAAATTCAAGGCCCAGGCACTGCCGTGGGGATCACAATAAACTGTGGAAAATTCTGAAAGAGATGGGAATACCAGACCATCTGACCTGTCTCTTGAGAAACCTGTGTGCAGGTCAGGAAGCAACAGTTAACAACTGGACATGGAACAACAGACTGGTTCCAAATAGGAAAAGGGGTACGTCAAGGCTGTATATCGTCACCCTGCTTATTTAACTTATATGCAGAGTACATCATGAGAAACGTTGGGCTGGAAGAAACACAAGCTGGAATCAAGATTGCTGGGAGAAATATCAATAACCTCAGATATGCAGATGACACCACCCTTATGGCAGAAAGTGAAGAAGAACTAAAGAGCCTCTTGATGAAAGTGAAAGAGGAGAGTGAAAAAGTTGGCTTGAAGCTCAAGATTCAGAAAACTAAGATCATGGCATCTGGTCCCATCACTTCATGGGAAATAGATGGGGAAACAGTATCAGACTATTTTTTGGGCTCCAAAATCACTGCTGATGGTGATTGCAGCCATGAAATTAAAAGATGCTTACTCCTTGGAAGGAAGGTTATGGCCAACCTAGATAGCATATTTAAAAGCAGAGACATTACTTTGCCAACAAAGGTCTGTCTAGTCAAGGCTATGGTTTTTCCAGTGGTCATGTATGGATGTGAGAGTTGGACGGTGAAGAAAGCTGAGCCCCGCAGAATTGATGCTTTTGACTGTGGTGTTGGAGAAGACTTGAGAGTCCCTTGGACTGAAAGGAGATCCAACCAGTCCATCCTAAAGGAGATCAATCCTGGGTGTTCATTGGAAGGACTGATGTTGAAGCTGAAACTCCAATACTTTGGCCACCTCATGCAAAGAGTTGACTCACTGGAAAAGGATTGGGGGCAGGAGGAGAAGGGGACGACAGAGGATGAGATGGTTGGATGGCCTGACCGACTCGATGGACATGGGTTTGGGTAAACTCTGGGAGTTGGTGATGGACAGAGAGGCCTGGCGTGCTGCGATTCATGGGGTCGCAAAGAGTCGGACATGACTGAGCAACTGAACTGAACTGAACTGACTGGTCAGATAAGGCTTGTGTTGTCCCAGAAGCTGTGGTTGACCATGGGCAAGCCTATCCGACCTCTAAGAACATGAAAGAGGTACCATTCAGCCTTTGTAGGGATTTGGGGGTTTGGGAGAACTTTTATTCCCCATCTGTCTCTTATACCACCTCGTAAGGTGTGGGGCTAGGGATCAGAGCAGTGAGCTGCCTTTGAGAAGATGAAATAACCGGTGAAGCAGATGTAAGTTCTGGGCTTCTCCCAAGCAAGGCCACCATCTGGTGTGTCTGGGCCTCTGAGAAGTAGGGTTGGGTACAGTGGCAAACATAGCAGAGGAGAGAGAACCTTTAGAATTTTGGTCCCAGATCTGGGAGGGGGCTTGCCAGGTGGCTCAGTGGTAAAGAATCTGCCTGCCAATGCAGGAGACGTGAGTTCGATCCCTGGGGTGGGAAGATCCTCTGGAGAAGGAAATGGCAGCCCACTCCAGTATTCTTGCCTGGGAAATCGAATGGACAGAGGAGCCTGGTGGGATTGCAAGAAGTCGGACATGACTTAGCAACTAAATGATGACAAGTGGGAGGGGGCAGAAAGCTGATCTACCCCACAGAGTACCAGGTCCTAGTAGGATAAACAGAGCTCCTCGGGGTAGAGTCTCACAAAGGAACAGCACATCCTGGTAAGAACTTCCCTTTCTATCAAGGTGTATGTCGAGAATATGTTCCATCCATACACCTCTGTCTTGGCTCAAACTCCCACTTTGACTAAGCGTCACATAAGTATTTGTAGCAGGGGGCACCCCATCCACCAGCCCACTGCCTCTAGAAAGGTGCATGTCCCAGGCCCTGTAGAGAAGGTACATTCTCCAAATGCCCCTGCCACTACTCCTGTGGTCTGTAGGGAGGGAGTGGGAGAAAGTCCCTCTGAGGCCTTGTACATAGACACCTGGACACAGGAACAAACCACAGTAGCCAGAGGGCAGAACTCCAAGTGATTTGGCTGGTGACTAGTCATGAGGCCTGGCTGATAATCCTTTGCACTGACAGTTGCCCTGTTCTAAAGGGCTGTTCTGGGACTTCTATGCCAGTCTAGTGGCTAAGACTCCGAGATTCCATTGCAGAGGTTGTGGGTTAGATCCCTGCTTGGGGAACTAAGACTTTCGCAGGCTGGGCAGCACTAGTTAAAAAAATATATATTTTTTAAAGGGGTCTGTTCTAAGGCTTGGACAATGGGAAGCTGAGACTGGATGATCACGGATAAGCCCTTGTGGAGTCAGGATATGTGGAAAGATATTTGGGTTCACCTGTTAGAGATGGAGGCAATGCTCACTGTTTCCACATCTCAGCTCACATGCCCTGGCAGTTAGGAAGCTGACGCTCTAGCCTGGGTATGAGCCATGGCAAGTGACCCTTCAGTGGATACGGCTGATGACCCTATGCATCCCATGGGAGGTGGGGACACGTGGTGCTTGGGTAGGAGGGTGTGTTATCAAGGACACCAGGTGGCCCTTGATAGACAGTGACTTGGTTAATGTAGTAACAGCATGTCCTGTGTGTTCTAAACAATGCTCAATGTAACTACCAGAGGAGGTTGGTCGGGCTGTCCACTGGCGTACCTACTGGTGAGAGATTGGCAAACTGATTATTATTTGCCTCCTCCTGCTGAGTGAGGCGGAGAAGGCAATGGCATCCCACTCCAGTACTCTTGCCTGGAGAATCCCAGGGATGGCGGAGCCTGGTGGGCTGCCATCTATGGGGTCGCACAGAGTCGGACACGACTGAAGTGACTTAGCAGTAGCAGCAGCTGAGTGAGTGTTCTCAATACGCCCTGGTTTGTGTGGACACTGAGTCTGGCTTAACCCAAGCTATCCCCTGCGACTGTGCAAACCAGTCTGCGACTCCTGGTGGGCTTAGAAAGTCTGAGCACCATGGATGGATACTGTCATCGAATAGATAGTGATGGGGGTCACATTGCAAAGGTCATGATATACAAGATGGGGGGAAAAATGACAGTGACTGGAGGTTCCTTCTTCCCTATATCCTTTAAGCAACAGGGGCAGTAGAAAGGAAAAATGGGATATGAAAGCAGCAGATTAAACTACTAGCAGGTAAAACCACCTTGGCCAGGTAGGGCCTATGGCCCTTTATGCCAGGCACCTGATCCTGTAAATGTGTGGAAATGGTGGGAAACAACCACTGCCTGGACTCTCACTGTGGATCAGCCTGCCGTGCAGCTGAGAACGCCAAGCCCCGTCAGGCCTGGGAGAAGCTTCATCCACTGGAATTTACCATGGGACGTCCCACTGGGATGGGTGAGTTGCTTTGCACCCCTGATCGAGGAGGAGTCTCCACTGGAATCCCATCATCCTGCTGCAACCTGGGCCTGTGGAAACAGGCTAGACCTGAGGCTGAACTCGTGCCTTTGAGGGGAGAAGGTGTGGTCCTGGTCTGGCCTGTCTCACCCCCAGTTCATCTCTTCACACCTGACAGTGCTGCCTCCCCCAGCCAAGAAGTACGGCGTACCCAACCAGGTCAAGTTCCTGAAACTGCTGCCTTCCTCTCCTCGAGGCCAGGGGCACATGTTCTGATTCCCATGGTGCCATCATTTGACCGCCATCTTTGTCCCCTCCATTGGCCTGGAGGACACCAAAGCACACACAGAGGCCCTTACTAAACTGCCCCACGAAGCTGTGAATGAAAGCCAACAAATCCTGTCCTTCCTGAACCCTGACATTCTCAATCAGAAAAGCTCTCCTCCAACATAGGATGGCCTTGGACAACATTTCTGCCTCTCAGGAAACACATGGGCCATTAGCCAAGCAGAATGGTATGTGTTCATACCTGGTGAGTCTTCTGTCTGCTAATGTGATTTTTTATTAAATAACACAAGGACACAAATGAATGCCCTGAATGATCCTACCCCCAGCCTATTGTTGATCAGTTGCTCAGTTGTATCCGACTCTTTGCAACCTCATGGACTACAGCACACCAGGCTTCCCTGTCCTTCACTATCTCCCTGAGTTTGCTCAAACTCATGTCCATTGAATCAGTGATGCCATCCAACCATCTCATCCTCTGTCATCCCCTCCTCCTCCTGCCCTCAGTTTTCCCCAGCATCAGGGTCTTTTCCAATGAACTGGCTCTTTGCATCAGGTGGCTAAAGTATAGTGGGGCTTATAAATCAGTGGCTCAAATCATGGAGCGCTGGGTGGAAAAAATTGATTTGGGAATGATTGTCTTATGTTTTCTCTTGCATGCACCTGTATTGTGGGTGAGGCATCTGCCTCCAATATAGCCAGATAACCATCTAACAAGCTCTGAAACCCAGGCTGATCTTTCAGGGCATGTTTCCAAGGAGGGGGCTGCACGTGTGAAATAGTCAAGTCAGAGCGGGTCACGAAGGGTGGAATCCTAGGAAAGGTCATCCAGAGGACGGGTTCGGGGCAATCAGAGTCTCCTCACTTCTTCCTGTCTTGGGATTGTGCGTGTGCATTTCCTGGGCTGGAAGGTGCCTCAGGACATCAGCCTTGAGAGAGTAAGGTGGGGTTGAGACCATCTGGATAGTCTATGTTCCTGACCCCAGTTAAGGCCTCTGAACTGTTGTTGTTGTTGTTTAGTTGCTCAGTTGGGTCTGACTCTTTGCAACCCCATGGACTGTAGCCCACCAGGCTCCTCTGTCCATGGAATTTTCCAGGCTAGAATAGTGGAGTGGATTGCCACTTCCTTCTCCAAGGGATCTTCCCAACCCAGGGATTGAACCTGTGTCTCTTGCATTGGCAGACAGATTCTTTACCACTGAGCCACCAGGGAAGCCTCTAAGGCTTCTATTTCAGCTTCTAAAACTTGGTGCAGAGACCTACTCCTCTGGCAGCATGTAAGACTTGTGTGTAAGTTCTCTTGCTTTTTAAACCTGTCACTGACCAATCTGCAGCGGCCGCCTCTTTCTTTGGTCTCTCCCTGCCTTCCGTATGTACAGGATCAGCTTGCAAATGAACGCTGCCTCCAGCCTTGTGGAACCCTGAATTTTCAAGGGTAGGAAGTATATTCCATTCCTCTCTGTTTACTCCAAACCAATGGAGTGTCTGGTATGGAGTCAGAGATACACAGACTTGTTGAACAGGCTAATGAGCCAAAGACTACAGAGGTGCATCAGGGAGGTAGTCCTGGAGGAGGAGGGCCTGGTGCTATGAAAAACATGGCCAAAAGGGACCTGGCTCAGTGAAGAGGAAGAGAAGGGCTGCTTCACGTCTGTGGAGGAGGAGCTGGTCAGTGTGTAGTACAAGGTGAGTCTGTGTGTGTGTGTGTGTGTAAAATGGGGGAAGTGAAAGTCACTCAGTCGTGTCCGACTCTTTGCGACCCCATGGACTATATAGTCTATGGAATTCTCCAGGCCAGAATACTGAAGTGGGTAGCCTGAATACTGGAGTGGGTAGCCTTTCCTTTCTCCAGGGGATCTTCCCAACCCAGGGATCAAACACCAGGTCTCCCGCACTGCAGGTGGATTCTTTACCAGCTGAGCCACAGGGAAGCCCAAGAATATGGGAGTGGGTAGTCTAACCCTTTTCCAGGGGATCTTCCCAACCCAGGAATCGATCCAGAGTCTCCTGCATTGCAGGTGGATCCTTTACCAACTGAGCTACCAAAGTGGAGTAGAAATGCTTGTCCTCTTCCTAAATTTGGGAAGATATGTTTTGACTATGGCTTTGAGCCCGTGTTTTGGAGGCAAAAGCCTGAGTTCAAATCCTGCTTGGGCACTCAGGAGCTGTGTGACTTTACTCTTGTGAGCCTCTGTTTATTTGTGTGTATATATGGGGTAATAACATACACCTGTCAAGGTGGTTGAAAGCATTAGTGAAATGATAACGACATCCTTGCCCAGTCCTGACACACAATAGATTCTTTAAAAAAATTAATTCAGTTATTTTCAGCTGTGCTGGGTCTTCATTGCTGTGTGAAGGCTTTCTCTAGTTGTGGCAAGTCAGGGATACTCTCTAGTTGTGGTGCACAGGCTTCTCATTGCAGTGACTTCTCTTTATTGCAGAACACAGGCTCTAGGTCATGTGGACTCAGTAGTTGTGGTGCATGGGCTAAGTTGTCCTGCAGTACGTGGGGTCTTCCCGGACCAGGGATCGAACCCATGTCCCCTGCATTGATAGGCAGATTCTTAATGACTGGACCACCAGGAAAGCCTATGATAGATTCTTAGTTTAGTCTTGGCACCCCCTGTTTTGAAATCCTGCCCCCATCTCGGCAGCTTGAGGCAGGGATTGGGAACGTCTGGGCTGACACATGCATGAAGTTAACTGGCCTCTGTCATTTGTCCTTATTTGGGATGCGTCTGTTCTTTAAGCTCCCAAGATCGATAAGCCACCAATTTAATGCCATGTGTTGCCTCAGTGCGCATCAAGACTCTATTCCCAGTTTGGATCTGGTTAAGCGAGAGGGCAGATGGGATAGAGAAATATTTCGAAGTAGATACAAACCAAGAGCAACGTTCCCTAAACTGCCTTCTTCTCAAGGAGTATTATTTAAGCTGGGCATGCCCTGGGGACACCAGGTTGGCTCCACACGGCATCTCTGTGTGGCTCTGCCCCAGCTTGGCAGTGTGCATTGGATTGGCCCCTGGAACTTTCTGTTCCTTTCCTCCTGAAGGGGATTTAGCCTCACTGACTGTATAGGTTCCAGCCCTTTGATCCCTGGCACTGGGCAAGCCACACCCACCTGCTAGCAGGGGCTGACTTCCAGTGGATTTTCAGGAAAAAAGGAGGTAGGTGGCTGGAAGCCCAATCTTTGTCTCCCATCTATAGCTCCAGCTGTGTTTCCATCTGGCAAATCCTGGGGTAGAACTCATACACACACACATACATACACACAGCCCAAGGGAAGGCAGCCAGTCCTACCTGGAACCCCAGCTGTCTTTCTCTTTCAGATGCAAAAATCTCCTGACATCTCTGCCGAGGTGGAGGCTACTTGTTGCTCTGCCTGTGGTCTCCCAGGGGCGCCTGGGGCCCCTGGTACCCTGGAATGTCGCCCTCCCGCAGGCATCAGGGGTTTTCCAGGGTTCCCTTCCTTCCCCAGCTTCCAGCATCTCTGTGTCTGGAGACCCCAGGCTGGGTCTGACCTGGGAGCAGATCTTGGTGCAAAGGCTTGCTGCCGCCGCCCCCATACTGGGCTCCTGGGAGTTGATCAAGGTACCTTCCAGCCACCTGTAGGGGGCGGCTGTCACGTCCTCCCTCCCGGGGAGGGGGGCTGGTTCTCCCCCTGAGGGGAGAGGCCCCCGCTAGCTCCCTCCAAAACAGACCAAAAAGAAACTTTCACCGGGCCCCCCGGCCCCCCCGGCAGCCCTCTCCCCCACCCCCACCGGCCCTCTCCCCATCCCAACAGCCTGCTGGTGGAGGGGGCGAGGGAGGCCGGCTCTCTCGGGGCTCTCTGGCTCCTCGCTTTTCCTGGGGGGTGGGATGGGGGTGGCGGGGCGGGGGTGGGAGACAGACGAGTCCCCTTCCGGAGCCCCCAGCCTCCTGGTCCTCGCCTCTCCGCGGCCGCGCGCGCTGCCTACTCTCCGAGGAGGCGCGAGCCGCGGACCGCCAGGCATTTGGAATTCTGCCCAATAAAAGGGGGGCCCGGAGGACGAGAGGAGAGGAGGGACGGAGGCCGGCGCCGAGGAACGCGATCCGGAGTCCAAAACAGCACGGGCAGAGGAGAGGACCCAGGCGGCCGTGGCGGTGGCGGCGGCGGGGGCCCCTGAAGCTCGGCCGCTGCGCCCGCCCGCAGTGCATCAGCGTGGCCGCCCTGACATCCCCAGGATGCTGAACGCGGGGCATTATGCACTGGTTAACAGGCTCCGAGCTGCTGAGCGACTTGTTTTAAGCATTTTCTCCCTCGCTCTCGCTTTTAATCTTGTCTCTAGTGGCGTGTGTAGGGGGGAGGACTTTATTTCCATTGGCTAAGCTCTCCCTTCCCACCCACATCTCTTCCACATCACCTTGGTGTCTCCCTAAATAAAATCAGCCCTCCTTATCGCCTGGAAAAAATCAGGAGCTAGAGTTTGAATGGGTTGTTTTTTTTTTTTTTTTAATATAAACACTCACCCCTGGCAGCGTGCAGCTGGGCTCTCAGGATAAACTCCGATTGTGCTGCCCTGCCTGATGCTGGCTTTTCCTTCCCTCCCTTGAACGTCAAGCTTTAAGCAGAGCCCCGAGGACTGGGAACTCTTTCCCTGAAATCTGATCAACCTGAAGCCAGTTGCGGAACTGCACAGGGTCCCCATGGACCTCAAGGAGAGCCCCAGCGAGGGGAGCCTGCAGCCCTCTAGCATCCAGATCTTCGCCAACACCTCCACCCTCCACGGCATCCGCCACATCTTCGTCTACGGGCCGCTGACCATCCGGCGTGTGCTCTGGGCCATGGCCTTCGTGGGCTCCCTGGGCCTGCTGCTGGTGGAGAGCTCGGAGAGGGTGTCCTACTACTTCTCTTACCAGCACGTCACCAAGGTGGACGAGGTGGTGGCCCAAAGCCTGGTCTTCCCGGCCGTGACCCTCTGCAATCTCAATGGCTTCCGCTTCTCCAGGCTCACCACCAATGACCTGTACCACGCTGGGGAACTGCTGGCGCTGCTGGACGTCAACCTGCAGATCCCTGACCCGCACCTGGCCGACCCCACGGTGCTGGAGGCCCTGCAGCAGAAGGCCAACTTCAAGCACTACAAACCCAAGCAGTTCAGCATGCTGGAGTTCCTGCACCGCGTGGGCCATGACCTGAAGGATATGATGCTCTACTGCAAGTTCAAGGGCCAGGAGTGTGGCCACCAGGACTTCACCACTGTGAGTACTTGGCATTCAGTTCCTTTCTGTGCTTGGTCCTTTGGAGAAGTGCCACGCTGGTGGCCTCTGGCTTGGTTTGAGGTCTCTTTGTGCTTTGGAGCAGGAGGGAGAGCCGTCCCTCAGGTTGAAGGCCAAGAGGGGAGTTGGCCAGAGTTGTTGGAACTGGCAGGAGGCGTCTGCCCGCTGGGATGGGGCACTGTTGTCTGGCCGGATGTGCAGGGGGCCTGGCCTTGGGCGATGGCTCCCCCATATGTGCCGAGCTGCCTTCTACCCACCCAGAGGGAGGAGGCCGAGCTGTCTGTGGTCCGGGGCACTTGGTGTCTGAGCTGTGTGATTGGAACAGCTTGTCATTGACGAGGTGGCATTTTTTTTTCTCCCCTCTCTCTCTCTGCTCGGAAGTAGCATCAGGCACTGCATCCTGTGGGCTGGGCTGGAGCTTAAAGCTGCCAGAGAAGGGGGTGTGGGGTCCCAGGCGGCCTGGCTGGTTCCAGTGGCTTTGGGAGCTTGATGGAGCAGGTGATGCTGCAAAGGTGTGGAAGTCTCTTTGCTGCCTTTTCCTGTGTGGATTCTGAGCTCCGTGTCAGGAAAGGAGAGGCTGGGGACCCCGGGGTCTCTGTCTGGTCTGCTGGCAGGTCAAAAACAAAGAGATGTCCAGGGTGCTTGGCCCAGAGAGGAGGGTTTAGGTGGAGGCAGGATGGTCTATGAGATGCCGGCGAGGGCAAAGCATGGCAGGCTGGCTGGTCTGGGAGTTTCAGCTAGAAACTCAGAGGCTTAGTTTGCTATCTGTACGATGATGATGATCGCTTAACAACGTGGATACGAGAGGAGTGGTGTGGGGAGGGGGCGAGCAGCTGTGAGATTCCAAAGCCTGGAGGAGGAGTGTGGAGCTGAGTAAAGAGCAAAAGTGGAGGGGGAGGTGGCTCCCTTTCAGGCAGGGGCTTCCTGGAGAGGCAGAGGAAGGATGGGAGGAGAGCTGGGTTGCCAGGGTTCTGTGTCTGCCTAATTAGTGGGCTGCTAGGCAGAACTTGGCATCACAGGTCTGATTGCTGCTGCTGACAGCTTCTGGCTCCCAGGAGGGCCTGGGACATCAGGGGCCTTGGGCCCCTCCGGAAGCCCAGTGTGGCTGCTTCTCCCAAAGCTGCCTTAGAGCTTTTGAGTCTCAGAACCTTGAGCCAAATTGCAGTCGTAAGTTCGGCGTGGCAAATGGCAGAGAGACCCGACTCTGTCGTCAGCTCTCGTCTGAGGTCCTCTGCTTAATTAAGACATGCCCTACCTTGCTCCATGATACATCCATTCCCCGCCTGCTCTCAGATCCACTGCCTTACCAGGCTCTTGCTCTGAGTTTCTTGTAATGCTACAACCGATCTCTGTCCACAGCCTCTGTGCTTGCTGTGGGCTTTCTCTGGTTTTATCTAGAAAAGCCAAGAGTGCCTGAGTGTTGGGGGGCGGGGAAGGAGAGGGTACTGCTTCTCGCTGCCTGTAGAGCTCTCTTTCTTGAGGGAGTTGTTCTGTGTGATTTGTTTGAAACACTGTGCAAAAGAGCCCAGCAGAATCAGGCTGTGTTATATGGAGGCTGAAGAGGAAGTGGATCTGAGCTGGGGGAAGGCTGAAAGCCTTTCTAAATTGGAGCAAACAGGATCTGAAAACATGTCACGCACAAATGATGTCTTAGGTGGCTTGGGGAGAGATGGGAGAAAAAACCTCATTCTTGGAGGCTGAAACCATCATTGTATCCACCCCGTGCTTTCTAGTGCCGTGGCAACGCTCAGCTTCTCCACTGCACCACGCAGCTCGGAAACACACTCAGCTGTTCCTCTGTCTGCCTGAACACGCATGGAACACGCGGGGGGGGGTGTGGCACCAGAGCCACTGCGGTGGGTAGCAGCCTCTGGACCAAGTTCTCTCAAGCATCCGCATAACCACGTGTCCACCTAGTGACTTCCTCTCAACTCGTGACCGAGTTCCATTTAGAAGTAAAGGTTCTCTGATCCCTGGTTGCTGTTTCATACTCAGCCTGTCGTTTGGGTCCCTGGGGTCCCAAGGGGCCAAAGATCAGGCTTTAAATCCTGACCCGAGCCTTTGACCTTGCCAGGTTGTCATTTCAATAGGGAAGCTGCCTGTGGATACAAATGATTACTTAGTAAGTGTCATGTCATTATCTGTCATCCTCACCAGATTCAAGACTGATCTAGGTGGAGTGCCCTTCCTTGGACTGATCCTCAGTCTTCCCCCTGCATTGAAAAGGGGATGGGTCTCAGGTCTGGATTGTCTAGCTGTGCAGGAGAATGTCCGAAAGGGCACCCACTCCAGGAATCCTGGAGCAGGCTCCAGGCAGGACGCTGATCTATTTCGCCCATTGGTCACAATGCGCAGCCAGGCTCCAAGGGTGGGCTGTGATGCCAAGTTTGTTCCAGGACCTTGCAGTGAAGGCTAATCCTTCCTACTCGCCCTGGTCTCCCTGGCCTCTTGGCCTGGGCTCCAGGTGTACTTGTCCTTGGCTTGGGGTGCACCAGAGGAGTGTGAGACCTCACAGGTGGCTATGGGAGAAGTCAGCTCACCATCTTTCTCTCCCATTCATTCTCTGTACCCCGCACCCCTCTCCTTTTGGTTCATTTGCTGGACTCTCCCTGGGTTTGTCCTATGCTGGGTGGCTTCCTCCTCTATGAGCCGTGGCTGGCTTAGTAGACCAGTAAAGTGTGGGGGAGGGACTGTCCCATGTGGATCATTTTTCCCATTTTTCTTTTTCTGTAAAGCACACCTAGTGCCATCTCCAGGGCTAATGCTTCTGCAGATGCTTCCTTGTTCCAAGTTCTTAGCTGGTGAGCAATGAAGTGCATAATACCCTTTAATTAGCGAATGAGCCATGATTCTAGCAGAGCAAAAGACTGTCAGCAGAGATTAAAAGTCCCAGAAGCGACGTGTGGGGCTCTGATTGCCATGTAAACTGGTGTGCTCCATGCTTGGGCAGGTACACTCTTAGCCTTCACCTAGGACCATCTGACTTCAGATGGGTACATACTTTTCCTTCCTGGGAAAGAGGAGGGCTTTGATTCAACAGTATCTACTTGGCAGAGCCTACCCGATTGACCTAGTGTGGAAGGAAAGGGCGAGAGGGCTCACCATGGGAGTATTTGTCTGGTCATGACTGGATGAGTCGAAGTTAAGCTTAGAAGTAGGAAGACCTAAGTTTGAATCCCAGCTCCATCATTTCTTAAGCTTATTCCCTAGGTTGTGTTTTGTACCCTTCTCGGCAATGACTTGCTCATGGAACATCTGATTGTAACCTGTGACTTTGTAACTCATAGGGGAGAACAAATCATGTGAGACGGTATAAATGAAAGTCATTTTGTGTGTTATGACAACGATGCAGATGTAAAGCAGGGTTATTATCAAGATAGGTGGGAAGGTTTTTATTGTCCAGGCTACTTGCCCTGTTTTCAGCCCACCAGAAGAGTGAGTTGATGAGTAATGCTGTCACGGTAGCGAGGAGGTTGCTACTTTCTCTGTATGGAGCCCTGGGTGAAAGCCTAGCATCACAGGGATGGGGTTTCTTAGAGTGGAGGTCACAGCTGGATTCAGCAGCTAACTGTTGCTGACAGGTGGCAATCCCACTGCTTGTGACTAGCACGTGACTATTTCACGTCGTTTCTCTGCTTATCACATTGGGGTTCATCTGCCTCCAAGTTCAGGAATGCAAATGACCCCCCAGTTTGCGTTTGTAACCTGATTCCCATAGTGTGTGTGTGTGCATGCGCACGTGTGTGTACTTTAAACCTGAGATTTCTTAGGAAAGGCGTTTCTTTCTTTTCATACTGAAAGAAAGGTCCCTCCACAGTGGGATCTTGTTAGAGGCAATTCTATGACTCTTAGTCATCCACATCACATGGCCTTAGAGAGATGGGTTGGGGAGGGTTTAGCAAGCTCACATATTTGGAATTCTTGCCCTGGGCCGGTGGATCCATAGCTAATCTTAATACTCCTTATCACAAGAGGAGCAGGTGTGTGAAGAATGCGGGCTTTGGGCAGAGATCTGAGTTGGAATTCCAACCATACCCCCTCTTCCCTGTATAATCTGTGATTTGTGTAAGGCAAATTTCTTAACTATACTCTCTCCATCTCTAATTAAAAACAATAATACCTGCCACTCAGAGTCGTTGTGCTGATCTAGGGAGGCCAGGGATGCCGAGAGCTAGTGCAGAGCAGATGCTTGGTACAAGAGCTGGCTCCTTGCCTTGTTTAGCATCCCATGGGAGTGTTATCTGAGCCTTGGTTGGATTCTGGCTCTCATGACTCCAGGCCAGGGCCCTTCCCACTCTTCCACACTGTGACTAACAGTTTTAGAGCATGGGCAGCTGCTGTATTTGTGGGATTCTTCACTCATAATATGTCAAGTGTTCCCTTTTCACAGTATTTCCGTATCAGTTCTGCTACCTGAACACCCTCTCCTTACCCATCATCTTGGCTTCCATGTCTTGCTCTTGCCACTATCCTCAGCCCAGGAAGCTTGTGCTGCCCCCCACCCCTGATAGGAGTTGAGTGGCCTGGGTACCAGGCAGGCATCTTTTATCCAATGTGTCCTGTGAGTGTCTAGCACATCCATTCCTTTGTTAATCAAACAGAGCAGGGATGGTGCTAGACCAGATCTTTGCCATCAAAGAGCTTATGGACCATTTCTTAACCTTCTGGATCGGGGGCTTGTTGAGAGCAGGAATCTTGTCTCATCAAACACTTTCTCTGCATCTGTCATGCTGAATACAGGGCCTGCCCACAATAAATACCCAGGAAAGCTGGGTTTTTAAAATTTTTTTTTAGTTCCTTGCTGTTTCCTGAATTGATCCCACATCCTTTGCTCATGGGCCTGTCTTACTTCTTTACATCTCTCACCTCCCTCTATGTCTATTTATTTAAATCCTACTCATCCTTTAAAACCCAGCTTTAATATCTCTGTGGCCTTCTCCAGGAAACCACTGCCAACCCCTCTCCCCATATCATAATCTAAATTAATCTCTTCCTCCCCTGTCTTCTAGACATCCTTTGGCGTACTCCTGTGATAGAACAGTCATTATGCATACTCTCCCTTTGCATTAGAATCATGAAGTGTTTAGGCTGAAAGGGACCTTGGAGATTTAATTTAATACTTGAATTCTTTAACCACTGATAATTTTTATACATTGTCCATTTCAGTCTCTCCTTCCTGTAAGACATGGTTTTTTCCCCTAAATTTTATTTTCGGGACTTAGAACTGCTTATCACAGGGAAAGCTCTTCCAGTGTGTCATCAGAGTGTGTGAAGCGGGTTTGCTGCTACTGCTGCTACTGCTACTGCTAAGTCGCTTCAGTCATGTCCGACTCTGTGCGACCCCATGGACTGCAGCCTACCAGGCTCCTCCGTCCATGGGATTCTCCAGGCAAGAGTACCAGAGTGAAGCGGGTTTGCAGCTTTTCAAATGTAAGGTGACTCTGATATCAACTGAAAATGGCCATTTTTGGCTTCCCTTTTCAGTGTAGGTACTGGGATTCCACCTGCATTGAGATGACTTGTCTCATTATTGTTATTATTTTAATAATACACTTTCTGATTATAGAAACAATCCATGCTCACTGGAGAAAACTTGGGAGTTGTGGGAAAGAATAAAGAAGAAAACTTTGCCCATAATAGCATGTTAAATATAACTGCATGTATTATTTTGGTGTTTGGGGAGCAACTCCATTTGGTCATGCCTGGGTTCACACGTCTGGACATCTAATGCCTGGTCTGGAACACAGTATACACTCAGCCCATGTCTGCTTGCCTTCTTCTCCCTGGGTCTCCTGGGTAGTATCCAGAGGGTTAGAAATTCCTTCAAAGGTCCGTTTAGTGTAAAAATAAAATCCACAGATGTGTCTCCATGGGTCTGAGCAATACTCCTTTGGTGGGATATATTTTGTCTTATCTGCCAGGAGCATCCAGGGATAATTTGTGAGAGAAAGAGGTACCAGCCTCTCTTAACTCAGCACGCTTCCTTGGGTTTTTGGTTCACAATTGAACAGGAGTTGCTCTTTTTTAAAAGTAATTTTATTTATTTATTTTTGGCTGTACTGGGTTCTTGTTGCTGCGTGGGCTTTTCTCTAGTTATGGCAAGCAGGGGCTACTCTCTAGTTATGAGTGGCTCTAGGCACGTGGGCTTCAGTAGTTGTGGCACACGGGCTTAGTTGCTCTGGGACATGTGCAATCTTCCTGGGTCAGAGTTCGAATCTGTGTCTCCTGAATTGGCAGGCTAATTCTTCACCACTGAGCCACCAGGGTTAGTCCAAGTTACTCTTTTTTGATGGCCCTTTGTTGATAGCCCAGCTGTGCATTTACCTGAAGCCATCTTGGTCCTGTGTGTTGTATGTTTGCTGGACTGAACCCTAGATGTGTTTATTGAACCCCAATTAGATCTTTTGACTGAGGCTTAATCTGGTTCCTGGATGAGACCCGACTCCTCATGACCATGAGGGCCATGGACTGTGAAGACCATGAGGTTCTCCTTGCCTGGTCATCTCTGCCCACCTCAGCACGGTATATAGACCCTGACTTACCCTAACCTGGGAAGTTTCTAGGCTCTATATCAAAATGGTATGCATTGCATTGGGCTTCCCAGGTGGTGCTAGTGGTAAAGAAGCCGCCTGCCAATGGGGGAGACGTATGA
Organism: Giraffa tippelskirchi; assembly: GCF_054371585.1. Taxonomy (NCBI): domain Eukaryota; kingdom Metazoa; phylum Chordata; class Mammalia; order Artiodactyla; family Giraffidae; genus Giraffa; species Giraffa tippelskirchi. The sequence goes on along the minus strand of NC_137277.1, from coordinate 46,862,947 downwards.
GACATAGGTTTGATCCCTGGATAGGGAAGATCCCCTGGAGGAGAGTATGACAACCCACTCCAGTATTCTTGCCTGGAGAATCCCATGGACAGAGGAGCCTGGTGGACTACAGTCCATACGGTCGCACATGACTGAAGAGACTTAGCATGCACGCGTATACATTGCATTGAATGTAAAGTAAATGATAGCTCTTATTGCTGGAGTTGCTTGAAAGTCTTGTGCATATTTGCCATGCCCTTGCAGAGGCAACCTCTGCCCAACTGAGTGGGTGGTTTTTCATGGTGCCAGCCTCTGGTTGGGATCTAGTTTGCAGAGTGTTACCTCATGTCTTTCTAGCAGTAAAGCTTTCAGGGGTGTATCGACTTTTCTCTGATGTGATGAAGGGCCGGGAAACTAACTAGAAGTGAATGTTATAATAAGCCAACCATCTACTTGCCAAGAAAGGCTAAGGCCACATCAGGCCACTGGGCTGGTACCTAGTTGCTCTGTTTCCACTTTTGTCCCTGGCAGCTCTTAGACCTCCAGAATTGCTGATGCAAGAAGGCTACCCGAGAGCTTACTGAATTGGAAATGGAGTCTTTCCCTCTCACTCCAGTGGCTCCCTTTTCCTTTCTACAGCACATCTTTCCCTTAATGATGAGATGAACTCTAGACAATTTTCTATAAAGTTTCTGAATCCTAGTTTGCTACCAATTTCTAGAGTAAGAGTTGAAATAGGATGCCATGAAAAAAGTCCCCCAACAACTGAATTGGTAGCTTTTTTGTTTTTAATTTTTTTGAATTGGTAGCTTTTAGCACCAAGCTTGTTGTCAGAGGCATCATTCCCATAGAGCAGTTCATATTTCAAAGAACCAAGTAATCCCATTTTCTCCAGCAGGACAAAAATATGTCACCTGGGTCTAGAGATATCTGAAAGTGTGCTGTGTGCTGTCTCTTTTGTCGGAGTGTTTGTGTTTGATGGAGCAAGGTTGCCATATCAAACTTGACCAGCAGGGCTATTTGACTCACGATCTATTGCAACCTGAAACTAATGGCCTTCATCACCTCTACAAATTTGAAATTCCATGTATCATAGTTCTCCCCTGCAATGGACTTCAAGCCAGTCCATAAAGATGGGGCTTAGTGGTTACTGGAAGCCTGTGATAGGAGCCTATTTATCAGAATGGGCTTTATTTGAGAAGGATATTCTGCAAAGGGTCATCCTTTGGTTGCAAAAGCATGTCTCCATCTTCCAGCACTTATTTTCTCATGACTCAGGTCCATTCCCTATCGATTACCTCACTGGCCACGGAAATTTGTATTCAGGAGAAATAAAGCATGAAGCACAGAAGGAACGTATTTGCCTGTGTTTATTGACTTCTGTTGATGGAGTGACCCAACCTTGGGCAAGGTAATTAGCTTCTCTGGGCCTCAGTTTCTTTACTTGTAAGATGAGCAGGCTAAACTAGGTGATTCCCAAGGACATGCCAATTTGTAGAACTCTAATATAGTAGAACACAATCAAAGTTTATATTCTGATCTCACATTTGTTCATTGAAACTACAATTTTATGTTTAGAGGCAAGGAATGGATATTATTTAGTAACCAGATATGCTAATACATTTATTTGTTTGTGTTATATAGATAGAGAGCTGTACAATGGAAGGAAAAATACCCTGGTACCCTGTGTGGGTGTAGTGGAAACAGGGAGGCACCAAACCCTACAACCAAAACTGTCCATGAGCCCTGTGTGTGGTTGCAGTTGATCAGTTTGGCTAAAAGTCTCCATCACACTGGTCCTAGAGTTGTGAGCAGGGGTCTGTGTTCAAGTTAGCAAGGGCATTTGTGAAAGATGCTGTAAGGTGTTCCACTGAGACCCTCTCTCCTGCTTTGGGGGCTACAGCTCCTGACAATGGCTCCTATGTGCCCTGAGATCAGAAGGACGCCCTTGGTCCCTAGACAACTAGCAGTGCCTCTCTAGGAGATATCTGAGAAGTTATACACCTCCCCACCACCTGGGGACAGCCAGGGGCCAGCAACTGACTGATCCAGGTGCTCAAAATGCCAGGCATCTCAAGACCCCACGAATTAGGGTGCCGAGCTTTCCATGGGGTCAGGCTGAGCTCTGCGTCTCCCCAAAACCCGACTTTGCTTACATCTTCTTCCTTCCCTATCCTGCGTGCCTCCCTCCCTTCTAGGCTTTTCCTGAGTTCATCATCCCCTCAATAAATTACCTGGATGAGGAACCCTGTCTCAGGCTCTGCTAGGGAACCCAACCTATGTATTGATTCGTTTTTGCTTCTCCATCTGTTTGACAAAATGGAGAATCACTTAGGCACGTGAACCGTGTGTCTGGCTTGGATCAAAGGAAATAACGATTTCCAGAGTCTTATAAGCCTCAGTCTCTCGATGTGTCCTCCGGTGGGGTCTGTAACAATTTCCAAGGGAGACTTTTCATAACTCAAATGAGCATCTCTCTGATTGGGATTCATTATTCTAGGCTCAGCTGGTTTATTCCTCTTTGGAACTTTTTGTCCAAGGAAAGCCCTTCCCAAAGTTGCCCATGACCTCAGGGCTGAGCTATTCCTATTGTCGAAGCTCCTGCACCGCCCCTCACTGCCTCCGACGCCCCTACCCCAGGCTGCTCACCCTAGCGCTCACCTCTACCAACATCTGCCTTCTCATCCTTTCCCAGTTCCACTGTTTCTGAGAGTGTCCCTTTCTTGCCCTCCTCCCAGCCTTCACTGGATGGGCCTCAGTCTGGCTTCAAGCCATAGGGAGGAGGCGGCTGCTTTTGATGTTGGCAGGGGCTCGGGCTCATCCATAAAGCAGGAGGCAGTGAGAAATGTACGGCTGACCAGGGGTGATGCTCCTCATATGTCACAGAAACCATGAGTGATGAGGAGCGCAGGGAAGAGCTGAGAACTGTTTAGCTTGAAAAGGGAAGCGGGTGACCCAAGGCTAGGGGGTTGCCATCTTCACGAACTTAGAAGGTCCTCCTAGGGAAAAGAGATGGTTTTTCTCTTCGAGAGGCCGGAGGGCAGTGCTGGTACCCACAGGTGGGAAGACATTCATAGAGGTGGTATCAGCTGCTTGGAAGGAGCCATCCTAGGACCACCCGTGCTCTGTCATTCTAGCTGAGGCCACACAAGTGCTTATTGGCAACGCTGTAGAGGTGGATCAATGTCACGTAAAGAATCGGATGTAATGACCTCTACAGTTACTTTCAACTCTGAGCATCTTTGATTTATTTCCTTTTGGAACAGATATTTGGGGTCAGAGGTGAGGGCCACTGACAGATGGCTTTGAGAGGAATCGATGATAGAGGCAAGCCAGCACATGCATCTTGCTACACCCAATACTGGTACTGGGTAGCTTTGAGGCTGAGAGTTTCAAGAGTGAGGAATAAGGATGATGCTGCCAGAAAATCCTTGGAGACAGAAGAGGCTCAGTTCATCCAGAGAGAGAGCAGGATGTGTGTTGGTGGTGGTCACCAGGGCTTGGAGTGGGTGGTAAATGATCTGGCCTCCCCAAGGGAGTCTGTGCGGCATCTGGAAAAGCAGTTCTGAGGACATTTCATCGTAAATTCTGAGCAGTAGTGCCAGTCTGAGAAAGCAGATCTTGGATATGTTTGGGCCTGGCCTGGTTTCCGGTGGGGGCAGGGGAGACAAAGAGGTACATGAGTTAACGGTTACTCTAGGGCTTCCCTGGAGGCTCATCCACCTGCCAATGCCGGAGACATGGGTTCAATTCCCTGGTCTGGGAAGATCCCACATGCCAAGGAACAACTAAGCCCGTGCATTATAACTCTTCAGCCTGTGTTCTAGAGCCTGGGAGCTGCAACTACTGAGCTGATGTGCTGCAATTACTGAAGCCTGTGAGCCCCATGACAAGAGAGGCCACCACACTGGGAAGCCTTCCCTGCTTGCTGCAACTAGAGAAAGGCCTGCACAGCAATGAAGACCCAGAACAGCCACAAAAATAAAATAAAATAAAAATAAATAAGTAAAGAAACTTATTTTTAAAAAGGTACCTCTAGGATGGGTGGGGCTAGAGATAGACCCAGTTATAGAGGCTGGGAAGGCTAACCTGGCTGGGAGAATGCCCTGCTCGGGAGTACCAGGGTGTTATGGCAAGTGTGGGGAGGAGGTAGGGGCACTGGCATCCAAGGTAATTACAGAATGAGATATTTTAGCCAACTGTGGATTTCAGTGCCTGATAAGTGTGGGCTCCAGGCTTGCATAGCTATGATTTTTTGATTTATAAGAAAGGCATATTTGGTCTTCATTTGCTGGTTCCTGGTACAAGAGATTGAAAACCTTTGGAATATCTGGAGGGGATGGGTGAGAGGAGTATTTTTTAAAAATTATTTTAAAGCCTTTATTGAATTTGTTACAATATTGCTTCTGTTTTATGTTTTCTTTTTTTGGCTGAAAGGCGCATGTAATTTTAGCTCTTCGACCAAGGATTCAACCCTCACCCTCTATATTAGAGGATGAAGTCTTAACCAGTGGACTGCTAGAGAAGCCCCAGGAGCATCTTTTGTTATTCCTAATAAGGCCCTTTCAACCAGACCTGGGTTTATGCTAAAGAAGTAAATCTTGCTGGCTGCCTGGATGGCTTCAGGATGGGGTCTGGTTTCCATCAGTCATGTGATTGGAAGGTTGGAAATTGAGCTAATCACCAGTGGCCAATGATTTAATCAATCCCGCCTATGTAATGGGACCTCTCCATAAGAACCTCTGAATGAAGGGTTTCAGAGAACTTCTGGGTTGGTGAACACGTGGAGGTGCTGGGGGGTTGGCATACCCAGGCAACGCGTGGAAGCTCGGTTCCCTTTATGCTATACCCTGTCCTATGCTTCTCTTCCATCTGGCTTTTCTGGAGTTGTGTTCTCTAAAATAAACCAGTGAGAGTAAGAAAACTTTTCCTGAGTACTGGAGGCCATTCTAGCAAATTGTCAAACCCGAGGAGAGGGTCATGGGAACTCTCATTTATAGCCAGCTGGTATGAAGTACAGGTGTCTTGGAGACTGGCGTCTGAACTGGGGAGCGTCTTATGGGTCTGAACCTTTCATCTATGGGGTCTGCCCTAACTCTGGGTAGTTAGGGTCAGAATTGCTTGGTATGAGGGGAAAACCCATCCGCTTGGTGTCAGAGTGAATTGTTCTTTGACTTAAACAAACAAATCTTAGTAATGACCTTGTGCAAATTACTTCTCATCTATTTCCTCGTGTATTAAATAATAATTATACTGGTACTTACTATATAGGACGGTGTGCTGCATGAATGAAATAATAGAAGCGAAGCTTTGAGCTTCGGGCCAGATGTAGAGTGTCAGTATTTTGTTGCTGCTGTTATTTTTACTATTACTAAGATGAGGTGGAGATAAAACTTACAGGAGATCTGAGGGCTAAGGATTTTCTGGGGGGGGGAATCCACATTGATATTTGTGAATTCCAAGAGTATGGGGATAAGTCTGTGAACAAACCAGGCACCCAGATCCTGCTCTAAGCTACTGGCTGCTACTGCTGCTGCTAAGTAGCTTCAGTCATGTTTGACTCTGTGCGACCCCATAGACGGCAGCCCACCAGGCTCCGCCGTCCCTGGGATTCTCCAGGCAAGAACACTGGAGTGGGTTGCCATTTCCTTCTCCAATGCGTGAAAGTGAAAAGTGAAAGTGAAGTCGACACCCAGAATATGTCAAAAATAGAATTCCTTCCATTTGATCAAAACTATGTAGTTTATAAAACCCATTAATAATTGCTAATGTTTTCTGAGTGCATGCTACATCTCAAATCCTGTCCTTTACCTGGGATTCAGTCTCTATTTGTAACTCTGTTTTTTGTTTTTGGTTTTTTTTTCTGGTAGGGAAAAAAAAAATTGAGGCTGAGAAAGGTTAAATGACAAGCCTGAAGTCACTTAGCTAAGAATTGGTGGAAGTGGTATTTGAACCAGGTACTCTGGCTCCAGGTCCTCCTGGATGCTGTTTGGTCCTCGCAGTAACTGTGGAAGCAGAAAAAGTAACAGTGTGTCTGTTTCAGAGTTGAACATGTAAGGCACAGAGAAGCTGAGTGACAGACGCAAGGTCACTCAGCAAGAGAGTGGCGCCTTTGAGGATCAGAGTTCCTGCCTGCTGATTCCCGTTGGGGGTTCTCTGTGAGGACATCGAGCTTGTTTGTGCTGGGCTGAGTGAAGTCAGGCTATTCATCTGTGAGTCTTCAGCTCAAAAGATTTGAAGTTTAGGCTGAAGTTTCCTCCATGTCTCTTGTATCTTGCTCGGGGAACCAGGAACCTGGCAGCTCCCAGGGTTGAATGAGAGCGGGAGAGTGGGGTGCAGGGGGTGCAGTTGTCCATGTAGCCCCCCCATCTCTTACCTGCATCCCTCACCTTTGTGCAGGTAAACTGAAAGAAGAGGCAAAGGCAGCCCAGTTCTCTATGACTGAAGGCAAATAAGGGTTTTTTAAAAATTTTATTGAAGTATAGTTGATTTACAATGCTGTGTTAATTTCTGCTGTACAGCACAGTGATTTATTTTTCATATATATATACACACACACACACATACATACATATATATATATATATACACACACACACATACACATATACACGTACATTCTTTTTCATGTTTTTTCCATTATGGTTTATAATAGGATTTTAAAATTTTGTTTACTTATTTATTTTCATTAAAAAAAAATTGAATGCCTGTTATATGCTAGGCACTGAGCTAGAAGCTGAAGATACATAGATGAAAAAGCCAGCTGTCACCTTTAGGAAAAATGTTTACCTAGGGAGCCCATTAAGTCCCAGATCGCTGTAGGGTGTATACAATGACATAAATGCATGTATAGAGTCATACTGTGCTCAGTCACTCAGTCGTGTCTGACTCTTTGTGATCCCATGGACTGTGGCCCACCAGGCTCCTCTGTTCATGAAATATTCCAGGCAGGAATACTGGAGTGGGTTGCCATTTCCTTCTCCATTAAATTTGTTTTAAATTGAAAGATAATTGCTTTACAATGTTGGTTTGACTTCTGCCATACATCAGCATGAATCAGCCAGAGGTGTACATGTGTCCCCTCCTTCTTGAACCTCCCACCCTTTCCCACCCCTCTAGGCTGTTACAGGGCCCCAGTTTGTATCATAGTAGTTTGAATATAGTTTCTTGTGCTACACTGTAGGACCTTGTGTATCCATCCTACATATAATAGTTTGCACCAGAGGAAGGTTTTGTGCTGCAAGAAGATATTCCAACTTTCTGGAACAAGACCTTCCAGCTCCAGTTCCAGGCTTAGAGGAGGAAGAGGAGCACTGATGCAGTCAAATGACTGGTTCGGAGAGGGGACTCCACCCAGACCTTTTTTGGTTGGTGACCATGCCGGTGGATTCTGGGCTAATGTCATGCATCTTGGCGCAGCCGGTTTCACTGGTTGCACAGCCAGGGCACCTATCATCAATTCTGTGAAATTAGTTTTCCCTTTCAAGGGAAAGTGGGCTTTGGATCCTGCTGCTGTGATTTCTGCCTGTCACAAGTACGGCACCCCTAAGAGCTGGACACATGTCTGTGGTCCCCTCGACTTCCCAGCTCTGCAAATCTGCATCAGATCCTTTATTCTTGCCTCCCTGGTCTGTTGGCTCAGGAATGTACAGGTGAACAGGCCTAGTAATTCCACGTCACCTTCTTTAGGAAAGTGGAGAAGCTGGAGAAGTCTTTTCTTGCCAGGCTGACACTTGCTGTCCCTCTCAAATTGCTAGCTTGGGGGCTCTGGGGTCTGACATTAGGACCGGAGGATCAATTTTTGGATGTGCATGGGATTCTGCCTTGCTGGCTCTTTCTGCCTCCACTTCCCCATTTTAAATTCAACTCTGGCATTTGGAATGGTTGGATGGCATTACTGACTCAATGGACATGAACTTGGGCAAATTCTGGGAGATTGTAAGGGACAGGGAGCCCTGGCAGGCTGTAGTCCATGGGGTCTCAAAGAGTCAGACCCGACTTGGTACTGAACAACAATAACAGCCTGCAAAATTATAACTTTGTGAGAAACAGATTGGAGGAACCAGGTGGTGAGAGCTTGGCATTGAGAGCTTCTGCCTCCGAATCAGACTGGGCTTTGAAGGTTCAGTCCACCTGTGCTCTGAACAGAGTTGCACAGAGTATAGCACAGTGGTTGAGAGCTGGGGCTGTGGAGTGAGATGATCTCGATTGAAATTTTATAATCATATACAGTAAGCCTTCTACATACGAAACTTCAAGTTTTGAACTTTCAAAGATGTGAATGTATTATAAACTTATTACAGTACAGTAGCCAATTGTGTTAGTTGGGTGAACTGTGCTTAGCTGCTCAGTCGTGTCCAACTCTTTGCAACTCCATGAAGTATAGCCCTCCAAGCCTCCCTGTCTTTGGGGATTCTCCAGGCAAGAATACTGGAGTGGGTTGCCATGCCCTCCTCCAGGGTCAGTTGGGTACCTAGGCTAATTGTACTGGACTTACAAACAAGTGCGACTTACAAGTGCTCTTGGAACAGAACTCGTTCGTATATAGGGGACTTACTGTATCAGTGAGATGACCTTGGGTAAGATATTCAATCCAATTTGGGGAGAATTAAGTAACTGCTTAATTGACAGAGCTCAACTGTGAGTTGGGTCTCATCCTCCTCCCTCTTTACATCTCCATCTATTCACCAACTTTTCAGCTTCTGATTTAGTGTAACATTTTTATATTCCCTCATTTCTGTTCTTTGAGCTGGGGGCTTTCTCCTGAGATTGTCTGGAGTAGGTTCTCTTTTGTATTCTCCTCCTCCGTTGGCTATGATGATAGAGGGACCTTTCTCGGGAGTGGGAGTGATGGGGAAGATGTTTTAGCATGTCCACCATGATGGTGTAGGAAATTTTAGGTCCTGCTTTCTCCTTGATGGCCCTGAGAGATGTCCACCCTTCTAAGAGTGTGAGAAGGTGGCCAATGAGAGAGAAGCATCTCCATGAACTGGAAATAACAGTGTCTTCTAAAGTTGGGGCCAAGGCTGCTTCTGTCTTCCTAGAATGATTTCTTAGCAGAACACCTTTTATCCCCTGGGCCTGTTAGCTATTTCAGGGACATTCTAAGTGGCTATTAACAAATGTTGAATTATGGCTGCAAACCTCTGGGAGCTCGAGTGACATTCACATGAATCACAAGTGAGCTCTGTGCAGTCAAGGCTGCCACAGTGGGCTGGGATTAAACAAACAGGGACTGTTGTTCTCCTCCAAAGCAATGAGGCAAGAAGGCTGTTCCTTGGAGTCTGTGGTCCCAGGCAACGTGCCCCTGAGAAGCAGGACACTGTTCCACGACACATAGCTCATTGCTGTGGGGAAGACATGGTCTGGGTTTGCAGAGAGGCTTATTCCAGCTTCATATCTGGAGGAATTTACCAACAGTCAGTATGCTCAGAGGGGCTTCCCAGGTGGCGCAGTGATAAAGAATCCACCTGCCAATGCAGTAGACACAAGAGACTTGGGTTCAGTTCCTGGGTCCCAGAGATTCCCCTGGAGTAGGAAATGGCAACCCACTCCAGTATTCTTGCCTTGAAAATTCCATGGACAGAGGAGTCTGGAGGGCTGCAGTCCATAGGGTCACAAAGAGTTGGACATGACTGAGCTACTGCACATGCACACATGCATTATGTCCAGAGATATAGCCAGTCTCAGGGATTATGAGTTACCCAGGGCACTGGTTTAACCAACATCGACTGAGTGCTTCCTATGCTTTGGGCTAAGCTCTAAAGAAATGGAAATGCGTAAGCCTTGGTTCTGGAGAAGGAAATGGCAACCCACTCCAGTATTCTTGCCTGGAGAATCCCATGGACAGAGGAGCCTGGCAGTGTACGGTCTGTGGGGTCGCAAGAGTCAGACACAGCTTAGCGACTAAACTACTACTACTAAAATTCACATTGGAGAAGGAAATGGCAACCCACTCCAATATTCCTGCCTGGAGAATTCCATGGACTGAGGAGCCTGGAGGGCTCAGTCTATGGGGTCACAGAGAGTTGGACACGACTGAGTGACTAACACACACACACACACACACACACACACACACACACACAAGGCCTGGTTCAGAGGGTCAGGGAGCTCGTAGCCTGGAGGGGAGGCTGAGCAGTAAACAGATTCCGTGAAAACAACCTAAGTGTACACAAGGCAACACAGGGTAGGCTCTAAAAATCTTCAAAGAGGAGAGGAGAGGAGAATTTTTTTTTCTTTTTTGCTCTTCGATACAGTTTAAGATGTATATATATGAGACTAAAGCAAAGGATTCCTGTGTGTCCTTTCTCTGGTGGTCCCAGAGATGTCCTTTTTGGCCAAAGGATCCCTCCTGGGAGGCTCTTAGTTGTCAAATCTTCTGAGTCTCCTTTATTCTGGAGCTGCTTCTCAGTTTCTTTCTGACCTTCATGACCTTGACTTTTTTTTTTTTTTATAATTCAAGGCTAGTCACTTTGCCAAATGATTTTTAGTTTGCATTTGTCTGATGTTCCCTCTTGATTAGACCCAGGTAATGAGTTTGGGGCTGAATTTCACAGGTGGGTGGTTTAGTCGCTATGTCGTGTCCGACTCTTGTGACCCCATGGACTGTAGCCTGCCAGGCTTCTCTGTCCATGGAATTCTCCAGGCAAGAATACTGGAGTGGGTTGCCATTTCCTTCTCCAAGGGATCTTTCTCACCCAGGAATCGAACCCAGGTCTCCTGCCTTTCAGGCAGATTCTTCACCCACTAAGCTATGAGAGAAGATCACCAAATTTCACAGGATGGGGGCAGAATTCTCATTGCAGTCTGTCTGGAGGCACATGATAACTTATTTGTCCCGATACTTACGGTGTTAACTTTTATCGCTTGATTAACATGGTGTCTTCCAGGGAGAGGATCTGAGACTATGTAAAACCCCATGTCTCATTCCTCTTTCACCCTCTGGTTTTATCATCCACCGATTTTTCTTGCCTGAATTATTACAATGATGCTTGCCAAATGGTGATTTTCTAATTCCATCGTTCCATCTACATTTATTAGTTGGCTTTCTAAAATATAGAAGAGCTTTCTCGTTTCCCTTTCTTGTTCATTTATTTTATTTCAGTAGAGGCCCCAATTTCTGTTTTGTTCAATGGGCTCTCATCTGTTAATATCATTATTTTGAAACTCAAAATCTCCCATATTTGGAAACCCTTTCAAGCTGATATCTGTTTCCTTTTTTGACATTTCCATGGATCCCTTGCACGTGTTTAAAATTTCTGGTCCAACAAGGAGGCTCATCTTTTTCTCCTCCCTCAGTCCTGTAACTAACTACTTCTCCAGTGAATCCTGATATCTTTTAGTGGGAAATGGTATTCAGAACCAAGATCTGGGAGCTGGGTATGGTCCTTACTACTAGATTGTCACTGCTCTGGGCCCTCCCAGTGGACAAAACTAGGAAATTTACATGCATGTTTGCATCTGTATTGAACCACCAGTTCACATAGATGCTTCCAGTTTTAATCTAACACCATGAATTCATTCTAAGTTTTTGCCCTTTCAATAGTGGTCTTTCCTTTTTTCTTGCAGGGAGGAAATCTGCCTCTCATGATCTTACTTATTTATTTGCTCCATTCTCTTGAATGGAGACTATTTTCATATTCCTCCAGACTACTACTCTGCTTGGATGTCTCCACACAAGGACCCAGTCCCTGCTGGGCTGGCTTTCTGCCTCTCCCCAATGCCCCCCTTCTACGTGCTCTGGTGCTACCAGGCTGCCTTCTGTTCTTGTTCAGATTTCCTCAGTTGTTCCCAAAACATTTATACAGCTTGTTAACTTTAAAAATTTAGGCTCCACTGAAAAGGCAATCAAGATTCATGTATTGCATATTATTATTCTGTTTCTTTAATCAATGCTTCTCCTAATATAACATAACATATACAGTTTTTTTAATAGTTTTATTGAGATGCAATTCTTATTTCATACAATTTACCCATATAAAGCATAAAATTCAGTAGATTTATTGCATTCACAGAATTGTGAATTTTAGAACATTTTCATTACCCCTGAAAGAAACTGGATCCATTAGTTGTTACCTCCCCTCCCGCCAAACTAATCAGTCTAGTTCCTCACTATCCTACTTTCTGTCTCTATAGATTTGTCCATTCTGGATATTTCATACTAATGCAATCACATGCTATATCATATTTATGTTGTGACAAACTTCTTTTGTGTAGCATAATGTTTTCAGGGTCCATCCATGTTGTAGCCTGTATTAGTACTTCATTTCCTTTTATTCCCCAAAATGTTTCATTATATGGATATGTCACATTTTATTTATCTTTTCATCCTTGGAGCTGTTTCCATTTTTTTTTTCTGGTGATTATGAATAATACTCCTATTCACACTTCTTCTAGTATTGACTTTTGGAAGGAAACAAGCCCAAACAACGAGGTCCCATACAGTAATCTTGTATTATGAATCTGTCTGATTAGTTTCTTGTGGTTTCACTTAACCTACTCCTCCCTTCTCTGTATTTCTTATAAACTCAGGGTTGGGTTAAAACAGTTGATGAGGTTCAAGGTTAATGTTTTTGGCAGGAGAACTCCATGGATGAAGCTGTGTACTTTGTATTGCATCATAGCAGGAGGAGCTTACTCTGTGATGGTCCCATTCTTAGAGATGCTAGTTTTGGTCCTTTGGTTAAGGTAGCAACTGCTGGGTCTCTCCCTTGCATCTCTTCCCATCATCAAATCATCTGCCATCATCTGTGGGATATACTCTGATACCCTGTTAATATTGTATTTACCCTCATGTTTGAACCTGAATTAGAAGTTTCATCAGAGTTTGCAAAATTATGATTTCTCAATTCTTTCTACATTTATTGGCTGACATTCTTTTGTAAAGAAGAGCTTTCCCTCATCAGCTGGGGATCAACCAGAGTTCTTCCTATGAAGGCAGGATAAATGCTTACTCTTGTCCTTTAATTACCAGTTGCCACAGGATAGAATTGATGTAATAACTGCTGTAATAACTAGGTGGGAGGGGAGAGGGCAGGTTGGTAGGGATCCATGCAGCTATAGTGAAGGTAACCACAGACTCTTTTCAGATCCCCTGGTATCCCAAGATGGGGATGTTTATCTTTCAGACATGGTTCTTACTCGTCCCGAGACTGGGCAAACCTGGGATAGAGGTGGCAGGAACTAAGGTTGGCAGAATAGGGCTGTGACATCCCCAACCACATGGCATAAGGCAGGTCATAAAATTAGGGATCCTGAGTATTCGTCCTGACTCTTAGTATCTCCTCACTTCCCTGGAGCCTCCCCAGGAGATGCCCAGTACTTATGCTGCCTTGTTCCTGTCTCCAGGGAGTTCACACAGCCTCCCTCCTCAGTGGGAGCAGAGGAGGTGGAGTAGGAAGGGAAGTCTTGCATGTGGATTCCATTAATTAAACTACCTGAATACATTGCTGTTGTTCAGTCACTAAGTCATGTATGATTCTTGCGACCCCATGGACTGTAGCATACCAGACTTGCCTGTCCTTCACAATCTCCTAGAATTTGCTCAAATTCATGTCTACTGAGTCAGTGATGCCATCCAATCATCTCATCCTTTGTCATCCCCTTCTCCTTTTGCCTTCAGTCTTTCCCAGCATCAGGGTCTTTTCCAATGAGTCAGCTCTTCGCATCACGTGGCCAAAGTATTGGAGCGTCAGTTTCAGCATCGGTCCTTCCAATGAGTATTCAGGGTTGATTTCCTTTAGGATTGACTAGTCTGATCTCCTTGCAGTCCAAGGGACTCTCAAGAGTCGTCTCCAACACCGCAACTGGAAAACATCAGTTCTAACCTAATTCTAACCTGGATATGTGACTAGAGCCAATCATTTGCTGAGCACTTACTCTGTGCCAGGTGGTGTTGAAAGCACCTCCCAGTGATGTGATGAGGGAGGTGCTCTCACTCCTCGGATTGTGTGTGAGGACTGAAGCACAGGAGATTAAAGAACTGCCAAAGTCTCTAGCTTGATGATCCATTCACTCCCCAATTCTGCCTCCCCAGGCAGTACATGAAAAACTGTTAGGAGGGAGCAGAGGGGCAGTTTCACAGTCTCCTTCCTCCAGCCTTTATTTCTCTGGATAACTGGATATTTCCATGGCTATTTGGCTTCGAGTCTGGAGGGGCTTCTGGGTATAAAAAGGGAGGGGAGCAGGTTGAGGCTTTCAGAGGGGAGAGGCACCCGGTGAATGTAAGCATGATGGTCCCCAGGAACCCTTGGCACCATGGCTCTGTCCCTCACCTTGCATCGCTCTGCTGACAGTCCCCAACAGAGGCAATGTTTCCTTCCCACATCCTGCTCTCCGCCTGGCCTGCTAATTATCTGGTATGCTAATGAGCCCAGAGGATTAACACGAAACATGGGTAATGATGATTTCACTTGATAGATTTAAAGCTACCTTCCTGGGAAAATGTAATTCAGTCTGTTTGCTAGGAGAGCATCTCCCTGAGGTCTCAATAGTGGAGGACCAGACACCTGACCACAATGTGTACTTCATTCAACCTGCTGTTTTCTCATTCATTCATTCATTTATTTTGCATTCCCCAAAGGCCTACTTGGTACCAGGATGGATAAAGCACATCTCCTGATCTCAGTGGAATCTCATATTTTCAGAGGGATGCACATAGTTAAACATAAAATTTATATTAGAACTGTCATGACAGAATTATCTATGTTGTGTGCGTTTGCGCGGGGGGGGGCAGTGCAGAGGATGGAATGATTATTCCAGCTTGGGGGAGGGAGTGAAATGGCCTCATGAGGAAGGTAGCCTTTTAGTGGGGCCCTCAAGAGGAGTAGAATTCTGACAAGTGAAAGGGGCAAGTGAGTACATCCTATTGCCAGGGAATGGTGCAAGTAAAATTACCTGGACATTATATACTTGGGTAGAAAGAAGAATAGGAGATAATGCTGCAGAATTAGTCCTTGCCTGACTGTGAGGGACCCCAAGTATTGTAGGTACTGGAGAGCTTTTGAGGGCTCTGAGTGACATGATCCCAATGTATTGGTTTGGCTAAAAAGTTCATAACTTCTTACAGAAAAACGCGAATGAACTTTCTGCCCAACTCAATACTTTATTTTTTGTTTTAGAATCACTTTTAGGAACATCCTGGTTGATGATGTTTTAGCTAAGAAAGAGGCTGCAAGGGTATGCTTTTTGTTTGATAGTTTTGTTATTATTACTGTTTAAAAAATAAGAGTTGTTTGCCATTATTGGATTCTTTCCTATTAATCTTATCTTTGTGGAGCTCAAGTCTTTTGGTGTGAATTACTGACTGTAAGTGTAAACAATACTTCAGGCAGTGAAAAACGTCATCATCATATGCTGAGAGAACTAATCAAGGCATTAAGGGAAGATTTAAATCTGTGTTTCTCAACCTTGACTGCACAGTGGGGTTATGAGGGAAACTTTAAAAAATACTGATGTCTGGGTCCCACACCAGAGATGTCTGGGTTAAAGCCTGGGCGTCAGAATTTTTCAAAGCCCACCAGATTAATTCTAAAGCTCAGCCAAGGTTAAAAGCTACTAGCAAGAGAACCGGCAGTATGGAGAATTGGGAGCAAAATCCAATGCTGGGTTTGCTGATGGGTCTTCTCCCCCAGCGATGCTAACCCTTGCCCTGGTCCTGATCCACTTTCTGTCTGTAGCTTTATTTCCTATGCTTGCTGTGTTCCTGCTGCTGTAACATTCCAGTTACCAATGGACAGGCTTGGCCCTAGAAGACAATTCTTGTCTTAGGCCGGCCAGGCCATAGCTGGCTGAGGCTTTGCTGGCCAGAAATTGAAGTTGAGAGGTTCTGCTCTTGGAATTATTAATCAAGGACTTTCCAACTCCCCAACAGGGAGAACCTTTATTTTGGACAAAGTATCCCATTTGGCTTCTGAGTCCTGATAAACCTATTTGTTGTTATTGTTCAGCAGTCCAGTCGTGTCTGACTCTTCATGACCCCATGGACTGCAGCACGCCAGGCTTCCCTGTCCCACACTGTCTCCCAGAGCTTGCCCAAGTTCGTGTCCATTGAATCAGTGAGGCCATCCAACCATCTCATCTTCTATCATCCTCTTCTACTTCTGCCTTCAATCTTTCCCAGCATCAGGGTCTTTTCCAATGAATCAGTTCTTCGCATCAGGTAGCCAAAGTATTGGTGCTTCAGCTTCAGCATCAGTCCTTCCAGTGAATATTCAGGGTTGATTTCCTTTTAGATTGACTGGTTTGATCTCCTTGCTGTCCAAGGGACTCTCAAGAGTCTTCTCCAGCCTATCTATGGGGTCTCAAATTTCACCGTGTGGTTGCCAGTCTCTCACTGATGCCTGTGGCTGGCTCTAGCTGTCCAGTATATTGGGATTCCAGAGTTCCAGGTTCTATTCTTTTTGCCAGAGTGAGGAGTATGGGCTGGAGGGGCCCCAGAAGGTCCTGCCCAAGTATAGCGTGGGGGATCCAGGGGTTCAGAGTTAGGACCGGAGCTGGGCACTCAGCTTCCCTTTGACTGGCTGCCTGTCTGTCCATCAGAGCGGTCAGAAGCAGGGCTTCCTTACTGAGATGAGACCTAATTCATTTGGGACTTTCATGAAGAGAGACTTAGCTTCTGGGGTACTTGGTGCCAACTGGCATTAAGAAAATGGTCAGATCACTTGCTGACTTAGAACCTCACCGTGGCTCATCACAGGGCTCAGGGCAGAGGCCCATTGTCATGTTGCATGGCCATCATGACCCCACCCTAGTTGGCTTTTCCTGCCTCATCACTGCCATGGCAGCACTCAGGCCCATCTGCCTGTTTCTCTCTTCTTTCATTATGTACTTACAGCAGTTCATGCTTTGACCTATATTACCTGTCTTTGAGGACAGCACAGCTGCCTCACCTGCCCCCAGGGACCTGATCAAGGTGTCCAGCTCTGCTAAGAAGGTGATGTGACCCCTTTTGGGACCTCAAGTTCACCCAGGCCATTGACACCCAGGCCGTTGTACCTGGGAGTAGAAGTGGGCGGTCACAGTAGAAACTGACCACTTACAAAATTCCAAATGCAAATAGATCATTGTTTACAACTCCCAAACCTTGGGTTCCAACTCCAACTTCATCCTAGGAAGCCCAGGTGGTTTAAGGCGTCAGGAAGTCCTTTCAGTAGAGCCTGGGATGCTCCTGACTGTCTGGTGGAAGAGATACAGGCTTATCCATCCTTCAGTTGCCTTGGCCTTGGCTGGACTGAATCTTCTCATCACAGAGAAGGAGCATGGGCTTCAAAATCAGAGGATCAGTATCTTGAAGCCGATTCAGCACTCATCAGCTTTGTGAGCTTGGTAAATACCTGTAAGAGTCAGTTTTTTTTTTAAACTTTTTATTTTGTATTGGGGTAGAGCTGATTAACAATGTTATCATAGTTTCAGGCGAAGGGACTCAGTCATACATATACACGAATCCATTCTCCCCCAACTCCCCTCGCATCCAGGCTGCCACATAACATTGAGCAGAGTTTACATGCTATACAGTAGGTCCTTGTTGGTTATCCATTTTATTGATATATATGTTCCTATTGCATTTTATTAATTGTTTGGGGTTTGATTTTGTAGAAGTTTTTCTTCACTTGTATTCCTTACTATGTAAGTCCCTTTAACATTTGTTGTAAAGCTGGTTTGGTGGTACTGAATTCTCTTTTGCTTGTCTGAAAAGCTTTGGATTTCTCCATCAATTTTGAATGAGATCCTTGCCAGGTGGAGTAATCTTGGTTGTAGATTTCTCCCTTTCAGTACTTTAAATATATCCTGCCATTCCCTTCTGGCCTGCAGAGTTTCTGCTGAAAGATCAGCTGTTAAACGTATGGGGTTTCCCTGTATGTTACTTGTTATTTTTCCCTTGTTGCTTTTAATATTCTTTATTTGTGTTTAATCTTTGCTAGTTTGATTAGTATGTGTCTTGGCATGTTTCCCCTTGGGTTTATCCTGTATGGCACCTCTTGGACTTGATCGACTATTTCCTTTTCCATGTTGGGGAAATTTTCAACTATAATCTCTTCAAAAATTTTCTCTTACCCTTTCTTTTTCTCTTCTTCTTCTGGGACCCCTATAATTTGAATATTGGTGTGTTTGATATTGTCCCAGAGATCTCTGAGACTATCCCCAGTTCTTTTCATTCTTTTTACTTTATTCTGCTTTTCAGAAGTTATTTCCACCATTTTATCTTCCAGCTCACTGATTCATTCTTCTGCTTCAGAGATTCTGCTATTGATTCCTTCCAGAGTATTTTTGATTTCAGTAATTGTGTTGTTTGTCTCTGTATGTTTATTCTTTAATTCTTCTAGGTCTTTGTTAACTGATTCCTGCATTTTCTCCATTCTGTTTTCAAGGTTTTTGATCATCTTTACTATCATTATTCTGAATTCTTTTTCAGGTAGTTTGTCTATTTCCTCTTCATTTATTTGGACTTCTGTATTTCTAGTTTGTTCCTTCATCT
The DNA here is from genome assembly GCF_054371585.1 of Giraffa tippelskirchi. Lineage (NCBI taxonomy): Eukaryota > Metazoa > Chordata > Mammalia > Artiodactyla > Giraffidae > Giraffa > Giraffa tippelskirchi. The sequence goes on along the minus strand of NC_137277.1, from coordinate 46,844,490 downwards.
GTACAGTATTTCTCTGCCTTTTCATTATTTATTTTTTTTAAACTTACTGTGTTTGAGGTCTCCTTTTCCCAGGCTTCAAGGTTGAATTCTTTCTTCCTTTTGGTTTCTGGCCCCTAAGGTTGGTGCAGTGGTTTATGTAAGCTTCATATAGGGTGAGATTTATGCTGAGTTTTTTTTTGTTTGTTTGTTTTTCCTCTGGTGAGCAAAGCTGAGTGAGGTGATAATCCTGTCTGTTGATGATTGGGTTGGTGGTTTTGTTTTGTTTGTGGTTTGGATGAGGTGTCCTACACAGGGTGCTACTGGTGATTGGGTGATGCTGGGTCTTGTATTCAAGTGGTTTGCTTTGTGTGAGTTCTCACTGTTTGATACTCCGTAGGGTTAGTTCTCTGGTAGTCTAGGGTCTTGAAGTCAGTGCTCCCACTCCAAAGGCTCAGGGCTTGATCTGTTGGTTTTGGACACTCTTGAGTGACTTCTCAAAGCTGGATGAAGCCATTTGGACCAAGTATGTTTTAGGTTCCAGTGGGTCAGTTTCTCCAGTCTGATGTTCTTGGGACACTTCTTCATAGTAGCAAGTCAGGCTCTAGAAGTCATTCCATCCTGCTACTGTGTCCACCACCGGCCTGGGCCCCATCCGCTGCGCCTTCACGTTCCTGCTCGCCCTCTGCAGCCTATCCATTTTAAATATAGCAGCGTAGACATGTCCGTCCCAAACTCCCTAACTGTTCCTTCCCCTCAGCCACTATAAGTGTGTTTTCTAAGTCTGTGAGTACCTGTAAGAGTCAGTTTTTTTATCTCACAGTTTCTCAGCTTTGGCACACAAAGAAGACTGATGCTTTTTTGTGTCGGAGGCTGTCCTGCTTGCTGTAGGATGTTGAGCCGTATGGCTGCCCAGTAGTACCTCTCCTGTCCTGCCAAGTTTTGACTGCCAGAAATATTTCCAGACATAGCCCAGTGTCTCCTGTGGGGCAAAACTGGTTGAGAACCACTGGTTTATCTCTAAATTGGGATGAACACCCCTGGGTTCAAGGGTTGTCCTCAGATGTCAGTAAGTGTGGTTTGCAGGGACAGCCGTTGGCACACAGCAGGTGGCCCTTGGCAGCACAGTGAGGCCCAGGGAGGCTGTGGGTTCCCTTGGCTGCCTCTCAATAAGAGCTCCCCCTCCTGGTGCCAGGCCTGCGAGGCTCCCCAAGCCAGGTGGGCACCAGGTTCGTTGGCACCTCTGGTCACCTGGCCTGTGGCCATGCATGTAGGTGTTGGCCTCCTGGGCTTCTGTCCCACAGCTCTGAGCCAGAGCTGCTCCTAGGGCATGAGTAGAGGTTCTGTTGCTGCCTCAACAGGGCCAGGCCACTAGGGCCCACTTTCAGCACCCTGGGGATCCCCAGGGGGTGGCTCCTCCTAGTAGCATTTTCTGTAGGAGAAGGGAAGGGAAATTATTAGCATTTTCTGCATATAATCATGGCACTATGCCATCTATTGGGAGAAATTCTCACCTTCTCCAGCAAGGGGAAGAAGAGTAGAAAATCACCATGAGAAAAGCAAGATCCTTAGACATAGAGACCTGAATTCATGTTTTCCCATTGCTTCTTCTTTTTTTTTTTTTTATTTTATTTTTAAATTTTAATTGGATGCTAACTGCTTTGCAATGTTTTGTTCATCAGCACTGTTATTCTGTTGTTGTTGTTTAGTCGCTCAGTCTTGTCTGACTCTTTGCGACCCCATGGACTGCAGCACGCCAGGCCTCCCTGTCCTTTACCAACTCCCGGAGCTTGTCCAAACTCATGTCCATTGAGTCAGTGATGTCATCCAACCATCTCATCCTCTGTCATCCCCTTCTCCTCCTGTCTTCAATCTTTCCCAGCATCAGGGTCTTTTCTAATGAGTCAGCTCTTTGCATCAGGTGCTCAAATTATTGGAGCTTCAGTTTCAGCATCAGACCTTCCAATGAAGATTCATGGTTGATTTCCTTGAGGTTTGACTGGTTGGATCTCCTTGCAGTCTAAGGGACTCTCAAGAGTCTTCTCCAACAGCACAGTTCAAAAGCATCAATTCTTCAGCACTCAGACTTCTTTATGGTCCAACTCTCATAACCATACATGACTACTGGAAAAATCATAGCTTTGACTATACAGATCTTAGCAAAATAATGCCTCTGCTTTTTAATATGCTGTCTAGGTCTGTCATAGCTTTTCTTCCAAGGAGCAAGCTGGTGTTAATATATGATATTTGTTTTTCTCTTCCTGACTTACTTCACTCGGTACAGCCTGTATGGTTCTAGGTTCATACATCTCACTAGAACTGACTCAAGTTTGTTCCTTTCTATGGCTGAGTAATAGTTTTTTTAGATTTTTTTTTTATATGGACCATTTTTAAAGTCTTTATTGAATTTGTTACAGTATTTCTTCTGTTTTATGTCTTCTTTTTTTTCAGCATCACAGCATGTGGGATATTCGCTCCTGACCAGGGATCTAACCCACATCCCCTGCATTAGAAGGTGAAATCTTAACCACTGGACCATCAGGGAAGTACCTCCTGTTGCTAAAATGAGGAAATATATCTGTATTGGTATCTATACCTATACATGGGCTTTCCTGCTGGAACAGACTAAAGAATCCACCCACAATGCAGGAGATCTGGGTTCGATCCCTGGGTCAGGAAGATCCCTTGGAGAATGAAATGGCAACCCACTCCAGTATTCTTGCCTGGAGAAACCAATGGACAGAGGAGCCTGGCAGGCTACACTCCATGGGGTCACAAAGAGTTGGACAGAACTGAGCAACTAAGCACACACACACACACCTATATACCTTACATATATTTTTATATCACATGTCTCATATGATACATAACTCATATATTGTATCTCATATTATATATATAAGTATGATAGAGTTATTGTGAACATTTAATTAAATCAGCTAATGGATGCAATGGCCACAGGACTGGAAAAGGTCAGTTTTCATTCCAATCCCAGAGAAAGGCAATGCCAAAGAATGCTCAAACTACTGCACAATTGCACTCATCTCGCATGCTAGTAAAGTAATGCTCAAAATTCTCCAACCCAGGCTTCAGCAATACGTGAACCGTGAACTTCCAGATGTTCAAGCTGGTTTTAGAAAAGGCAGAGGAACCAGAGATCAAATTGCCAACATCCGCTGTATCATCGAAAAAGCAAGAGAGTTCCAGAAAAACATCTGTTTCTGCTTTATTGACTATGGCAAAGCCTTTGACTGTGTGGATTGCAACAAACTGTGGAAAATTCTGAAAGAGATGGGAATACCAGACCACCTGACCTGCCTCTTGAGAAACCTGTATGCAGGTCGGGAAGCAACAGTTAGAAATGGACATGGAATAACAGACTGGTTCCAAATAGGAAAAGGAATACGTCAAGGCTGTATATTGTCACCTTGCTTATTTAACTTATATGCAGAGTACATCATGAGAAATGCTGGGCTGGATGAAGCACAAGCTGGAATCAAGTCTTCGGGAGAAATATCAATAACCTCAGATATGCAGATGACACCACCCTTATGGCAGAAAGTGAAGAAGAACTAAAGAGCCTCTTGATGAAAGTGAAAGAGGAGAGTGAAAAAGTTGGCTTAAAACTCAACATTCAGAAAACTAAGATCATAGCATCCAGTTCCATCACTTCATGGCAAATAAATAGGAAAACAGTGGAAACAGTGTCAGACTTTATTTTTTGGAGCTCCAAAATCAATGCAGATTGTGACTGCAGCCATGAAATTAAAAGATGTTGCTCCTTGGAAGGAAAGTTATGACCAACCTAGACAGCATATTAAAAAGCAGAGACATTACTTTACTAACAAAGGTCCATCTAGTCAAAGCTATGGTTTTTCCAGTAGTCATGTATGGATGTGAGAGTTGGACTATAAAGAAAGTTGAGCACCGAAGAATTGATGCTTTTGAACTGTGGTGTTGGAGAAGACTCTTGAGAGTCCCTTGGACTGCAAGGAGATCCAACCAATCCATCCTAAAGGAGATCAGTCCTGGGTGTTCATTGGAAGGACTGATGTTGAAGCTGAAACTCCAATACATTGGCCACCTGATGCGAAGAACTGACTCATTGGAAAAGACCTTGATGCTGGGAAAGACTGAAGGCAGGAGGAGAAAGGGACAACAGAGGATGAGATGGTTGGATGGCATCACAGACTCAATGAAGATGAGTTTGAGTAAACTCCGGGAGTTGGTGATGGACAGGGAGGCCTGGTGTGCTGTGGTCCATGCGGTTGCGAAGAGTTGGACACGACTGAGCGACTGAACTGAACTGAGTGGATGCCCAGCCCAGGGGCTTACCTGTAATAAGTAGTAACTATTTGGTGGTTCTCTTCTACCTTTTTATTTTTTTTTAATTTATTTATTAAACTATTGTTAATTTACAATATTGTGTTAGTTTCAGGTGTACAGCTGCAGATTCTTTTCCATTATGGGTTATTAAAAGATATCAAATATAGTTCCATGTGCTATGCAGTAAATCTTTGTTGTTTGTGTACTTTATATACAGCGGTGTGTATCTATTAATCCCATACTCCTAATTTACCACCCCCCTTCCCCTTTGGTAACAATAAGTTTGTTTTCTATGTCTGTGCATCTGTTTTGTAAATAAGTTAATTTGTATTATTCTCTTCTGTCTTTACACAGATGATCTCAGTTCTTTCTCCCAATAAAGGAGGGAAGCAGGTATTGAATGGGAGTGGTCCCCATCAGGTCCCCTGATGGCTTAAATTGGGGGCCCAGGCCTCCCTTTGGAGGAAGCTGTGTTTCTAGGGAGGCCCTGGGTTCCTGAGAGCCCCCCACCCCAGATAAAGAGGCCAGCTAGACACAACTTCCAGGATGGATGGTGGAAGCATAACTGCTTTCCCTGGAGCCTTCACAGATTTTAGACAGCACTCGTGTGTGTACTCACCATGTGATATCAGTGCACAATGAAGGGGCAGGTGGGGTTACTCCTGCTTTGCAGATGAGGAAGTTCAAGTTCAAGGAAGTTAAGAGACTTTTTACAAAGTTATGCCCTGGCCAAGTCAGGGTCCCCACAGAAATCAGCCAGACTAGCCATCCTGCACATGGATTATGATCCCCGTCCCTCTGCAAAAAATATTAAGATTATCGTCCTCCTTCCTCAGAGAGCCCCAGTGTAAAGCTTCTAGGGTGCAGGATAGGGTACCTCAAATTCCAGGACAGCACCAACCATTGGCTCTAAAGTTCCCAGAACACCGCAAACCGCCCCCCCCCCAGAGATCCAGGAGCCCTAAATTGCCCTGAGGGGAGTCAAGAAGCCAGACTCAAGGTAACTCACACAAGGGTTGGCATTGACTCTCAGACACTCATTTCCAGATTCTCAGACCTTCCAGGGGCCTCTTCTTCACTTGGTGTCTTCCTCAGCCATGGCTCCTGCCCATCAGACCCCAAGTGGGATAAAAGGAAAGGCCTGCCGAGCTGCAGACTGAAATCTCTCCCTTTTGCTCTTTTGGTTGAGTGTGCTGTATGTCTCTCAGGGATCTGGGGACAGGACTCAGACTCGGGAAGATGCCACTGGCTCTTTGTTCCTACTGACCACTGCCCGTGCTGCCAAGGGCCCCCAGGCTGGCTGTGCCCCAAGGGACAATGGGGTGACCAGGCAGGGCTGAGTCAGAGCTGGCTTGGCCCAGGTCCTGGTGGCTGAGCCGGGGGCAGAGACCTTTACGTGGCTATTTATAGATGCTGATGGTCAAAGGGGAGGGAGCTATCATAGCGGGAGAAGGGCAGTAGAGCTGAGGTGGGGAGGGATTGGTGATTTATTTAGGGAGCTGATGGCTGACTCAGAATGGATGCTTCCAAGTGGTCCCTCCGTGAATTCTCTCCCTCCCATCCCCATTATTCAGCACTGGCACAGGGCCTTGTCCCAGTCTCAGCTGTCAGCACATCACTGCTTGGCTCAGCAATGGTCCCCGTTACTGCTTTCCCGTTGCCTGTGTTTCCCGTTTCCGTTTATGCTGCAGGCTACATACCCTAGACTCTGCTCACATGTGCAATTCACTCTTGCCTGAATACTCTCTTTCCCCACTGACTGCTTACTTAACTTTGTTCATACTGTTCATTCTTAGAATTGGTTCAAAGTCTATTCATCTTCTAGCATTTCATTCTGGGCAACTTTCCCCCAGAGGCTTTCCTGGGGTCTCCCTTCTCCCCATACTGCCCCCCACTGGACCCATGTCCTCCCTCCATGGAACATCTTGGCACTTTTTCCTCTCCCAGGACGTGCCTCAGATTGGCCTTATAATATATTGATTTATATGTTTCCCTTCCACTGAACCCGTCTCTTCATTTCATAAAGCATTTATGAAACATCTCGTGTCTGCTGTGGAGTTGCTTAGAGGTGCATTGTTATACAAACATCAGTAATACAGGGCCCAGCCCTTGAGGAGCTTGCAGCCCTGATGGGGAAACAATCATCCTATGAAATTCCTTATGGGGTGACAAGCACCATGAAGAGGACTTCCCAAGTTTAGAGGAGGTGATGTTTTACTCTGCTTGAGGAGGGAGATGTGGACACTGAAGCATCCCAGAGGTCAAAGCCATCTTTCAGACAGGGACTGTGTCTTTCTTGTCTATTCCTTGCAGCATCTGGGACACAGAAGATGCTCAGGACATGTGTGTCGTCTTGGGAAGAGGCAGGTCTAGGCTCTGGTTTCTCCAGGCTCCTTTGAGCCCTTGCCTCCACCACCCACTATAGTTATCCAGTATCAGAAGTGTTTGCATGTCTGTCTCCACACACACAGGCTGTGAGCCCCTGGGAGGCAGTGGTTGAACCTAATTTATCACTGCATTGTCTTCAGAGCTTGCACAGAGGAAGGGTTTAATGGAGCCTCTCTGGATGATGTCATGGATAGCATTGATTGTCCCCAGCTAATCCTGCCTTGCTTGGAAAGAATGTGACAGGCTCAGGTAGAACATTCTTTCCTCATGTCTTTAATTTTACAGTGTGTGAATGAATGCATCCCCCTTCCCCACAGACAGCCTGAAGCATGCAGTTCAGTTCAGTTCAGTTCAGTTGCACAGTCGTGTCCGACTCTTTGCGACTCCATGAACTGCAGCACGCCAGGCCTCCCTGTCCATCACCAACTCACAGAGTCTACCCAAACCCATGTCCATCGAGTCGGTGATGCCATCCAGCCATCTCATCCTCTGTCATCCCCTTCTCCTCCTGCCCCCAATCCTTCCCAGCATCAGGGTCTTTTCCAATGAGTCAACTCTTTGCATGAGGTGGCCAAAGTATTGGAGTTTCAGCTTCAACATCAGTCCTTCCAATGAACACCCAGGACTGATCTCCTTTAGGATGGACTGGTTGGATCTCCTTGCAGTCCAAGGGACTCTCAAGAGTCTTCTCCAACACCACAGTTCAAAAGCATCAATTCTTCGGCACTCAGCTTTCTTCGCCATCCAACTCGCACATCCATACATGACCAATGCAAAAACCGTAGCCTTGACTAGATGGACCTTTGTTGGCGAAGTAATGTCTCTGCTTTTAAATATGCTATCTAGGTTGGTCATAACCTTCCTTCCAAGGAGTAAGTGTCTTTTAATTTCATGGCTGCAGTCACCATCAGCAGTGATTTTTGAGCCACCCTTAAAATGACAAGGTGCAAGTTCCTATGGTGGCTTTATTGTCACCAGGCTGGGTTCACCTGGCTGTTGGATAACAGAGCTTCCTGCGACACTGGGCCAGCTGCCTTGTTAATTGCAGCCCTCTCAGATCATTGGAACGCTTCCCTGGTGGCACTAGTGGTAAAGAACCCCTGCGCACCCCTGCCAATGCAGGAGATGTAAGAGATGCAGGTTCAATCCCTGGGTCAGGAAGATCCCCTGGAGGAGGGCATGGCAACCTACTCCAGTATTCTTGCCTGGAGAATCCTGTGGACACAGGAGCCTGATGGGCTACAGTTCATGGGGTTGCAAAGAGTCAAACACAACTGACTTACCACGCATGCACGCAGATCATCAGACCCCTCTGTGAGGCAGGAAATGGTGTGACTGAAGGGTGGCAGCTAACATTAGCCTTTGTTCTGTACTTCTGTGTGTGCTCAGTCGTGTCCTTGGTCCATTCATAATCCATTTTCTAGATTTCAGGGAAGCATTGATCTGGGGTGTCTAAAAAAGGTGGGTGTAGTTCTGGCAGCAACTAGTAAGCCTTGTTTTAAGTACTGAATTTAGTTTTTCAACAAAAGGGCTCTGTGGCCAAGGAAGCTTAAGAAAAAATCTGAGTGAAACAAAACTGTCTACTTTTCTTTCCTGCAGGACTTATCAGTATCTTTACTGTGGCTGACATGTCCTGTGAATCTCCAGTAGGATGTGTAGTAAGTGATGTTCCTTCTTAGCCAAGAACCATGTGATACCCCAGAGCAAACTTCTGGGAATTATCCATCCCAGGAATAGCATGAGATGCAGCCTGTTAGAACAGTGTCCTGGCCTTTTTACACATATGTATATCAAACATAGTCATGTCAGATGAGGCATTTTAAAGTTGATTCTGCCCAACAATAATTTCTCAGAACCCTTGGATTTTATAGAAAAAAAAAATCGTGAAGAGCATTTTCTGTTTAAAATCACGGAAAGGGCAAAATCTTGTAATAACCACTCTTAAGAACAGGTCACCAGGCTAGTTACCCTGCTTTCAAATATATTTTGATGTTAAGGAAGTTGAAAAGAGAAGAAAAATAAAGGCACAGTGGATTTAAGCAGGGCGAGGTCAGAGGATCATTGGTCCAAGAATGACTGAACTGGCATCCTGGGGACCTCATGGTGCTAGTGAGGAAATGGGCCCAGAAATGGCAGAGAACTTGCCCAGAGTAAAACAGGACTGCAAGACAGGGGGAGGTCCAGGGCTCTTTCTCCCAGACCTTGGCCTGGGAGTCAGGTGGAGCTGGGCCCGGCTGTTGGCTCCGCCATCCACAGAATGGAACAGTAGATGCTGCCAGTCCCTCCCTCTGTAAACGGGTGATGCCAGTGCCCATCTCATAGGTCTACTGTCAGGATTTGGTGGGATAAAGTCTATCACATGCTTAGCCTAGCGCTTGACGGTGTAATCTGCGTTTAATAAATGTAAGCTATTAAAAGCCAGGTTCATAAATATTGCATCCTCATAGCTCACAGGTCCTTGGACTCTGGGGGAGGGATTACACATCACTCAGCAGATTGATTTTTTTTTTTTTTTTGGTGATTCTTCTCCTTTTGGTTCACTCAGTTCACTTTGTCGGGGAGCCCAGGAGATTGCATTTGAAGGAACCACCTGTGAAAATTAAAAAAGAACTAGCCCACCCCCCACCAACCATGTCAGAATTTCTGGTATGCCTCCAGGGCATCTGACCTTGTTTGACAGCTCCCTAGGAAGTTCCACTGTGCAGCCAGAACTGAGTTACCCCCAGACCACCCTCTCTACTGACCTAACCCCCCACTCCCCAACCCAGCTTTCAATGAAACAAGAAAGAAGCCAACTCTGACTCTTGCTTTTTGCAGGACACCAAGAAATGCTCGGTCGAGAGTGCTGGAAGTGATACTATTAATAACTTGTTCAGCTAGCACGCAGTTTGAGTGCTGAAATGACCCCGCTCATGTGAGGTTGTTGGGAAGGGACTGTTACCCCTGCCCCCATTTTACGGATGAGAAAGGTGAAGTGACTTGCCTGGGGTCCTGAGATGCATAAATAGGCCCTTCCTCTCCTAGGGCATTGAATACCTGTGCTTTGCAGGGGAAAGCAGTTGGCATACAGCAGGTGGCCAGCAGTAGAAACTGTGTCTCCTTGCCTCCCCCCACTTCCCCTGCTGGTGCTGGACTCCAGGAAGCTCTCGATGGCAAGGGTTACTGGAAACTAATGAGTGGGACTTCTCAATAGGGATGGGGAGGTGGGCACAGCAGAATCACTCCATCAGACTGTGTCACTGCCACCCCCACCCCTGCATAAACTCACACAGATCAGACGTGTTAATTAATTCTTCACAACCACGGTCTGAGCCTCTTACCACCTAATTCCTTCTTTCCTACTTCCTTCCTTCCTTCTCTCTTTCCTTCTGTCCTCTCCTTCTCAAACATTTACTGAAAGTGTACAAAGTGTGAAGCACCCTGCGAGCCTAAGAGTGTGATGCTGATCACCTGCATCATAGGATCTCTTCATGGCTGTCAGGGTGCCCTCCACGCCAAGAGCCTTTTCTCATTTAATTCTTAAGCCACCACATGAGATAGGATCTAATTATAATCCCTTTTTAAAGATGGAGAAATCTGAGGTTCAGAGAGGTTGGGTGACTTCCCTGTGGTCACACAGCAAGACAGCTGGCATTTGGATTTGCGAGGAGGGTTGGCATTCTTTGCCCAAAGCCTGGAAGGCTTAGCACAAGACACACTTGGAGCCTGTAGATCCTCAAGTCTGCACTCTGCATACCCCATCCTTCATCATTTGTCATGATCCCTTGAACAGCACAGGTTCCCACTTTCGGTTTTGAGTCCAGCTGTCCCTCCCTATGGAGGACGCCAGGTGACATCCGACTCCTCCTTGGAGCTGTTGGCATCATCTAGCTGGAAAAACAGCCGAAAGTGGAGGTGTCTGGCTGACTCCCAAGAAGGGGAAGGAACGTGAACAGGCTGAGAAGGGTCCCTGCACCTCATCTCTCCTTTCTTGATTCTGTCTAGTTATTTGTGGAGCAGAACTGATTGCTATGTGACTGGTTTGGGAATGCAGTGAGGTTAATTGTCTGGAGAAAGAAAGGGCTCACATCCTCAACCAAACTGAAATCCCTGGCTATGGACCCATGTTGACTGGAGCCGTCATTTCAGCCAGCTCAGAACAAATTTGAGACTGTTCTAGTTGTCAGGGGGAGCACCAGCGATCATCTCATTTGTTTTTTTCCCTTTTCAGATTTTAGAATGAAGTTAAGGAGAGATAAGCAGACACGAGGGTTGGAGACAGAATCAGGAGGACAGGGAGATGGGAGATAAGGCGATGAAGAGACCTAGATCCTGCGAGAGTCAGGCCTCATTTCTAGTTGGAGAAGCCCTGATTCTCTTTTTGATGTATTTCTACTGACACCAAATGTGTGGGGCTTTGCCTTGCACCAGCCAGTGCTTCAGTTCTTGGGACCCCTACGGGGTGTCCTTCAATTCCATTCAATTCAGTTCCGACACTAACTACTGGATATAGCGCAGACCTCCAGCTTAAGGGCTTCGTCCCACGAGACTGTCCCCCATGTCAGACACCATCCCAAGTCCTGGCTTCCTGTGGGACCAACGGGCTTTGAATTAGGTGCCCACCATTTTGTTCCGAGGCTTCCCAAGTGGCTCAAGGGGTAAAGAATCTGCCTGCCAACGCAGGAGACTCAGGTTTGATCCCTTGGTCAGGAAGATTCCCTGGAGAAGGAAATGGCCACCCACTCCAGTATTATTGCCTGGGAAATCCCATGGACAGAGGAGCCTGGTGGGCTACAGTCTGTGGGGTCACAAAGAGTCAGACATGCCTTAGTGACTGAGCACACACAATCGTTTTTGTTCAGGTTTGATAATTTGCTGTAACAGTTCATAGAACTCTGGGAAACTTTCCTTACTATTACCAATTTATTATTAAGGATAGGAACTCATACAGCTGGATGGAGGAGCTGCACAGAGCAAGGACTTGGGGGGAGGGGCTTGGAGCTTCTGTGCCCTCCTGGGGGCACCCCCTGTTCTCCTGAGTGTGATCACTAACTTGAAAGGCTCCCATCTCTGGCTGCTGAGAGGTTTGTTCCCCAGGATATGGGGTGCCCAGGCCCAGCTGCAGCCTCCTAGTGTTGGGTGTTCATCTGTGGGGGTAGCTGACAGCTCAAATGGATGATCCCTGTGTTCCTGGGCTTAGACTTTGACCTCAAATGAACTTCACTGCCTGTCTGATCAGTGCTTTGTGGAACACCTTCCTTGTGATGGTTTGGGGCCAGGGCTCTTCCTGTGTACAGTGGCTCTACCTGCGCCCTGGGCCTCCAGTCCTCCCCCGGGTCCTCTGTGTCTTGCCACAAGACAGCAGAGGAGATACACCAGCTCTCGGGTGTGCCAGGTCAGAGCTGACCCACTTCTCTGCCTTCACACTCCACTGAGCAGAAAACTCCATCCCAGGGCCCCATTCCAGCACACGGTGGGGGCTGAAACACATGATCCAGCTGTGAACCTGGGAGGGGGAAATGTCTTGGGGGGGGGGATGCTGACGCCTCTGTCACATGCTCCCTGATGTCTGCCACCAAGGGTTCATGTGTCTGGGTTCCCACCTGGTTCCTCAGCACCCAATTACCTCCCCACCTATGTCCAGGTGCCTGTGACTGAGTGAAGGAATCAGGCATAAGAATGTGATTCCACAGCAGGCTATGTGTGGGGCTGTGAGCTGGTCCCATGATCCTGCCATGCTTCAGTTTCCCCCTTGGTGAGATGGGGATGACTATCCCTACAGATCATGGTGACTCATTCATTAAATCATGTGGAAGAGGAGCCAAGCGGTCTGCAGCAGCGGCAGTGACCCCACTAGAGCAGCCCCACTCTGTATTTTGAGCATCCTTTCTGGCTGGTTCTCTGGTCTCCTGGAGGTCCTGTGAGCCACCGATGTCCTGCCACACATTCCTTTACTGATGAAACCATCTGGGGAGAGTTCTCTCGAGTCAGTGTTACCCCAAGGACTACATTCAGACCTTCATTTGTGGGATTTCCCTGGAGGTCCAGTGGTTAAGACTCCACCTTCCAATGCAGAGGACTCGGGTTCCATCCCTGGTCAGTGATCTAGTATCCCACTCACCGAGGGATGCAGCTAAAAAAAAGACCTTCAGTTTCCTGATCAAGGACAAGGTCATGACGTCTCATCATCCCCATCCTACTGTAATTCAAATAACAGTGATATAAAGCAAAATCACACACACACATGGAGCCCCGGCCATGTACTAGGACTGGTGCTGGGCTTCTGGGCTGTTCTAATGGCAAGGCCTGGCCAGCCAGTAGACAGACTCTGGCCTGACATGGGAGACAGACGAGGGGCCAGACACATGGAGTGGTGTGTCAGGTGTGCAGTGGTGAGGGGCACTCTGAGGAACAAGTGTGCAAATATGCTCTGGGATTCAGGGAAGGCTTTGCAAGGGAAGTGACTCTAATTACAAAGGAAGATGTTTTCCAGACCAGGGAAGGAAGGCCATTATCAGCAGAGGAGATGACATGCATAGTCCCCCTGTCCCTGAAAGATCTGAGGGATAATTGGAGTGTAAATTGTGACTTGGAGAGGACTGGAAACTGAGGCTGGACAGGCCGACCATGGATGGATCCATGGTATCATTGACCCTGAAGTTAAGAGGTTTGAACTTTATCAAGAAGGCCTGGAGAATCCACTGAAGGAATAGAAATAGAGACATGATATCACCAGCTTTCTCTAGCATCGCTAAGGGATATGGATATGAGGGGTCAACAGACCGCTTGTGAGACTCATAGTAATCTGAATTTAAAAAGTGCTATTGTACAGATCAATGGTGCCTAGGTGCATGAAGCAGCTTTTAAACTGCTTAGAAAGTGTATTAAATATTATAGCCTCAGCAGGTGATAATACCCATTGAGCTTCTTCAAGGTTTCAGGCATTGTGTGAAGCACTTTCCATATATTATCGTGTTTACTTAAGCTCTGTGCCTCAACTTCTTACCTGTGAAATGGTGAGAAAAATAACACCAACTTTACCAAGTTGTTGTGATAACAAATGACTTAGAATAAAGAGCTTCTCTAAAGAGCTTTGAATGATCCCCGGCCCAAGGAACCTTTAATAAAAGCCAGGGTGACAACAATCCTAGGAGGTAAGATTCCGTAGTTGAATTTCATAGATAGGAAAACGGAGGTGTGTGAGACTACTCTGGTTATACAGGGCAGTTCCAGGGTTCAGAGCTAGACTCTCATGGCTGTTGGCTCCAGGCTCTCGGCCAATACTCGACCGCTGTGTTCATTGTCACTGTCATGATGACTCAGAGATCTAAGTGAGAAGCAGGTGTGTGACTAAGGTGACTCCTAGGGACATCTCCGTTGAACAAAGGATGCTTGCAAGAAGCTGACTGCCATTCCCATGAGTCAGCTCCCTCCCACTCCTGAAAAGTCTAAGGGGTTCCATTGGGTTTCTGGGTCATGGCACCAGTTTGGTTTGAGCTCAGAAGCTCCATCAGGTGGCACGGCCACTGAGGCAGTCTAGAACCCACCCACATGGCTGTGAATCTTCTCTCCATTTCTAGAGTCAGCAGCAGTTACCTTAGCAGGCAGGATTGTCTGCTCAGAGCTCCCCATCCCCCTTGGAGAGGGCCACATTTCAGGGGATTCTAGATTCTTCTTATCGGCTGGCTGAGGCTCACCTCTGCCAGCTTGGAGCAGTGGTATCACTGGCTGCCCAGAGAACTGTTGACTGGGGGCAGTGAAGTCAGGCCCCATGAATTTTTGATAGACTCCCCTCCTGAAGACATCAGCATGCCCTTGAAGGTGGATAATTGAAATTCAGATTTGGATATTCTATTACTTGGCGATATTCTTTATGAGGCAGCTTTGTGTTTCCCAGTGACTCGGTTGCAGCTTTAGTGACTCCATTATGGAGAAATATATTGATTTGTCAGGGTGGTGTCAGGGGAGCCGCTCTGATGAAAATTGATTTATCTCTCCCTGAGCAGCTTGTGTTTTTAATTCATCTTTGCCTCCAACAAGGCACGGGGTGAGTATGTGTGTGTGAGGAGGGCGCCTTCACTCTCAAGACTCTGTTCACCACCAGACACTGAAAATAAGGCTCAGGGTGCAGCCCTGGCTTCGGTTTGATGTTCTGTGCCGAGTTTGATAAAATAGCTCCCCATTTGGCTCTGCTGGTGTTGATAACATTTGTGTTCAGTCTTTCCTTTCCCTGACACAGACACCTTTAGCTGGGTGTGACGGATGGGGACCATAACTCCCTCAACCATGGGAGGATGGCTCTCTCTCTCTTTGACAAGAAGCAAGACGATACTGAAGTGGCAAGTGGAGCTATAGAGGTTTCCATTTGCTTTCCGATGAACTGCGGGCAATGACTTTTAATTGTGAGACTTCTTCAGTGTTCAATGGCTCATCACTTCATTCATCCAGCCAGTGTGATGGCATCTGGATGCCTGGCCTAGGCTCTCTCCTCTGCCACCTTCTAGCTGAGTGTGGTGGGCAGTGATTTCATCTCTCTGAGTCAGCCTCCTTGATCATAATGGGAAGATAATGATGCTAAATGGATAGGATTGGTGAGAGGAGGGAAGGAAATGATGCATGTAAGTTCTTAGCACATGGCCTGGCCCCACACAATAAAAACAAGGGTTGAAAGTCAATAAGTAAAATAAACAAAATAAAACGGAATCATTATGTGTTGGCCTCCTGCTCTGGAATTGTGTTGGCTTTGGTGAGACAGATGGTTCCTGCACCCAAAGAGCTCAGTCTAGGGTGCTGGATCAAGGTGAACAGCATGAAAGTATAGAGGGGGCATCCAATTTAGAGTGGGAGGGGGAAGGTTCAGAGAGGACTTCCAGAACAAAGTGATATCTCAGCTCATTTCAAAGTAGGAGCAAAAGTTGGCTAAGGGAAGAAAAGGAGCAAAGTTGAAGGCAGAGGCAATGGTATATGAAGACCCTTATTATTTAGATAAGTCATTTGATGTTGGAATATTTCAGTATGCTTGGAACAAAGAGGGTGCATGAGTTTGGGGGGAGGAGGTGATTCCAGAACGATGATTGCCGTCCTCATTGTGAAGGGTCTTGAGCTAAATAGAGATGCTTAAACATATTTGTCAATGTCCTGAAGACTCAGAGGCGCCATTACAGCAGTTTAATCAGGGAAAAGCATGATACTTTGGAAAATGTCTCTGACAGTGGGGTAGATGATGGATTGGAGGGACACTTAAGCTTGATGGAACCTGTAACAGGAACATCCACTTGAAGGTTTGTTTTTTTTTTTTTTAAATATAATCCAGGTATGTAGAGAAGAAAGACTAGATTAAGGATGTGATGATTGGAATAAGTCAGAGAAAGTAGATAGGAGAGATAGGATGGGAGGGCATGTTGGCTGGGATGAAGGCTGAAAAGACAGAGGAGGCCAGGTCACTCTCCAGTGGCTAGAAGGACAGTGGGTATATTAGTTTCCAAGGGAGTGCCCTAATAATGTCCTCTATATTGGGTGGTTTAAAGCAACAGAAATTTATTGTCTAGGGTCTAGAGGCTAGAAGTCCAAAGTGTGGAAAGAGTCATACTTCCTCTGTAATCTGAAGGGAAGAACCCATCCTTGCCTCTCTGGTTTACTGGAATTCCTTGGCATTCCTTGGCTCATAGGTGCATACCTCCATCTCCATCTCCATCATCACATGGCCATCTCCTCCCTGTGTATTTATCTTATCCTTTTAGGGACATCAGTAATGTTGGATTAAGGTCCCACCCTATTCCAGCATGACCTTGTCTTAACTAATACATCTGCAATGACCCTATTTCCAAATAAAGTCCCAGTGGTGGTATTGGGTTCAGAACTCCTAGGCTACTGACTGGAATACATACACAATCCATAACAGTGCAACCTCCAACCCCTCAAATTAATATCCTTCCCTCATGAAAATATATTCATCCTACCCTAACACCCCCAAAAGTCTTAACCATTCGAACATTAATTCTATCTCCTCTAAGTGAAACGTGTGTGCATGAGCACATGCACGAACACAAACACACACACACACGATACGGTGTCAGAGTCCCACTGTGCTGGAAAATAAGCCGAAGGAGCAGGTGGCAAGTGGGAGAGGTAGGACGACTGAAGAGGTTTCAGTTTTGGTTGTCAAGTTAATATCTCTCGTGAGACTCCAAGTGGAAGTTGGGTACAGCATGTTCTTATGGATATTATAGTTGGATATCATGCATTCTTTCAAAAATATTTTATTTATTTATTTTGGCTTGCCTAGAAAATTCCATGGACAGAGAAGCCTGGCAGGCGATAGTCCATGGGGTTGAAAAGAGTCAGACACAACTGAGCGTGCACACACACACACAGGTCTTAGTTGCAGCATTTGGGGACCTAGTTCCCTGACCAAGGATTGAACCCAGGCTCTCTGCATGGGAGTGTAGAGTCTTAGCCTTCATTTTCTCTGGAGCACCAGGGAAGCCTGGATACCATATATTCTTGTAGGTAGTTGGGTACCACATATTCTTATAGGAAGTTGCACACCTGTAAGAAATGAGTGTGCCTCCTGTTCTGAGGTGAATTTGGAGAAGAAAGGCAGATGGAATGATGATGGATCATGGCAGTGAAGACATGGAGCATCAGTTGCCCCATTCACTGGATATTATTTCTTGATGCTCACCTTACATCAAGTACCCTTGGAGACTTCAAGATACACCTGCCACAAATCTCATCCTTGAAGAGCTTACAGTCATAATGGGATTTGTGGCTGGGCCAGAACTTACAGTTCACAAGCAGCTGCAAGACAAGATAGTAATAAAAAGTATTGACCACCAGGAGATGTGATAAATTGCTATGGGAATTCATAGAGAGTGGATGTGATCTCTTCCATAAGTGTGTGTGTGTGTGTAGGAGGAGGAAGGGAATTCAAAGAGGAATTGACTATAGAGCTGGGCTTGGAAGAATGGGTCGTATTTGGGCAAGTGGTGATAGGGTCAGGGCGGTTGATTTTGCAGGCACATAGGAGGAATAAGAAGGAGGTCATCTAAACACAATCCTGGGAACGTAGGCATTTAAATTAAGTACAAAAGTCAAACTGCATATATTTTGGTATAAAAAAATCAGGGGAACAAAGCAGCATTTTCATTTATCTTACTTGATACGATAGCATTATGTAGAAGAGGATCCTGTTATTTCCACTTTCAGATGAGGAAATAGAGGCTTAGGAGAATTAAATAGCATGTCAAGCTCACAGAGTTAGTAAAAGGTAGAGCTGGAACTCAAACCAATGTTCCTTTGACTCCAAAGCCATGGTCCTTCTGTTTTGTCTGCTTTATTATTCCTCTCCCTTTATACAACATCCTGATTCATACTTGCTTCCTTAGTAAAACTAGCCCAGAAATAAATCTATCAGGTTGACTATGGGGGCCAAGATGAAGAAAGTGGACAGGGGCAGTTTATAGGGGGATCTTTTTTCTGATTCCAAGGGAAACATCTTTCCTGCTGTGGATCCTCTCCTCTGGTGTGAAAGCTAAGGAATGGGCAAGAATAATTTTCTGCCTAAGACAGTCCCACAGAAAATCATCTGGCTATCAACACAGTGGATTCGGCCAGGGCAGCATGGATACCTGTCCATGTTCAAGGTCACTTTGGACTTGGACAGCACAACCTTAGAGCACCTATTCCCTGGACTGAAGCCAAACCGTCTTGACATCTCACAAGGTACCTGCAGAGAAGACTTAGGATTCAGAGAAGTAAGGACATACTTCACCTGCATTCAGAGGAGGAGGTGGCTCGGCCTCCAGGTCAGATGGTCTTGCTCTATTTCCTGACCCTGACCAGCAGCCTTTCCAGGACTAAGGACCTGGCCAGAGACCCGTGAGCAATCATCACAAACTCATCTCATGTCTGGGACCCTGGCCAGAGGCATATCCTGCTGACAGTGGCCAGGAGCCTGGTCTGTATGTCTAAAGGGCAGCAGTGCTTTATGACTATGTTGTATCAACCGTGATGGGATCTTCTGGAAGAAGCCTAGACACAGGAAGCTGTAGGAAATTGGTCCTTGTCTGCTGAAGATGTCTCCATACCAAATAATAATAATAATAATTTTTTAAAGGAAAAAAGTTTACTGTTAACCATGTTCCTTTGTGAGTTCCTACTACGTACCTGACACTATTCTGAACGTCTTAAATTCATGAACTCATCTAATCCCTCACTACTCTATTGTGCTGGGTGTCGTGTCTGACTTTTTGCGACCCCATGGGCTGTAGCCCTCTGGGATCCTCTATGCATGGGATTTCCCAGGCAAGAATACTGGAGTGGGTTGCCATTTCCTACTCCAGGGGATCTTCCTGTCCCAGGGATTAAATCCTTGTTTCCTGCATTGGCAGGCAGATTCTTTATTGCTGTGCCACTTGGAAAGCCCATTGCTACTTGTTAGATGGGTGCTATTAGTATACCCATTTTGTAGATAATAATTGAGGCTCAAGGGAGATTAAATAAACTGCCTAGGATTACACAGTCTGTTAGTGATGAGGGGGAGATTTGTACCCAGGACTTCCTGATCTTGGAGCATATACTCTTAACCACTATTCTATGCTTCCTCACCTTGACACCCAGCATGACTCAGGGGAGCCCAGCTTGCAGCCAAAGGGAGGGTCCTGAAGCCTCATGGAGACTCTTTCAGGTCCTAACACATCACATTAGCAGGTGTCATTCAAGAGCATTGTGGAGCTCTTGTTCATTCCAAGGCCAGGGCAGAGCAATGTCCTTGAAGCTGATGGGAGACATGCCCCTTGCTGTTGTTTACCTAACCCCCCCACCCCCGGAATCTGCTCCTCCCCCTAAGTTCTCCATCAGTGGTTAGTGATGATGTTATCTGACCCAGCTGATCTCCAAAACCAGAAACCTCAGAGTCATTAGCGACTTCTCCCTCCTCTGGTGGGCCCCACCCCCATCCAGTCCATCACCAGTCCTGCAAATTCTTTCTGACACACGTTGTCTGGAGCTCAGCCTTTCTTGTCTCCACCCCCACAGCTACATGCTTGCAGTCCCTCCTCTTCAGCTCACGTTCCTTGACTAAGATTCTTCCCAAACGGGACCTGAACTCCTTAGGTCTCCCCTTCTGCCGTGGCACTCCATTAGCCCCAAGTTTCAGGTATGCTTGTTCCCCCAGAATGATGCACCTGCCCATGACTCTCAGGCTTCCACGATCTGCTCTGTTTCACGTGTCTTGCTTCTGTTGTAGTGCTGGGAAGACTCCTATTCACCTGTCAAGGTCCCAACCATGTGGCACTTCCTCTGGGAGGCCCTCTGGATTCCTCTGCTCCAGGGGAGTGTTCTCTTTTCCCTCCTTGGTGCTCTGGCTTCCCTTACTTCCATGTTGGGCTGACACAGACTGGATACTTCTAGAATATGTCTGCTGACATCTCTCTCCTCCTTCAGATACACAATCTTATTTATCTTTCTCTCCTCCACCTCTAGTATGGTGCTTAGACCATAATATGACAGGTAAAGGCTGTGAATAAATGGATGAAAAAAAAAAACCAAACTGACATATTGATGGTTCCCATTACATACAGTTCACACACACACACACACACACACACACACACACACACACACACACACACTTGCAAAAGGTATTGGAATAGCAGCTCTTGAGATTAGCTTAGTAAATAAGGAAACCTGGTTTCTGCGCATATGTCTGCAACCCTCACCAAATCACTCCATGGAAAATACTGCTCTGTCAGGACTTCCCTGGTGGTCCAGTGGTTAAGACTCTGCACTTCCAATACAGGGAGCGTGGATTTGATCCCTGGTTGGGGAACTAAGATCCCACATGCTGTGCAGTACAGCCAAAGAAAATACTGCCCTGTAGCTGAGACACACTAACAGTCATTGTGAGCTTGTGGATGGCATCTTTTTAGTCCCACCTCGAAGGAGAAAGCAGGTGGTGGAGGGAGAGGGAGAGGGGGCAGCAGCTATTTCAGAGCCTTCATGAAAGCTGCTTGGTAAGAAATAAAATCAAATGCCACCACCAGCATCACAGCCACCCCCTGACTGTAGCGTAAGATTTCTTTAACACCTTAGCAGACAAGCACCCCCATGGGTGGAATCATCCACCTCACGGGCCCACACCAGGTTGTCAATTGCTGATGTAAGGCCTTTGCTCAACACAGGCTTCTCTAAAGAGGATGCAGAATCCTCAGGGTGGAGAGTGCAAGCCCCATTCTGTGTCCCTGTATGCTTCCAGAGCTGTGCCAGGGACTCTGTTACTTTCCTTGATCATCACAGCCACCTGGACAGGGACATCTCCCTGTCCCCATTACACAGATCATGAAACAGAGGCTCAGAGAGGGAAAGTCATTTGTCTGACACCACACAGCCTGGGAGAATAAGGATTCAAAGCCAAGTTAACGTGACGACAGAGGATGAGATGGTTGGATGGCATCACCGATGTAATGGACATGAGTTTGAGCAAGCTCTGGGAGTTGGTGCTGGACAGGGAAGCCTGGCACGCTGCAGTCCATGGGGGTCGCAAAGAGTCAGACACTACTGAGCGGCTGAACTGAATTGAACTGAAAGTTGGTCCCTTTTCCACCTCATCTGCTAGATCAGGAGGGAGGCAGGGAGTAGCTCAGGGGCCTCTGAGTCAAACAGCTTTCTCTGTGATTTTGCCAGGAGTCATCTGTACCCCCAACACTCTGCTGCACCAACAGCAGACCTCAGGTGCTGAGCTCAGGATGTGCATGTCTGCCTCACACGATTTCCTGCCCTCCTGGGGTTTGTGTCTCTAGTGTTGGTCTTCAGAATCCATATGAAATGAACCCCATCAACCTTTTCCTCATTGTCTCCTGCAGAGTTGTCCTATGTGCTTGGAACATATTTTCATGTATATACCTAAATGTGCCACTTGAGCTATATTAATATACATATAGATCCCTGAATAAAGAGAGTTTTGGTTCAAGGGAACATCGGAAATGTGGTATTTACAGATGTCACATTCTGCAGGGATCACTGTCCAGATGAGAGAAACCAAGGTATAGTAAGTAGGGCAGGTCTGGAAACAAAGCAGTAGAAAGAGTATTTGAAAGAAGCAGAAATGTTCAGCCTGGAGAGACTTGCCAATATTAATATTAGAGCAGCTCCAAGTGAGACAGCATAAAAGTTGAGGGAAAGATGTCTAACCAATGGAGTAATCAATGAAAAACAGTTTTAGCTATCAATGAATGGCCTTCTTACATACATATGTATTAGGAATTTATAGGTCTCTAGACTCAGCACTGGAGCCTTATATGAAATGTTTTTTTTTTTTGGGGGGGGGGGTTGGCAGAAAGCTTCCAGTCACAGAAAGAGTCCAAGCAGGAGTTGGATTGTTAACCATCATGAGCAATATTAATTCCAGTGCTAAATGGGTGATTGGAAAAGATGAGTTCTAGTGTATTTCAATTCAGTAGAGCAGTGGTCCTCAACCATTTTGGTACCAGGAACTCAATTTTTGAAAGACACTGTTTTCACCAGCTGGGGCAGAGGGGATGGTTTCAGGATGATTCAAGCCCATTCCATTTATTGTGCACTATCTTATTATTATGTCAGCTCCACCTCAGATCTTTAGATCCCAGAGGTTGGGGAATCCCTGCAGTAGAGTAAAGAGAGGTGCAGTCATCTCTGTACCATCCAGAATACCTGAGGCAGGACCCTGGATGCTATAATCACGGATTGACCAGGGCAGTGCATGACTGCTATCCATGAACCACATACCTGGGGTGTATAATGGGGTGACTCTGGTGGCTCTTGCCAGCTATCTGTAAGGCCTCCTCAGACAGCCATTTTGCTTTTTTGCATTTCTTTTCCATGAGGATTGTCTTGATCCCTGTCTCCTGTACAATGTCACGAACCTCTGTCCATAGTTCATCAGGCACTCTGTCTATCAGGTCTAGTCCCTTAAATCTATTTGTCACTTCTACTGTATACTCATAAGGGATTTGATCTAGGTCATACCTGAATGGACTAGTGGTTTTCCCTACTTTCTTCAATTTAAGTCTGAATTTGGCAAGAAGCAGTTCATGATCTGAGCCACAGTCTGCTCCTGGTCTTGTTTTTGCTGACTGTATAGAGCTTCTCCATCTTTGGCTGCAAAGAATATAATCAATCTGATTTCGGTGTTGACCATCTGGTGATGTCCAGGTGTAGAGTCTTCTCTTGTGTTGTTGGAAGAGGGTGTTTGCTATGACCAGTGCGTTCTCTTGGCAAAACTCTATTAGCCTTTGCCCTGCTTCATTCTGTACTCCAAGGCCAAATTTGCCTGTTATGCCAGGTGTTTCTTGACTTCCTACTTTTGCATTCCAGTCCCCTATAATGAAAAGGACATCTTTTTTGGGTGTTAGTTCTAGAAGGTCTTGTAGGTCTTCATAGAACCGTTCAACTTCAGCTTCTTCGGCGTTACTGGTCGGGGCATAGACTTGGATTACTGTGATATTGAGTGGTTTGTCTTGGAAATGAACAGATATCATTCTATTGTTTTTGAGATTGCATCCAAGTACTGCCTTTCAGACTCTTTTGTTTACCATGATGGCTACTCCATTTCTTCTAAGGGATTCTTGCCCACAGTAGTATATATAATGGTCATCTGAGTTAAATTCACCCTTTCTAGTCCATCTTAGTTCGCTGATTCCTAGAATGTCGACGTTCACTCTTGCCATCTCCTGTTTGACCACTTCCAATTTGCCTTGATTCATGGACCTAACATTCCAGGTTCCTATGCAATATAGCTCTTTACAGCATCAGACTTTGCTTCTATCACCAGTCACATCCACAGCTGGGTATCGTTTTTGCTTTGGCTCCATCCCATCATTCTTTCTGGAGTTATTTCTCCACTGATCTCCAGTAGCATATTGGGCACTTAATTCTAGCTGTCTGAGGAGGCCTTACAGATAGCTGGGAAGAGAAGAGAAGCGAAAAGCAAAGGAGAAAAGGAAAAATATTCCCATCTGAATGCAGAGTTCCAAAGAATAGCAAGGAGAGGTAAGAAAGCCTTCCTCAGCGATCAATGCAAAGAAATAGAAGAAAACAACAGATTGGGAAAGACTAGAGATCTCTTCAAGAAAATTAGAGATACCAAAGGAATATTTCATGCAAAGATAGGCTCGATAAAGGACAGAAATGGTATGGACCTAACAGAAGCAGAAGATATTAAGAAGAGGTGGCAAGAATACACAGAAGAACTGTACAAAAAAGATCTTCACGACCCAGATAATCACGATGGTGTGATCACTCACCTAGAGCCAGACATCCTGGAATGTGAAGTCAAGTGGGCCTTAGAAAGCATCACTACAAACAAAGCTAGTGGAGGTGATGGAATTCCACTTGAGCTATTTCAAATCCTGAAAGATGATGCTGTGAAAGTGCTGCACTCACTATGCCAGCAAATCTGGAAAACTCAGCAGTGGCCACGGGACTGGAAAAGGTCAGTTTTCATTCCAATCCCAAAGAAAGGCAATGCCAAAGAATGCTCAAACCACCATACAATTGCACTCATCTCACATGCTAGTAAAGTAATGCTCAAAATTCTCCAAGCCAGGCTTCAGCAATATGTGAACCGTGAACTTCCAGATGTTCAAGCTGGTTTTAGAAAAGGCAGAGGAACCAGAGATCAAATTGCCAATATCCTCTGGATCATCGAAAAAGCAAGAGAGTTCCAGAAAAACATCTATTTCTGCTTTATTGACTATGCCAAAGCCTTTGACTGTGTGGATCACAATAAACCGTGGACAATTCTGAAAGAGATGGAAATACCAGACCATCTGACCTGTCTCTTGAGAAACCTGTATGCAGGTCAGGAAGCACCAGTTAGAACTGGACATGGAACAACAGACTTGTTCCAAATAGGAAAAGGAGTGCGTCAAGGCTGTATATCGTCACCCTGCTTATTTAACTTATATGCAGAGTACCTCATGAGAAACGCTGGGCTGGAAGAAACACACACTGGAATCAAGATTGCCGGGAGAAATATCAATAACCTCAGATATGCAGATGACACCACTCTTATGGCAGAAAGTGAAGAAGAACTAAAAAGCCTCTTGATGGAAGTGAAAGAGGAGAGTGAAAAAGTTGGCTTAAAGCTCAACATTCAGAAAACTAAGATCATGGCATCTGGTCCCATCACTTCATGGGAAATAGATGGGGAAACAGTGGAAACAGTGTCAGACTTTATTTTTCGGGGCTCCAAAATCACTGCTGATGGTGACTGCAGCCATGAAATTAAAAGACGCTTACTCCTTGGAAGGAAAGTTATGGCCAACCTAGATAGCGTATTTAAAAGCAGAGACATTACTTTGCCAACAAAATTCCGTCTAGTCAAGGCTATGGTTTTTCCAGTGGTCATGTATGGATGTGAGAGTTGGACGGTGAAGAAAGCTGAGCACCGCAGAATTGATGCTTTTGAACTGTGGTGTTGGAGAAGACTCTTGAGAGTCCCTTGGACTGCAAGGAGATCCAATCAATCCATCCTAAAGGAGATCAATCCTGGGTGTTCATTGGAAGGACTGATGTTGAAGCTGAAACTCCAATACTTTGGCCACCTCATGCGAAGGGTTGACTCATTGGAAAAGACCCTGATGCTGAGTAGGATTGGGGGCAGGAGGAGAAGGGGACGACAGAGGATGAGATGGTTGGATGGCATCACTGACTCGATGGACATGGGTTTGGGTGAACTCCGGGAGTTGGTGATGGACAGAGAGGCCTGGCATGTTGCAATTCACGGGGTCGCAAAGAGTCAGACACGACTGAGCTACTGAACTGAACTGAACTGAACTGGTGGCTCAGATGATAAAGAATCTGCCTGCAATGCAGAAGACCTGGGTTTGATCCCTGGTTTGGGAAGATACCCTGGAGAAGGGAATGGCTACCGATTCCAGTATTCTTTCCTGAAGAATCCCATGAAGAGAGGAGCCTGGCGGGCTACAGTCCATAGGGTGGCAAAGAATTGGACACGGCTGAGCAACTAACACCTTCAGTTTCACGTTTCACTTTCAAGCTGGCACCCAAAGAGAACTAAAGAAGAGCTGAAATGAAAGCAGATGGATTTGGCTTGAATTAATGTGCTGACTCACAAGGGGACTGATCTCTGACATGAGCATGTGAGGGAAAGCTGTCTCTCTGTCTTAAGTGATTGCTTGAAATCTTTTAGGCGCCCATTTCTACAAGGCTTTAGTCATGGGGTGTGCACTTTGCTCATTAGACATGTGAACATGTGAGCTCAGCTGTGTCTGACTCTTTGTGACCCTGTGGACTGCAGCCTATCAGCTCTTCTGTCCATGGAATTCTTCAGGCAAGAATAGTGGAGTGGGTTGCCATTTTCCTCTCCAGGGGATCTTCCTGGCCCAGGGGTCGAGCCCAGGTCTCCTGCATTTCTTGCATTGGCAGGCAGAATCTTTACTGCTATGCCATCTGTGAAGCCCGCTCATGAGACAAAGCCCTGGGCTATAAAATCAAAATTGGGTGGGAATACTCAAAATGTTCTGATAGCTGTTGGGCTTTAGGGTCCTTCTCCCTAACCTCTGTCCTGCTCCTTTGGGTCATCTCTCTCAGTCATTCCCTGTGGTTTTCTCATGAGCTCTGAGACGGTTGGCTGGCCTGAACCATCACTCTTTGAATAACAGGCTGAATCTGTCACCCACCTCTCAGGATGCTTGATCTCCTGTTTTTTGTTTGTTTGGCTTTTGTTTTCTTTTTTTAACTCCACGAACTGTCACTGTCCTCAGCCCAGAAACATTGTTCTGGGGAAAAGAACACTGCTTATGGGTCAGGCACTGGGCTAGTTGTAGTCTCCACCTGACACCTGATTCACTTTTAGCTCCTCCCAAAGCCTTTTCTGCAGATGAGGATCTTAGGAGAGTGGTCTAAAACAGGGGTCCCCTACCTCTGGGCCCTGGACTAGTACCTCCTGTCAGATCAGTAGCTGCATTAGATTAGAAATAATATGCATAGTAAACAAATGCACTTGAATCATCCTGAAATCCCGCCCCAGGTCTGTGGAAAAATTGTCTTCCATGAAACTGGACCCTGGTTCTCAAATGGTTAGAGACTGCAGGTCTGAAACACACAGTAAGCAAGTGATAATGTCAGTTTCAGTCCAGGGTGTGTGTGTGTGTGTGTGTGTGTGTGTGTGTGTGTGTGTGTGTGTGTGTGTGTGTGTGTGTGTGTGTGTGTGTGTGTGTGTGTGTGTGTGTGTGTGTGTGTGTGTGTGTGTGTGTGTGTGTGTGTGTGTGTGTGTGTGTGTGTGTGTCTGTGTGTGTGTGTGTGTGTGTGTGTGTGTGTGTGTGTGTGTCTGTGTGTGTGTGTCTGTGTGTGTGTGTGTGTGTGTGTGTCTGTGTGTGTGTGTGTGTCTGTGTGTGTGTGTGTGTGTGTGTGTCTGTGTGTGTGTGTGTGTGTGTCTGTGTGTGTGTGTGTGTGTGTGTGTGTGTGTGTGGACTCCATATGCTATGCTCTTTCTACTCCTAGGGAAGAAGGGATCACCCTGGCAGCAGTCCCTCCCCCTGCCCGTCCAGCCCCGCCAGGGCATCCTTGCTTGCATTGAGAGCAGACAGAACACACACTCTTCTGAACTGGTGGATGCCCAGTGAGCCTCCTTTCGCTGGGAGGCAAGAGTGGTTCTGAGTGCAGCCCTTGAAAGTGCTGTTCCCAATCCTGGCACCAGGTTTGTTTCATTCAAGTTGGTGCTCATGAGAAGGAGCAGACAGCTTGAACAAGGGCACTGCCAATTTCTTCTTGATCTGTGAGCATCTGCCCAAGGGAACAGTGTGTTCTGAGGAGCCCCAGGAGACAAGCGTCACAGCCGAATGAGAAATCCCCCTTTCTGTCTTTTCGTGTCTCCTTAGAGGTCCTAGTTCCTTGCCTGGAGGAAGTACTCAACTAATAGATGACTAATGCCAGTCTGGAGCCTCGGTTTCCTCTTCTTTAAAATGAAGGGTAGCAATGTCTTCCTGGCAGGTGATGAGTATCAAATCAGCAAGCTTAGGCTCCTCTTATGAGATTGATAGTAAATTTTTGGTAGTACTCTTCTCTGTTGATCTCACCACTCTCTTTTCCCTTGCCCCCCTCTCTGGGGCATGGCTGGAAGCAGAGAGTGTATCTCTTTGGGCAGGGGAACAGATTGTTCACTCTAACCAAGGGGTCACCTGCCACTGTAAGCTTAGGGCTTGTGCTTCAGAGCCCAGGTGTAGATTCTCCACTAGGATGCTGCGGGTCTGATCTGTTGATTGCCAGAAACCTATCTGTGCTTGTTTAGTTCTGTCCTCTCTCATTCCCCAGTCCCTTGACCCTGCATCTGATTTGGGAATTAGGAACAGGACAGAGAGCAAGTTCAAGTTTAGAGAGCATGATTGCATTGCTGTTAACACCGTGGAGAAACATTAATAGGTCTCGCTCGTCCTGTCGAATGTCTCCTGTTCTCTTAGCAATACTGAAGCTGGGGAAAATTTTCCCCAACAGCCCCACAGACCAGAGCTTACGATGTCTTACAGAGCGAGGATATTCATTATAAGAAGCTTCAGGGAGCTTCGCTGCCCAGCCTGTAACAAGGTCTTATCTGGTAAATACCCAGAGGAGCAGGGCAGGGTTAGTTTCATATGTGGGCTTCACTTCAGAGCCCAGGGATTAATACAGTGCTGGTGAAGCATCGGATCTGTGGTTGGTTTGAGCTGAGAATGACACTGGCCAGGGGTGAATTCCTCTGTTTATTCCCCTCCCTTGACTGCCCTGTGAGCATGTGTACGTGTGTGGGCTGAAAGATCACTTTCTGTTCAGGGGTATCTTGCCTCAGAAAACTTACAGGCAAGTTTGGAGGGGGTGGACGCTTAAGAAGGACCATCATTTTAATTTATTTTTGGCTAATGAATTTATTGTGGATGATATTTTTCTTAATGGATTTATCACAGTAGGCTCAGTGTTTGCATCTGTTTTAACTTATTTAATTTGCACTCTGACCTTGTGAAGTTAAACTTATTATCACTATTTACCAATGGAAAAGACTGAGGCTCAGGGATTACACGTAAGTTGCTCAGTTTCAGAAAATTAGAATATGGAATAGCTAGTATTCAAATTCTGGTCCTTTCCATCCTGAACATATTTATTTCTCCCACCCAAACAAGTGTCTGTCTTGAAATACAACTTTATAACAATAATGGGTATTTTGAGAAATTATATTTAGTTACTAATATCTTTAAAAAGTCGTTTATTTTCCGAGTTCCCAGGAGCAATTTTTCCATATGGATATGCATTTTAATATAGTTATAATGATTACCTAGGAATGCTTTCGTGTTCTATTCTCTCGTCTTAATGTTGTATGATATGCTCTTCCTGACACTGCTAAATAACCTTTAAAATTATCATTTATAAAAAGGCAAAATAATCCATGGGGTTAATTTCCCATAATTTACCCAAACATTTTCCTGTTATGAGCCACTTTTTCTTTTCTCACATTTTGCTAGTATGAGTAATGTTGCAGTGAAGATGTTCGTGCATAGACCTCCCCACAAGGCAATATTTTACCGAGGAAGAAGCAGGGGATTGGACTCAGGCAGATGGAGTTTGAATGCAGTTTCTCGCTCGTAATGATGCTGCAGCTTTAGATAAGTCCCTAGCCCTTTTCTAGCTTCCTCTTCTATAAGATGGGAGTAAGGCTATGTGTCAAAAGATTGATGTGCAGAAATAGTAGTACAATGACTATAAGCATGCCTAGCCCATGACAGATATGTAATTGGTTTTAGCCCCACTTTTCTCCCTGGAAAACCCCATGGATAGAATGTCAGAGTACATATGCTTTTGTGAGTTTTGGTACCTTCTGGAAAATTCCTTTTCAACAGGGTTAGAACAACTTATGCTACTGCTAGCGTGTAGGAAAGTACTGTTTCACAAGCAGTTGGTTTTATTATTTTTGGCTTCCTATGGGTTTTTTTTTTTTTTTGATGCTTATGGTTCTGAAAAGGTAATAAGTAGGACTGAAAATCAGCTCTGAACCAAGCCATGGAAACAACCTAAATGTCCATTGATGAATGAATGGATAAAGCAGATGTGGTACATATATACAGTGGAGTACTATTCAGCCATAAAAAAGAATGAAAAATGCCATTTGCAGCAACATGGATGGAACTAGAGATTGTCAAACTAAGTGGAGTAAGTCAGAAAGACAAAGGCAAGTTTTGTGGAGTGGCAGTATCATAGCCAGTGGGGTTTATCTGAGGCAAGATCATTGCTAATTGAAAACTTTTCCAACAGAAAGAGAAAGACATATCATATCAATATGATATCACTTATATGTGGAATCCAAATATGACACAAATGAACTTATCTATGAAACAGAAACAAACTCACAGACTTAGAGAATGGACTTGTGGTTGCCAGGGGGATTGAGTCAGGGAGGGATACAGGCAGAGTCTGAGGTTAGCAGATGCCAGCTAGTATATCAACAAGATAAACTAGGTAAACAACAAATTCCTCTCAAACCGGAGCTCTGTAACAACTGAGAGGGGTAGAGTGAGGGGGGGAGTTGGGAGGGATGTTCAAGAGGGAGGGAACATAAGTATACCTATGGCTGATTCATGTTGATGTTTGGCAGAAACTGACATAATACTGTAAGGCCATTATCCTTCAATTAAAAATGAATTAAAAAAAACAAGTTGCTACTGTATAGCACAGGGAGCTATATTCAATATCCTGTGATAAATCATAACAGAAAAGAATATAAAAAAGAATGTGTGTACATGTATAACTGAATCACTTTATTGTACAGTAGAATTTAACACATTGTAACTCAATGATTGGCTGAGTCCCTTCACTGTTCACCTGAAACTATCACAGCACTATTAATCGGCTGTACTCTAATACAAAATAAAAAGTTTTTTAAAATTAAAAAAAAGCTTTGTGCCCTTTACTTGTGAAGATGCTGGACTCTGCAGTCACAGAAATGAGTCCCAAAGCTTTTGAAGGTCAAAGACTAATTAGTGACCAGCAAGGCTTATATGTAAGTCCCCCATGACTAATCATATCTCCTTGAACCAAGTGACTGATGGGAGAGAAAGAATATATTCTTGACAGGAAACATTATCTGACCTGAGCAAGGGTGCCTGGTAGACATTGCAAAACCTTCTTAACTGATGATGTTTTTTTTTAAAGGAGTGCTTGTCATCAGATAAGGAAGCTTAACAAGATCCTCTTCCAAACTGGATTTGACATGTGCCTGGCACTCGGACAGCTGAGCCCTCCCTCCCCAGACAGTTCTCTGCAGCCACAGCCCAGGGCACAGGGCTTTGCCCACCCTGCTGCAGCCACAGCTGCTAATCCCAGGCTAATGAGTGATCCTCAGGCTAATGAGTGATCCCCAGGCAGAGAGGGTGGTGAGGCTGGGCGATCAGGCAGGCATGAGGGTAGTGGGCAAGCAGAGCTGTGAAAGCCACAGGCCAGGAGGAGCTATGGTTTCCTGGGGCAACCGGAGAATGCAGCTTTCCTTGAGTGGTTCCTGGCCTTGAATTGGGCCAGTGCTCTGGGGCCTGTCCTAATCGGGGCCAGTGTCTTACACAGAATGCTGGAGGGAGAGAGACAAAGGCTACTGAGGCTGACTTGATGCCGTGCTCATTTGTTCAGATTATAAACCCACACCGAAAAATAAGCACTGTTGTGGAGGACTGTCTCCTTAGGACATCTATCCAGGGTTGTTGGGATTTTCATTCGTTTTATTTTAGTCAGAAAAAGATTGGGGGTAAAAGGTACATTGTGGGTGATTTACCTTGAAGGTTTTATTTATCCCAGAAGAGCTTTGAAGACCTCAAGCCAAAATGTTAATTAAAAAAAAAAAACCCAAAACTATCCCACCCATTTTACACACACACCATGTAAACTGACACATCCTCTTAGTCATAAATCTACACAGTGTCAGAATGATTAGATGGATAGAAATTTTGCTTTTTTTTTTTTTTTTTGGTGTTAGCATACCTGGATTCATGTCTAATTCATGACAGCTCTGTGATCTAGGGCATGTCACTTAATGTATCAGAGTTTTCATTTTTCAACTGAAAAAATGAGAGTAAAGTAGATGAATGTCTAAAGTTCCCAAGAGGAAGGCTTAGTGGCCCTTGTACATCTGAAAAGATGTAGATTTATACAGCAATGAGTTTCTATTTAAAACTTATTAAATGACAAATGTGGTATGAGTTTGTGTAACATTACCAAGTATTGGGAAGGATGTTTATATAAATTCTCATTCACTGTTGATGAAAGTGTAAATTGGCAAAATTACTTATTTTGTTACCATATTAGTGAATAGTTATGATCAAGCAAGTTATGTTCAAATAGTTATGATCAAAATAGTTGTGATCAAGAAAGGTGATTCTCATATCCTAAGAACCAGAGTTTTTAGGCTTTGCTCTGTCTGGAACGTATGTGTTCATAGGAGATATGCACAGGAATTCATATGATGGCAGTGCTCATACATATGTGAATGCATGAACAACCTAATGGCAATTGACAATAGAATGCAAAAATAGTTTTGGTATATTCACCACAACGGTATATGACCCAGTAGAGAAACTGAATGAATTGGAGCCAGCTTTGAGGAGCTCCCATTGATCAAATTTGAGACAATATGAGCACCAAAATGGGCTTCCCAGGTGGCACAGTGATAATGAATCTGCCTGCCAATGCAGGGGACATTGGAGATTCAGATTCCATCCCTGGGTCAGGAAGATTCCCCTGGAGGAGGAAATGGCAACCCCCTCCAGTATTATTGCTTGGAAAATTCCGTGGACAAAGGAGCCTGGTGAGGTACAGTCTATGGGGTCACAAAGAGTCAGACACTCTGAGCAATTGAGCATGCATGCACATAAGCAAGCACACATGAGCACCAAAATAATTACAAAGGGTAATGAGGGATGAGCCCCGTGAAAGTAGGGAATCATGAATCCACATTCATAATAGATAGATACTAAATAGATAAATAGATCCAATACATAGATGAGACACATATATACACATACACATGAATCCAGGAGAAAGGAGGCTCTAGCTTCTACTACAGTGCTGAGGGCTGAAGCTGCCACTTGGAGTCATTATTTTGTAATAACCGTGGTAAAGATGGGTCATAGAAGAATCACCAGCAGATACCAAATCCAGGAGGAGATTTTGGTGAGAGCAAGATATTGACATGATTTTTAAGTGTTTTTCCTACATACTGATTATTAGTTAAAAGGAGAAAAACTGATAAGTGTATTCTGAAAAACTTGGCAGCACCTTGACTGAATGATTAAAGTTTTGATTGTTGTCCAATAAGGAACAGACGGACACTGTTTCTCCAGAGGTGCTGTCCTAAGAGTGTATGGCCTTAATCTAATCACCAGGAAATCTCACATATCCCCAAATGGGTAGCTTTCTATGTGAAGATACAAAGAAAGTTTGTGGAAACATTCCGGATTCAGTTCAGTTCAGTTCAGTCGCTCAGTCACGTCCGACTCTTTGCGACCCCGTGAATTGCAGCACGCCAGGCCTCCCTGTCCATCACCAACTCCCAGAGTTTACCCAAACCCATGTCCATCGAGTCAGTGATGCCATCCAACCATCTCATCCTCTGTCTCCCCTTCTCCTCCTGCCCCCAATCCTTCCCAGCATCAGGGTCTTTTCCAATGAGTCAACTCTTTGCATGAGGTGGCCAAAGTATTGGAGTTTCAGCTTCAACATCAGTCCTTCCAATGAACACCCAGGACTGATCTCCTTTAGGATGGAGTGATTGGATCTCCTTGCAGTCCAAGGGACTCTCAAGAGTCTTCTCCAACACCACAGTTCAAAAGCATTAATTCTTCGGCTAAAGAAACTTGGCAGCAAGATAAAATCTTGTACTGGAGGAGAGAGAGATGCTATTAAGTACCTTTTTAGGTAAACTGACACAATTGGAATATGGCTGGTATATTAGTTAAAAATAGAGCATAAATATAAATGTGTGAGTTTGATAATTGCAGTGGTTATAGAAGAAAGTATTCCTACTCCTGGAAATACACATTTAAGTACTTAAGGGTAAAGGTCTAAGATGTATGTAAATTACTCTCAGATATTTCAAAAAATAATTATATACACACACACATGCTGAGCAAATGGAAAGAAATATTAAGTGAATCTGCATAAAGGTTGTTCTTTGCACTATTTTATTTTTATAACTCTTTGTTAGTGTTTATTTTTATTAATTAATATCCAAATAAATATGTGAGAGATGCAGCTAAGCCAATGTTTTGAGGACCAAATGGTAGCTTTGAGTGTTTGTTTTATGAAGAAAGGTATAACAATTAATGATCTAAATTTCCATCATAGGAGGTCAGAAAGAAAAGCAAACAAAGTAAAGTAAATAGATGGAAGGAGTAACACAAGTGAGAGCAGAAATCAAAGAACAGAAAAGAAATAAAATTGACAAAGTCAAAAATTTTTAAAGATTAATACATTTGATAAACTCTTAACAAGATTAGGAAATGCAAAAGGAACACAGAAAGGAAACAAAAATTACCAATAATTTTATTTAACAGGAATTGAATCACTGCCACTATAGGTCCTACAGAACTTAAAAGAATAGAAAGGAAACATTATGAAGACCATTATGCCAACAAATTCTACAATTCAGATGAAATGGGCAAATGCCTTGAAGAACTCAACTGACCAACAAAACAAATCTGACACAAGTTGATAAGAGAATTCTGAATAGCTCTGTACCTATGAAAGAAATTGTATTTTTAAATTAAAATCTTCTAACAAACTCCAGAACGCCATGGTTTCACAGGTGAATTCTATCAATCATTTGAGAGAAATATACAAACTCAGAAAAAAGAGGAAGAAGAAGCATGCCTTAATCATTTTATGAGTTAAAACCTTCTATCAAATCAAGACAAAGACAATATAAGAAAACATTCTAACACAAAGATGCAAAAATCCTTAACAAAATATTGACACATCTTCAGAAATATATAAAAAGTATACTATATCATGATCAAAGTTTATTCTAGAAATACAGGCTTGATTCAACACTCAAAAATTAATCGATGTAATCTGCCAAATGAAAGCTAAAGTAGAAAACCATGAATGAGAAGAAAAAGCATTTAACCAGATCCAACGTTCATTCATGACAAAGAGTCTCAGCAAGCAGACTAGAATAGATATCATCTAGCAAACCAGAATACTCAATCTGATAAAGGGCACCTACAAAATACATACAGTTAATACTTAATGACGAAGCACTGAGTGTTTTCCCCCTAAGATCAGATAAAAAGGCAGGAATGTTGAATTTCTATTCATTGTTGTATGGAAGTTCTAGTCTGTTCACAAGATGAATTAAAAGTGTAAAAATTCAAAAGGGAGAATTTTATACTATCCATAGTTATAAACAAAATTATATTAATTACTTAATTAAGAATTCAGACTCACAGACACCATAATATTTTTAAAGAATACCTTAAGGCATTCATGAAGAAAGCACCTACAACTCTTTAAATGGATTTACCAGTATTTCAGGATGTGCTCACTGTGCTTAGTCATTCAGTCATGTCCGACATTTTGCAACCCTCTGGGCTGTAGCCCACCAGGCTCCTCTGTCCCCGGGCTTTCCCAGGCAAGAATACTGGAGTGGGTTGCTGTTTCCTTCTCCAGGAGATCTTCCTGACCCCGGGATCGAACCCGCAGTTCCTGCATCTCCTGCGTTACAGGCAGATTCTTTACCGCTGAGCCATTGGGGAAGCCCCATATTTCAGGATACATGATACATAAACAAAATTCAATTATTTATCTATATGTTGGCAGAAAAAGAAATGGGAAATAAATCATTTTTTCGCAGTATCTTACAAATTATAGTTAGCAATGCATTGAAGAGAAGATATGTGAATCCTCTCTACTAAAAATTATTTAATATTTGCTAAGAAAAAATTTTAAAGATGTTAAAAATGGAAGGATATACTATATCTGTGTGAATGGAAAATCCAGTGTTGTCAAGATGTGATCTGTAGTTCAATGTAATTCAAATCACAATTCCAAAAGGCTTTTTAAAAATAGAAATAGATAAGCTAATTCTAAAATTATATGGATATGCAAATGATCTTGAATAGCCAAGTAATAACACCCTTAAAAAGGAACAAAGCTGGAAAACTCACACTGCTTGCCTTCAGGACTTAATATAAAGCTACCGTCATTAACACAGCTTGATAATAGTTTGTTATCAGCATAAGGATAGGCACATGGATTAGTGCAGCCTGTGAGATAGTACACAGACATATATGTATATGGTGAATTAATTTTTGACAAAAGCAATAAAGTAATACAAGGGAGCAAGGAAAGCGTTTTCAACAAATGGTGCTAAAATCACAGGGTATCTGTACGGTGAAAAAATGAGCTCAGTCCCCTACCTCACACCACACAAAGTTTAATATTTCATGGATCTTAGACCTAAGTGTAGAATTTAAAATTACAAAATTTAAGGGGGCTTCCTTGGCAGTGTAGTGGTTAAGACTCTGTGCTTCCCTGTTTACAATAGCCAGGACATGAAAGCAACCTAGATGTCCATCAGCAGATGAATGGATAAGGAAGCTGTGGTACATATACACAAAGGAATATTACTCAGCCATTAAAAAGAATACATTTGAATCAGTTCTATTGAGATGGATGAAACTGGAGCCCATTATACAGAGTGAAGTAAGCCAGAAAGAAAAACACCAATACAGTACACTAATGCATATATATGAAATTTGAAAGACGGTAACGATAACCCTATATGCGAGACAGACTAAAAGACACAGATGCCTAGAACAGTCTTATGGACTCTGAGGGAGAAGGTGAGGGTGGGACGTTCTGAGAGAATAGCATTGAAACATGTATATTATCATATGTGAAACAGAACACCATTCCAGATTCGATGCATGAGACAAATGCTCAGGGCTGGGGCAATGGGATGACCCAGAGGGATGGGATGGAGAGGGAGGTGGGAGGGGGGTTCAGGATGGGGAACACATGTAAACCCATGGCTGATTCATGTCAACGTATGGCAAAAACCACTACAATATTGTAAAGTAATTAGCCCCTAACTAAAATAAATAAATTTATTTTTTAAAAAAAAGAAAAAAAAGAAAAAAGAAAAAAGACTCCGTGCTTCCACTTCTAGGTGTTCAGGTTTGATCCTTGATCAGGGCACTAAGATCCTGCATACTACAAGGCCGTGCCAAAAAAGAACAAATAAATAAACAAAATTGTAATTTTTTAAAAAGATCCAAAAGGTAAACAAAGATTTCTAAGACAAAATTCAGAAAACATTACCAATTAAAAAAAAAAACAAAAAAGCAAACAAGAACTCTGCTCAATGGAATATATCATTATAAAAATGAACAAATAGACTTGGAGAAAATTTTCCAAAACATATTTCTGACAAAGAGCTTTTATTCAGAATATAAAAAGGACTATACGCTACCATGTGTAAAATAGATAGTGGGAAGTTGCTGTATAACACAGGGAGCTCAACCTGGTGCTTGGTAACAACCCAGAGGGGTGGTATGGAGTGAGGGATGGGAGGGAGGTTCAAGAGGGAGAGGACTTATGTACACTTATGGCTAATTCATGTTGTTGTGTGACAGGAACCATCACAACATTGTAAAGCAATCATTATCCAATTAAAAAAATAAAAAAATAATAAAGTGACAACTCAATAAAAAGAGGCAACAATCTTGAACAGTGAAACATGCTTGACAACAGGGGTTGATCAGGCTCTGGAGCAACCAGAATGCTCTCACATCACTGGAAAGGGAGTCAAATGGCATGGCCATCTTGGAAAAAAAGATTGGTAATTTTTCAAACGGTTGAAACAACCTCCTAAAAAAGAATGAAAAACTGCTATTCGCAGCAATGTGGATGGACCTAGAGATGTGCATACCAAGTGAAGGTAAGTCAGAAAGAGAAAGACAGATACCATATAGTATCACTTATATGTGGGATCTGAAATAGGACACAAGTGAACATATCTACAAAACAGAAATAAACTCATTGGTATAGAGAAAAGACTTGTGATTGCTAAGGGAGGGAAGGATTGTGAGTTTGGGAGTAGCAGATGCAAACCAGTTCATATAGGATAGATAAGCAACAAGGTCCTACTGTATAGCACAGGGAACTATATTCAATATACTGTGATAAACCATCATGTGATAGACCATATTCCTCTATGAATCACTTTGCTGTATGGGAGAAATTAACAAACACTGTAAATCAACTGTACTTCAATAACATATTTTTTGAAAAAGAAAACTGCACCTACTCTCTGACTCAGCAATTTCACTCCTTCATCCAAGAGAAATTCAAACAAATAACCACAAAAAGGTAGTATAAAAGTGTTCTTAGCAACTTTATTCACAGTAGCCAAGAATTGGAAGCAGCCCATATGTTCATGACCAGGAGAATGAATCAACAAACCATGCTATATTTGTACCGTGGAATACTTTTCTCAGTAGAGTGAAGCCATCTTTTGATGTATGAAACAATGTGGATGAATCTCAGAAATGTGATACTTCTTCCCCCCAAAAGGATACAAATGATTGTAGACTCTATGAGCCTATTTATATGCAATTACAGAACAGGCAGTTGTAATCTAAGGTCAAAACAATTGGTTTTCTAGGGGGCAGGATGGTGGAAGAGAAAAAGACTTTGGGGAAAGGAGGATATTTTTTGTAAGAGATGAGAGTGTTCTCTGTCTTGATAGAAATAGTGATGCATGGTGGATCTATTTTTGAAATGTGTACAGTTAAGATTATGCATTCAAATGTATGTAAAATTTATTTTAAAACAGAATTGTAAAGTATAATTGAGTGAGACTGAGGTAGAGTTGATGTCAGTACAGGTGCATCAAGAATAACCAGATAGGAACTTCCCTGCTGGTCCAGTGGTTAAGATTGCATGCTCCCAATGCAGGGAGCTTGGATTCGATCCCTGGTCTGGGAATTAGATCCTTTATTTTTTATGCCGAAACTAAAGATCCTGCATCCCATAATGAAGTCCTGGCATGGCCAAATAATAATAATAATTAGATGTTGATCATTGGAGCTGGGGAATAGGTACTGTGTGCGCAGTCACTCAGTAGTGTCCACCTCTTTAACGAGCCCATGGACTGTAGCCTGCCAAGCTCCTCTGTCCATGGGATTTCCCAGGCATGAATACTGGAATGGGTTGCCATTTCCTTCTCTAGGGGATCTTCCTGACTCAGGGATAGAACCTCTGTCTCTGTGTCTCCTGCATTGCAGGTGGATTCTTTACCCCTGAGCTACCTGGGAAGCCTGGGTAATAGGTACCCAGGCTACTTTATTTTTTATTGAAGTATAGTTTCTTTTTTACAATGTTGTGTTAATTTTTGCCATGCAGCAAAATGATTCAGTTATATATGCATTCTTTTTCATGATGGTTTATCACAGGATATGGAATACAGTTCCCTGTGCTACACAGTAGGTCCTTGTGGTTTATTCATTCTCATTATACTATTCTGTTTACTTATATTTGAACTTTTCCATGACAAAATGCTTTCCTTAAAAAACCAAGCTGCAGAAGATGTACAATGTGTTATCATTTATGTCAAGTTTGAAAACATATAAACATAAACATACAATGTTTATAGGTTTGCACTTTTACGGTAAATGTTTTTAAAAGGCATGGAAATTCTAATACCTGGTTTGACACTGGTGGTTATCATTGGATGGCACAAAAAGAAGGATTCAGAGGCCTTTATAATATTCTATTTATTCATTAAATTATACTCTGTACATTTTTAGACTAAAATACTTCATTCAAAGTGTGGGAACCTTCAAGAACTTTAGCCACTATTCTAACATCCAGAGGGGAGCATGGGGTGTTTGCTACTGTGAAAGATATAATAATGTCTGCCTTGCTCACCTTTCAGGTAAAGGTGCAACTAAATGCTGAGGCTTCAGAGAAAAGCTAGAGGGGCTTTCAGACCTCTACACTTTAAGTACAACTGCCTCACTAGCTTGCGGGCTCCTTGAAGGAGGGGTCTTGCCTTATAGGACTCTGTGTGTCTGGTACTTAAAATGCTGCCTGGCACCTTTGGGATGCTCAACTGCTCTTTATGGAATGAGTGAATGGATGGTTCCTCCACACTCCCCACCCCCCACCATAAGAGGCTGTGTGGGACATCTTGGAAATGTTAGGATTGTCTTAATAAGTCATAACAAGGTCTGATGTGAATGATGTTTCAGATATCTTATAAGGGCTTTGTTAGAAATAATTCATTAATCCTGACAGCAATTCTATGAGATTGGTCCTATTATTACAACTCCATTGTACAGCTGATGATACAGAGGGACAAAAATATTAGATTTCTTACCTAAAATCATACAGCTAGTGGTAGAAGACAAGGGACCTGACCCAGAGCCCTTGTGTTTTTTAATTAATTTTTATTGCAGTATAGGGCTTCCCAGATGGTGCTAGTGGTAAAGAACCTCCTCCCAATGCAGGAGAAGTAAGAGAATGCAAGTTTGATCCCTGGGTCAGGAAGATCCCCTGGAGGAGGGCATGGCAATCCACTCCAGTATTCTTGCCTAGAGAATCCCATGGACAGAGGAGCCTGGCTGGCTGTGGTCTATAGGGCTGCAAACAGTTGGACATGACTGAAACGACCTAGCACGCACAGCATGCATAATTGCTTTGAAAAGTGAAAGTGAAGGTGAAAGTTGCTCAGTTGTGTCCGACTCTTTGCGACCCCATGAACGATACAGTCCGTGGAATTCTCCAGGCCAGAATACTGGAGTGGGTAGCCTTTCCCTTCTCCAGAGGATCTTCCCAACCCAGGGATCGAACCCAGGTCTCCCGCATTGCAGGTGGGCTCTTTACCAGCTGAGCCACAGGGGAAGCCCAAGAATACTGGAGTGGGTAGCCTATCCCTTCTCCAGCGGATCTTCCTGACCCAGGAATGGAACCAGGATCTCCTGCATCGCAGGTGGATTCTTTACCAACTGAGCTATCAGGGAAGCCCCTATAATTGCTTTACAATGCTGTTTTAGTTTCTACTGTACAACAAAATGAATCAGCCATACATATACATATATTCCCTCCCTTTTGGACTTCTTTCTCATTCAGGTTGTCACAGTGTGTTAAGTAGAGTTCCCTGTTGTATTTGACTGTGACACCCAACGTCTTCTTATGATCAAGTGAGTTTGGAGGCAGAACCCTAGCTCCCAGGTGATGCTGAGAAACCCATGGATATAAAAGAGCCCAGCAGAGTTCTCCTTCAGAGAAATGGGGCTTTCAGCTTAGAGGGAGAGGTGGGCAGAGGAGGCACTCAGGATGAGAGATGGTCTTGGTTTCTGGGAGCCTTGTGCCCGCTTGCGGATGTGTATCCCTTGGATAAGATACGTCTCTTCTGAGTCCCAAATTCCCATCCATGCTGAGATGTCTCTGCGGAGCTCTCAGCCATCCTGGAGGACTGGAGCTCCTCTGGGCTGAGACTGGAGATAATCTGACAAGTCTGGAGATAACCGCTCTGGAGAAACAGAGCCTGCCCTGCACCCGTTGTCAAGCAGAAATGAATACAATGTGTTTTAATAATGAATGAGTGATTAATAGCAACTGCTTTGGAGAATTATGATGCCACGAGCGTTACCGCACCACGGAGCCGAGTATAAATGATGCTGGAATGCATAATCGGGACGTTAGCATCTGTTCCAAACTGCATTATAAACCAGGCTCCATAATGCTGCTTATCCACACCTCCCTGACATGTTATTATAACACCTCTCTTGAGAATGGATGGGGGGGGAAATGTAATACCTATTAATCACTGATTGATAAAAAGAAGAATATTAAATTAAGGTAATGTTACGCATGTCTTCTCCCTCCCCCTGTCCTGGCTTTGAATTTGCCCTTCGATGGCCCTGTGATGACTGTGTTCCCCGTTCTGAGGGTGAGAAAATGTGATCCAGCCAGAGAAGCCTTGCAAAGCCGGTAGCAAATATCTGGGAACTTGAATCCATTAAATGGTTCCCCCATCGAACATAATCCAGGTCCGTCAAAGGCGTGCCTGTGTGATTTGGCCCCCGTGTCCCTCTGCCGACCAGATCTCCCATGCGTTCCACATCCAGGTCTGCACTCCAGGTCACATTGGACTGTTTGCAGTCCCCAGAGATGACAAGCTCGTTTTTGGCTGGAGCTGCTGTTCTTTCCATCACATGATCATCCCTCCTCTGCCAGGCTAATCTCCCGTTCATCCTCGAAATCTCAGCTTAGTGTCACTTCCTCCATCAGACTTGCCTGCTCTTCCTTACTGTTTTCCCCATCAGAGCCATGGTATCACACAGTAGATATGGAAATCACTCATTTGTCATCTTCTCAGTCCACCGAGAGCCCTTGGAAAACTTGTCTTACCCAACTCTCTGTCTTTCTGAGAAAGAACCCAGGATGGTGCACTGGGTAGGTTTCACAAAGAACTCAGCACTCGACTGATAGAGGCCAGACTTCCAGGAGCATGTAGAGGCGTCCATGTACAGTCTCGGGCTTTCCTGGTGGTTCAGATGGTAAAGAAACTGCCTGCAGTGCAGGAGACCAGGGTTTGATCCCTGGGTCGGGAAGACCTCCTGGAGAAGGGAATGGGTACCCGTTCAAGTATTCTTGCCTGGAGAATCCCATGGGCAGAGGAGCCTGGCAGGCTACAGTCCATGGGGTCACAAAGAGATGGACACGACTGAGTGACCAACACATGCATACAGTATGTGGAGCCTCATCCTGATGGGCTTGTTACATCTTCTGCACATTGAGCACCTACTATGTTTTCTTCTAGATGTTGTGAATAGAGCAGCCATCAAAGCATCCTGAATCTTGCTTTTGAGGGATTCTTAGGGGAAAAAAATATCACCACCTGGGAGCAGTTTGTCTCCCAAGGTCTTTCCCTTGACGCATTTTCCCCTTGTCCTTCAGGTTCAGCTCAAGTGCCGTGATCTTTAGGAAATCTTCCATATCAACTCTGGGCAAAGTGAGAGCATTTCCTTAATGCTAAGACACATTTTTCCTGCATTTTATCATTGCTGTTGTTCTCTTGAATTGGGAATTTATATTGTCGATGTCTGAGCCATGATGTGCTCATTTCCTGTGATCCAGTTTTCCTTTTTCTGCAAGCTGTTGTGGAGTCAGGAGGTGCCTTGCCATGAACCAGGAAGTACCTGGGGGCGGTGCTCCCTGTTCTTTGTTCCCCTATTGGGTGCGCTGCTCACCTCACCTCATTGTGTCTGGTCACATATCTTTCTCCCTCGCTGGACTGTGAGTTCCTCAAGGGCAACCACATCTCGTTCAACCACAATTTTTCTTTAGCTTCGAACCTGTGCCTGACACCCAGGAAGCACTCATTTCTCTTGGGGACTAAAGCAATGCATGATGTCATGGGGGAAAGCTGTCCTGCTCTCCACATGATCAGATCCAGTAACTTCTCTTTCCTACTTATCCTTTCAAGTTCACCTCCACAACCACCTCTAGAGTGGATCACTGAGTGCAGAGCCATCACATATTAGTGGGGTCATCTGTGTGTGAGAATCCTGGGGCTTCAGTTTTCTGACCTCTGTCATGGAACTAGGAGTGCCAGCCGCCTGCCGTCTACAGGGGGAGATAAAGTGAGCTACACGTATAGTCAGTTTTCACAAACTGGGTGGCTTAACACGACAGAAGCGTCTTCTTTCACAGCTCTAGAGGCCAGAAGTCAGAAGTCAAGGTGTTGGTAGGGCCATGTTCCCTCCAAAGCCTCTAGTGGAGGATCCTTCATTGTCTCTCTTGCCTTCCAGTAGCCCCAGATGTTTCTTGGCTTCTTACAGCACATCTCCAAATCTCTGCTTTATCTTTATCTGGCCATCTTCTCTCTTACAGGAACTTTAGTCTTGTTGGATTAGGAGGCCACCCTACTCCAGTTTGACCTTACTTTAGCTTAGCTAATCACATCAGCAATAACCCTATTTCTAAATAAGTTCATTCTGGGTTAA
Organism: Giraffa tippelskirchi; assembly: GCF_054371585.1. Taxonomy (NCBI): domain Eukaryota; kingdom Metazoa; phylum Chordata; class Mammalia; order Artiodactyla; family Giraffidae; genus Giraffa; species Giraffa tippelskirchi. The sequence continues at coordinate 46,800,796 of NC_137277.1, read as the reverse complement.
CCAGAGGTCAGGACTTCAACCCATCTGTTTGGGAAACACAATTCAATCCATAACACAGAATTTTCTAGTAAATAATCGTTTCCTGCTCCCCTCCCCTCCACCCCCAATTATGCCAACTTAGCCTACTCCGCCTGCATCCTACTTGTATCTGTGCCTCTCTGATGTGTATTGCCAAGTGACCTGAGGAAAGTATGCCCTCCTTTTCTAACCAGACTGGAAGCTTTCTGAGGGTAAAGGCATCCTTATAGCATCTAAAAGACTGCTTGGCATAGCCTAAGAGCTCAATATGTGTTTATGGATTGCCTAGTAACAAAGAAGCAGAAAGTATTGACCTCATCTTCTTCTACATTGGTTACTCTAAAATTCTTCTTCTGGATCCTAAGAGGGGTTTACATCTAACTAGTCTCGTCCTGTGTGAGCTGCCAAGAGAAGTTGAGTGTAGAGAGCTTGCATAAGGTCTGTGGTTATTCCTCTCCATCTTGACAACCACCACCCCAACAAAGGCCAGCCTGATCTCTCATCTGGGCAGCTGTAACAGTCCTGCTTCTTTTTATAATTTGTTCTTTTTTTTTTTTTAAAAGAAAGGGGGTATATTTGTTTTTTTTGGACTTCCCTGGTGACTTAGCAGTAAACAACCGGCCTGCAAGGCAGGATATGTGGATTCAATACCTGAGCTCTTTAACTTGTCTGAACCTTGGTAAAATGGCATTCATCCCAGTACCCACCTCCTAAGACAGTTGGGAGGGTGTTGTGAGTTGAAATGTGTAGGCACTAATTAATATCTAAGAAAAGCTCGTTCACTATAGCTGTCATTCTTAACACCATCACTATTATTAGTACTGTTGTCAAAAGGAGACCCTGGTGATGTGTAGCTATGTCCTGTGGACTTCTGATCTTTCTTTAGTCCCCACATCACCTACCCTGTCCCCATGCAAAATGGGAAGTGTGCAGTGAGGAATCAGTGTTCAAACATGAGCTCCGATAAGCAGAGTAACATCTCATGAGCCAGGGTCCAGGTAGGTCCCCCTGACAAGGAGAAAACTCTCAGAAGCAGTTTCAGGGTCATCACTCTTGAACTAGGTGGGGATACTATGATAGGTTCATTTATACCTTATTGTGTGGCTTCCCTAGTGGCTCAGTGGTGAAGAATCTACTTGTGATGCAAGAGACACGAGTTCAGTCCTTGGGTTGGAAAGATCCCCTGGAGAAAGAAATGGTGACCCATTCCAGTTTTCTTGCCTGGGAAATCCCATGGACAGAAGAGCCTAGAGGGCTACAGTCCATAGGGTCACAAAAGAGTGGGACATGACTTAGTGACTAAACAACAACAGCAACAAATAGTTGATTTACAGTGTTGTACAACATAGCGAGTTAGTTACATGTATACACGCATTCCCTCCCTCTTGGCCCTCTCTCCCACCTACTCTCCATCCCACCCATCTAGGTCACCACTGAACACCGAGCTGAGCTCCCTACGCTGTGCAGCAGTCCTGTTCTTTTGAATTCCACTGATCTCTGGAAGATCTTTCCAAAACATGAATTTGCTGGCACCATTTTCATGACGATTTAGCCAAGCATCTTTCTTGTGTGTTTTTCTAGGGAGGCTGCACGTGCCTAGTATTATGCCCAGGCACAATAATTGCTGGATAAATATTTGGGGAAAAGTTAGATGGATGTAGCTGAATAAGGTTTAGGCATGGAGTAAAAACATTTCAGGTTCAAACCCTGGATCTTCCATGCATTATATTTTTGACCTTAAGGTACCTGATTTTTCTGAACTTCATTTTGCTTCTGCTGCTGCTACTGCTGCTAAGTCGCTTCAGTCGTGTCTGACTCTGTGCGCTGATCCCATAGATTGCAGCCCACCAGGCTCCCCCGTTCTTGGGATTCTCCAGGCAAGAACGCGGGAGTGGGTTGCCATTTCCTTCTCCAATGCATGAAAGTGAAAAGTGAAAGTCAAGTTGCTCAGTCATGTCCGACTCTTCGAGACCACATGGACTGTGGCCTACCAGGCTCCTCCGTCCATGGGATTTGCCAGGCAACAGTACTGGAGTGGGTTGCCATTGCCTTTTCTGGAGCTTCAAGTTGCTCATCTATAAAATAAGGGATGTAAATATAGGTTGGTTCCAGGGTGGACTGAAACAGTGCAGGCAAAGAACCTAATACTATTCACAACTCATAGTAGATGTTTATGAAGAATCCTTCCTCACCTCCCAACTGATGCTTTTCGTCTCATGACCCCCTCCCCATCTCTAACTGCTTCCCCTGCACATCTTCACTTCTTTTTTAATTCCGTGTCTTGTTTGCCCTCCTTCTCCCGAGCTCTTCCTTTGATGGGGTTCCCACCGTTCTCATTTTTTCATGATTAAAATACAGCATCGTGGAAAACTAATTAATATTGCAGAGATGAAGGATGTGGTGTTGCCAGTCCCAGCTCTCTGCTGAGTGCAAACCACTTACAATGAAACCCGCCAGCTTGGCTATTTAGAAGAAAGAGGATTTATTTATCAACAAGAGGGAATACAACCCTTTTATAATGCAGCCACCAGCCCGTCTTTGATGGCGCTGCCAGCTTCAAACCCCAGGTGCCTACAAAGAGGCCAAGAGGAGAGTGGATTCATGCTGCAAAGACTGACAGCATGGAATCCCTTGGTCCAAGCTGGTCTTGTCCACTGTGCCCCTGGGGCTCCAGAGCTCTGTCCACCTGGCCACACCTTAACCCTTGTCCTCTGATGGCCTCCCTCATGGCACCCACGGTTTGGTCACTGCCAATAGAAAAGGATCGTGGAGCGGGAGCTGGGGAATAACAGGACTGGGAGAGCCAAAAGATCATTCTGTGTTATGATCCCATTTTACATATAAAGAAACTGAGAACCCAGAGTAGAACATGAGTTAAGAGTTATTCAAGGCTACATAGCATGGACCACACGCACCCAGGGCCTTGAACAACTAAATGTGCTTTCTTCCAGGAAATTTCTTGGTTGTTATCACTGCATGTGGTTGCTTAATCCCTCAAAGTCATTATTACATTGAATGGTGAACACTTGCCTATCCCAGGATAACCTGGTATTAGTTGCTCAGTCGTGTCTGACTCTTTGTGACTCCATGGACTGTAGCCTGCCAAGCTCCTCTGTCCATGGAATTCTCCAGGCAAGAATACTGGAGTGGGTTGCCATTCCCTTCTCCAGGGGATCTTCCTGACCCAGGGATCGAACCTGCGTCTCCTGCATTGTACAAAGATCTTTCCCAGCATGAGCGTCTCAAAGCAGAAACCCTGTGGCTTTTCATTCTCTGCATTTGTAGAGCCTAGAACAGTACTCTGCACATGGTGGGGATATAATATTTATTAAATTAATTAACTCATACATAGAATTGATGGCATTGTAGTTTCCTCTCCTATGTCTTATGATAAAATGGATTCAGTGGAGGCAATTCCCAGTCAGATGGACTCATGGGCTTTGGGAATAATTTTCAAGGTTGAGCTAAAACACTTTACCTTTAGCAATCACTTTATGACCCTGAGTCATGCTGAAACCACACTGGCCACCTTGAGTTCAAATTGCAGCATCCTCACTATGTCGCCTTCTGCCTCGGTTACTTCATTTGTGGTGTCGTCATCATTGTTAGCCTGATGGGGATGTTGTGAGGATCACCTTGGATCCTATGCCCAGTGCAGTGCAGTGGTTAGAGGTGTGTCCATGGTGTGCAGCCTGCCTGACTGTGGAGTCTGTGACTTGACCTCTAATTCAATCAGAGAATGCCATATGATGAGTGGTCACTGACTGTAATTGGGATGTAGTTAATGTTAAGCTAAATCTGTTAGCAGGTGAGGCCAAATGGCTTAACTAAGGTTGTAGGTTAGGAAGAGGCAGGATTGATGGCAAGTCCCCTTCTCCATGCTCAGTCATTTTTATTCTACTGCAGCACACTATTGGACTGGGACCACCCTCAGTTTCCCATGGCTGCATCTCAGTCCCAACCCCCTCCCAGTGAACTGTGAAATTCTTCTTTCCTTGTCCCTTCTTTTCCCAAGAGCCCTTTGTACTTTGTTCTTCTTCCTTCTGCCAGTATCTGCTCTGGGGAGCAGCACTGCTATCATATGCTTCAACTGTACCATATATTTTACATCAAAAAATGACCTTACCTGGGAAAGGGAGGCCACCTTTGCTGCCTTCTACAGGCTTGTGCTCCAGGGGTGCACTGTCAGGGGGGTCTCAGGCTGGCCCATTGCAGGAGGTTTGCCTTATGTATCCCAAGTGTCCAGAGGGTCCTTAGGTTCATCCTGTGTGGGAGAGACTGGATGTCTTTGCCTCTTTGAGGAGACGTCGCTAAGTGATGACAGGCAGCTCTCAGGGCTGGTGACTGCGTGGGATTCACTGGGATTGCCATGGACGCGTACGTGGGAGCTCAGAGCCGTCTAAGTAAAGGTAAATGCAACTTAAGTGCATAAAGAATCCTGGATGTCTGATACCCCTTCTCCATAAACCATCAGTTCATGCATTCATTTAGCCAATAAATATTTAAAAGGCATTATACAGTGGGGCTTCCCTGGTGGCTCAGATGGTAAAGAATCTGCCTACAGTGCAGGAGACCAGGGTTTAATCTTTGGATCAGGAAGATCCCCTGGAAAAGGGAGTGGAAATTCACTCCAGTATTCTTGCCTGGAGAATTTCATGGACAGAGGAGCCTGGTGGGCTACAGTTCATGGGGTCACAAAGAGTCGGACACTACTGAGCTGCTAACACTTTAAACACTTTGTACCATGTTCCATGTCCTTGTGTCCAAGATGAAGGTAATAACATCAAATGAATTAGACCCTCCCCACCTCTTAAAGCTTATAATATATTTAGGGAAGAGCTAGGGATACACTAGTGCAGCTGGGACCAGTCTCACAGGGCTTTGTGGGGCTTGTGGCAGGTCATTTACCCTGTGCTTCCTGTCTGAAGATGGAAGACAGAGATAAGAGCTCCCATGGGCAAAGTCAAGGTGACAAGTCCCAAACCAGTCCAGGAAACAAGGAACTGATCAGATAACAGGAGTCTGATCACAGAGCCCAAGCAGAGTGGCTTGGGCGTAGAGCACAGGGAAAACCAATAGAAAAAGTGATGGTCAGGGTGAATGACAACATCTCCTCATTTGTATGTGGAGTCAGGCTAGGGAATGTTCACAGCAGCAATTTGTAAGAAAGAGACTATGAGGAAAACCTCCATCTATTAACAGGACTAAGCAAATGCATTGTGAGGTCGTCAAATACTAAGAGTTTCAGCAGAGAAAAGTGATCAACTAGAGCTGCACATGTCAACATGGATGAATCATGCAAACACAACACTGAATGAACAGCAAGCTGAGAAAAGTACACTTGTTTCATATACTTGTCAGGCTTCCCTGGTGGCTCAGATGGTAAAGCTTCTGCCTGCAATACGGGAGACCTGGGTTTGATCCCTGGATCGGGAAGATCCTCTGGAGAAGGAAATGGCAACCCACTCCAATACTCTTGCCTGGAAAATTCTGTGGATGGAGGAGCCTGGTAGGCTACAGTCCATGGGGTCGCATAGAGTGGGACATGACTGAGTGATTTCACCTCACTTGATGATACCATTTATATAAAGTATGAAAATATGCAAACCAGTTCTATTTTATGTATTGTTCAAGGATAAACAAACATGTAGTAAAAGTATAAAGTCATTTGTGGGAATGATGAAGTCTAAATTCCAGATTAAGATGATTTCTGGAGGAGGGGAGGGGTGTGGTCACGAAGAGGCACGTGGTCAGGGGATGGGGGCTTCAGCTGCATCAGCAATGCCTTATTTCCTAATCTGGGTAGTAGGTGTATGGCTGCTCACCACATTATTATTTTTGCTTTTTTTATGTGTCTCAAATATTGTGTAATAATTTTTTTTAAAAAAAAGCTGGAGTGAGTGAGACAAATGACATGGTTTAGGAAAGGAGGGTCTACAGTCTATCCTTACTGCCTCTAATCAGCTAGGCGTCAGACTTGGGGGTCTTTTCAAAGCCTTGCTCAGAGATGTAAAACAGGATGGCTCTTAAAGGTCAGCTGCTGGCTTGGTCAACTGCTGCCCTGCTCTTCCCTGGTGCAAAGCAATAACTTTGGAAATGAAAAATACAGTTGGGACTTATGCCTGCCTGAGTGCATGTGTGCTAAGTTGTTTCAGTCATGTCTGACTCTTTGTGACCCTATGGACTGTACCCTTGGTAAGTAAGACGCTTACTCCTTGGAAGGAAGGTTATGGCCAACCTAGATAGCATATTTAAAAGCAGAGACATTACTTTGCCAACAAAAGTCCATCTAGTCAAGGCTATGGTTTTTCCAGTGGTCATGTATGGATGTGAGAGTTGGACGGTGAAGAAAGCTGAGCGCCACAGAATTGATGCTTTTGAACTGTGGTGTTGGAGAAGACTCTTGAGAGTCCCTTGGACTGTAAAGAGACCCAATCAATCCATCCTAAAGGAGATCAATCCTGGGTGTTCATTGGAAGGACTGATGTTGAAGCTGAAACTCCAATACTTTGGCCACCTCATGCGAAGAGTTGGCTCATTGGAAAAGACCCTAATGCTGGGGAGGATTGGGGGCAGGAGGAGAAGGGGACGACAGAGGATGAGATGGTTGGATGGCATCACTGACTCGATGGACATGGGTTTGGGTAGACTCCGGGAGTTGGTGATGGACAGGGAGGCCTGGCGTGTTGCAATTCATGGGGTCGCAAAGAGTCGGACACGACTGAGCGACTGAACTGAACTGAATTGGACTGTACCCTGCCAGGCTCCTCTGTCCATGGGATTCTCCAGGGAAGAATATGGGAGTAGGTTGCCATTTCCTCCTCCAAGAGAACCCTCCTGATCTAGGGATCAAACCTGCATCTCTCGTGTCTCCTGCATTGGCAGGCGGGTTCTTACCTGGGAAACACTATGCTCTCCTGGGTACTCTTAAGCTACTCTGAAGTCCCCCAACTTTCTGCCTATGGGGAAAATCTGTTTTGTGGTCAAATAAGCTGGAGAGGGGAGAGTCTGGGTGGCCAAGTCAGCCACCTATTTGGGGCGCCTCTTCTGTCTCAGGCTGAGAATCCAAGGTGCAGTCAGAATGGGGAGTGAGCACATGGACAGCAGGACATTGCTGAGGCTCTGCAGAAGGTTGTCAGAGTCTGGAGGTATCTTAGCCCACTGACAGTACTCCTTTCTGCTCATGTTTGAGTCACTCTTTAAAGAAACAAAATGTAGACTCCTCCCAAGCATGAGCTGAACTGAGGTGTGAAAGGTTTTCCTAATGGAGGGAAGGTGAGCCCTTTTTAATGTTTATACACACCGGGTTGTCACCTCGATCTTTGGAGAGCCCTTGGCATTGAGTGGGGGAGCTACTAATAAAGCAATGCATTATTGCTCACTGTTTGGCATGTTCATACATGTCATAGTGTACCCTCCATGAGGACAGGCATGTTGTCTACCCTCATATCATTGCATTCCAGCACCAAGGACAGTGCCTTGCAGAGAATTGGCCCTTCATGGGTTGAATACACAAATGAGTGTCTGCATACAATGTGTATGGGCTGTGGGGAGAAGAAGAAGCACATACCCTATATTTCTGCCTTCAAAACATTCTTTCTTTAGAGGAGGCAAGACATGGAGTAGAGGAGGGAGTGCAGGTTTGGGGTCCAGCTTGACCACTCTACCCTGCTGAGTATTTCCTTGTCTCCATACACACTGCCATGGTTGTCAGAAGGCCTGATTCTGAGTTCTGTGTGCTTCCTGTTATACTCTATAGCCTTCCACCCATCAAAACACCAGGTCTGTGACTGACTTCTTGAATGACCTTGGAAAAGTCACTTCCCTTGGAAACAGGACAGACACTGTGATTCTCAGCTTGCTTTCCTCCTAGGGGACATTTGGAAATGTACAGGGACATGTTTCATTGTCACTGGATGCTATGACTCTTTGACAGGCAATAGAGCCCCACATAAGGCGGAATGGTTCCCCCTAAAGTGCCAGCAGTGTCCTTAGTGAAAAACATTGTTAGACTCAGTGGAGACTCTTCCAGCTAGGAGCTGGTCTGTCAAGCATAGCCCCATGCTGTGACATAGCTCTGGTTGGAGGCCCGATGTGTGAGGTTAGTGAGCTCAACAACATTGTCCTGGGGGAGCTGGGACAGGTGGGAATGGGCTGACCTGGGAGCTGCTGGGTGTCAAGGGCTGAATGGCTTGGCACAGCCTATGACTTCTGGGCTCTCCAGAACCAAGCATTAGAGGGTGATCTGGATGAATCACCCTGGAGTTGTGAGGTAAAGGCAGGTGGAGGCCACAGGACAGCTAAGCAAGAGGAGGGCAGGTCTCAAGAGCTATAAGATCAGAGTGCAGCGGCAGGATGAAACAAGCCATTGAAAAGAGTGGTTTGCTGTGATCTGCTCCATGGCAAACGGGGGCTAGGGCCTGGGGCTGAGTAGGGAGTCGAGGGAGGCATATTTTAAGGTGTAAAATCAATACTGCATCTGTCCCTTTTAAATTCAGTTCCTTCTTCCAATAAATCAAGTTGAGCTTGAGTGAAGGTGCTTGTCAGGATCTGCAAAGAGCCTTTGGCTCATCAATTTCCATAGCAAAAGCAGGCAGTTTGAGGGAATCAGATAATTACTGAGCCCTTTAGCATCTACACACACCTGGCTGTCACCCTCATCTTTAGAGAGCCCTTGGAATTGAGTGGAGGAGCTACTTGCAAGGCAGTGCACTATTGCTCTGTGTTTGGCATGTCCATACATGTCATAGTTGGCCCTCCATGAGGGCAGGCACAGTGTCTACCCCCATCACTGTATTCCAGCACCAAGGACAGTGCCTTGTGGAGCGCTGGCCTTTCATTGGTTGAATAAGTGAATAGATGTCTGCATCCATTTGATCTATGGGAAGAAGCAGCATATCCCATTATACTTCTGTCTTCAAGCATTCATTCTGTTGGAGGAGACAAGGTATGGGATAGAGGAAGAAGTACAGGTTTGGGGTCAAGCTGTTCTATATGGTACACCTGGATCAACCACTTTGCCAGCTCTGTGACCTGATGGATTGTGTAACTTTTCCAAGCCTCATCCGGTAGCAGAAATGATGTTAGGAAAGGATTTAGTGATCTAGTGCATGAAGTACTTAGCACATGGCCTGGTATATAGCAAGTGTTCAGTAAGTGGAAACTGTCGAAGACACAGCCAATATGTTGCCAGGGTGTATGAGGTGCATGAGGCAGGTGACTTCCCTGGATCAGGGACTCCCTGGCATTTGTTCGGACACTGGTCTGTGACAGCATTTTCCTCAGTCCACGGCAAAAGGAACAGAATGTGGACAATGCATTCCACTAAAAGGACAGTCCTTTTATGTGAGATTTTATTTTTTATTGGGCTTCCCTAGTGGCTCAGATGGTAAAGAATCTGCCTGCAGTGTGGGAGACCAGGGTTTGATCTCTGGGCAGGGAAGATCCCCTTGGAGAAGGAAACGGCTACCCACTCCCGTATTCTTGCCTAGAGAATCCCATGGACAGAGGAACTTGGTGGGCTACAGTCCCTGGGGTTGCAAAGAGTCACACACGACTGAGCGACTAACACTTTCTTCCTTATTACTTTTAATTTTGGTGTAAAAATATCTTTGTTTCATGATATGATGATGAACTTAGAAGGGAGGCTTTAAAACTATATCCCCATCTGGCAAAATAAAAGTTTGTGACCAATACTGTTCCTCCATTAAAAAAAAAAAATTCTGAATGTGAAATCCCCATGCCCTGAGACCCCCTGTATAACTGATTCTTATGGTGTTCTCATCTGAGGGAGGTGGAATAGAAGGTAAGTGTAGGGGGTATGGGGAGTAGAGCGGGCAAAGGCCTCTCTTGGCCTGGTCCTCAAGAAGGCTCCCTAGGCAACGGGAAGAACTTGAACGTGGCCTCTGGGTCATGGAGAAGCAAACGTGGACCAGAAAGCCACTAGGGTTTCTTAAGCAGGGACATGCCATTCTGAAAGTGGGGTTAAATATAATTTATTGAGGTCCTCTGATTATTTCTCATACTCACTGCTACCCTGGCATGCATGCTTACATGTGTGCTAGGTCGCTTCAGTCATGTCTGATTTGTAGTGACCCTTTGGACTATAGCCCACTAGGCTCCTCTGTTCATAGGATTCTTCAGGCAAGAATACTGGAGTGGGTTGCCATTTCATCCTCCAGGGGATCTTCCCAACCCAGGGATCTAACCTGCATCTCTTACATCTCCTGCACTGGCAGCCGGGTTCTTTACCATTAGCGCCACCTGGCAAGCTACCCTGGACCTATTTCCAAATGATGTAGAAGAATAAGGAAGCTGATAGAGATAAAACAGTGCATCATGGGTCATATAATGGTTGTTTACAGAACCAAGAATGCATCCGAAATGTTCAGACTCAAGAACCTTTGAGAACTAGGGGTTAAATTTAAATGGAAGGAGATACAGCAAATCCTGATGAGTGAACTGTTAGGACTTGAGAGCTGCAAGTAAGAACTCGGGTGGAAATTAAATGATACGGTCCCTCCCTTTGGAAAGGACTTTGATACAGTGAGTTCTAGCTGTCATTCTCATCACTGGTCAGGGGTCCATCTGAGGTGGGGAGATAGTGTATTGGGCATGAACGATGCCCAGCACAGTGCCTGAGTAAATCCATATTACCCAGTAGATCCCATCTTCCTCCTGTGAGAGCTGAGGGTTGGTTTTCCACCTTTATTCTGTGTCAGTAAATATCTCCCACCCCCAGGTTCTAATGTAGTAGCACTGGGGTGCTTCAAGGAAAACGAGATGTTTAGCAATCACTTGAAGGGGCTCTAGTGCAGTTGATTGCTGGACCACATTTAAAGATGCTTTGCTCCAGAAGGGGTGCATCTCTTCCTGGGTTCTGTGCCACCTTTCAGGTAGATGACACCAGGGTCAGGGGAACTAGGCAAAGGCTTCCCTAGGTACAGAATATTTGGGGCTTCTTTCAGGAGGAACGGGTGCTTCATTTAGGGATGGGAGGGCCTCCAATGAACAGGGACTACAGAGCATGTGGTTCTTCTGGTTGATCCAGAATACAGCCCTATAAAAGCTGTCAGCCAGACCTGCCTCATCCCTGCCTTCACCAAAAGAGAGCAGCTGTGGGGCTAAATGAGCCCCGGCCAAGCCACAGAGGACCTGCTTTGCTGCTGACACATCTGATGATCCTGGGCCAGGCTCTTCCCATCACTGTAATTCCGTCCCTCTATCTGAAAAGGAAAGGATTGGAGGAAATGAACCCTAAGGTACCCAGGCTCCCTAGATGCCTTTGTTAATGCACTACTTTCACAGAGGAAGAAATTAATGATAATATGGCCAAGATCATCCAGTTGGAAAGTGAGAGAAGCTGCCCATTTGTGGCCCTGGAGCCAGCTTGTCAGTGTGGGATTCATCCTCCTTTCTTATTCTTTTGAGCTATTGGGGAGGATGTTTTGGGAGTGTTTTGGGTTTAGAGCCAGGAAAGCTGGGCTGCTGTGGTGTACGGTTAGAGAATCACGGTGCACACGGCCACCACGTTGTGTAACTCTGAGGACACAGTTGACATTGCGGCCTGTGTGAATGGCACCCGCTGGAGTTGTGTGCTCAATGCTGAGAGCCTGATGATAGTGCCTTTGGGGGCAGTATTCTTGCCTGGAGAATTCCATGAGGAGCCTGGCAGACCAGAGTTGGACATGACTGAGCAACTAACACACACACACACATACATACACACACACACACTTTCTCTACTTTGCCCTATATATAAGAAGTTGGAGATATCTTTGGGGATTCAGGTGGAAGGGAAGATGTTTTCAGTTCTGTAGGGAGTCAGAGATCAGGACCTTTCAGAAAAGTGCAGCTTCCCCACCCCTCTTCCAAATGGATGGCCTGTTTTCTGCCACCTGGGCCTGGATGTGACCTGACAAGCAGAAGAGCAGGCATGGAAATACTCATATGTCAATCCATGCCCAGCCTGCCTTGCACAATCCTAGGAGCATCTTTCTAAATTCTGTGCCTTGGGTGACTCATTCACCTCACCCTAGTTCCAGCCTTGCAATATTGAGACCGCCTATGAGAGCATCTATTAGGGCATCAGCTCTGTAATAGATATTGGGGTACAAAAATCAATAAAACGAGGCCTTCCTTCCCTGGACAGACAGCTGGAGAGACCAACAGGAAACACAGTGATTTTAGATGGCCATGAGATTGTTTCAGTGAAGACAGGAGAAGTCCCCTGGGGCAACAGGGGAGGCATCTGGTCTACCTGGGGAGACTGGCAAGCCTTCCCTGAGAAGAGGTGGTCTTGGAGTTGAGACTTAAAAGGTTAGGGGAGGAGAAGTTTGAAGAGGGAGAGGGAGGGAGGAAGGGGCATTCCAGGCAGAAGGGACCGCATGGACGCAGACACGGAGGCTAGAGAGAATGAGTGTTTAAAAATCCACTCATTGCTCAGTAGGAGCGAGATGAAAATTACATGGGCTGGGTGCTAGGGGGGAGGGAATGGGAAGTGACCAGAGAGCCAAAGCATGACGGAGCCTGTATTCCATGCAAAGTGGTAAGAATTTCTGTCCTGAAAACCATGGGGACCTGCTGAAGAATTTTGAGCAGGAAAGTGACATGCTCAGAATTGCATTGTTAGAAATAGCACTCTGGCAGAAATGTGGGGAGTGGACTGAGGGTTGGGAGAGCAAGGACTGAGTGAGCAGCTAGGAGGGGGTTGCAAGGGTTCAGGTGTGAGTGCTGAGGGCCCGAGATGAAAGGAGTCCTGCCTCGCTGTCCTCGCTCTTTCCCCTGGCCCCTGGGAGGAAAAATGGCTTCCTGCCCTCCCCATGTCTGGGTGGGCAGCCAGGGCGACTGCACTGATTAGGGCGAGAGTGAGCGTTTCCAGGAGCACAGGAGTGGGAACCAGAGAAGCTCTAACCCAGGACCCTCTGGCAGAAGCAGTGTCTCCCTAGGCTGAAAACAGATCCCTCCTTCTGAGCTGGGTCTGGGGCGGAGGAGGACTGTTTGGTCCACAGAAGGAGGAGCCTGGAGGCTGCACTGGGAACTTCTTCCCAGCAGTGAGCCCCTCTACTCACAGGTGAGAGGTACCAGACAGAAGGGGTGTATGGGGACGGCTCCCTTTCCCCCTGGTTCTAGAGCCCCTTCTCCACATTTCTGTGGCAATCCCTTTACTTTGCTTTCTTCATCCTTGCTTCCCAGCACCTCGAGGGGGGCTAGAGAAGGGAGCTAATTACCTTGCTATAAATACCAGCCAGGAGGAGCTCTGAGGGCCCCAGACCTGGCTTCTCTTTCTCAGTGCCTTGCTGGTGGATTGGGCAGTCCTGGATGGGGGCAGTCTACACAGTAATCCACCACATGTTTCTAGGATGTGCCCACCTTCCCCTAATGAATGGAAACAGGCAGAGTGGGAAGAAGTTAGCAACCGTATCAAAGACATCCATAAAGTACCAGGCACAATGCTAGGCTCCAAGAATTTGGGGATGAATCAGAGCCAGGTCCTGCTTTCAAGGAACTCCCTGTCTAGAGAGAAAGATGGGGCTGCAACAAATATCAGTGGTTCTGGTGGGATGATGGCATGAGGGTGTCACCCAGGGAGCAGGGAGGAGCCGTAGGTCTGCCTGCAGTAGAAATAGAGGGCTTTACAGAGAAGGTGGCCCATGTAGCTGAGCCCTGAAAGATGGAGAGGGCCGGGAAGGCATTCCAGACAGAAGATGTGGGGCAGCAGAAACAGGGTGGGAGTGTGTCCTGAGGGAGTAGAGGTGGCCTTCTGTACCACTGGCCCAGGACTTCCTGGAGGGAGGAAGGATTTGGGTTCCAAAATGCAGCTGGGATCTGGCTCTTGACTCCTTGAGTCTGGTCTCCTTGGGTTGCTGTTGGGAGCCACAGAAGGCTTTTGGGCAGCCAGGTGGCCCGATCAGATGTGTGCTTAGGGAAGATCACTCCAGAGAGAGGCTGAGATGCCCTCCCCCCTGGTCACTTAGCTTCATTATCTCAAAAAGGCAGCCTTCAGGGGCTGGAGCTCATAGGAGGTGATGTGGCAGTGGGCAAGGAATTACAATGAAGACGCAATTAACATCTCACAAACCGAAGCGAAATGCAAACACCTCACTGGAAGAGTGGAATTATGCGCAGGAAAAAAAAAAAAAAACCTTCCCCTAATAGCTCTCTGACTTTCATTAGTTCTGACAGTGAAGGCTGCATCTCTGTGTGTTCCATGGCAACCGTTTCCAGGAAGAGCGATGCCAAGAGGAGCGTTCTGAAGACTTTCAATCAGTCCGAAAGCTTAGCCAGACAAAACATCGCATCGCAGGCTTCGCAGCCTCCGTGGGCGCCTAAGGGGAAGGGTATGACGTGGGCAAACATTCCTCTTGGCTCTGGGGGTGACTTGAGCACAGGGAATGTGAGCACAAGCCGCCTCCTTCCAGGCCTGGATCACAGGAGAGATGCCCGGGACACGAGGTCCCCCAACTGCAGACTCGGGTCTTGTGGCTCCAGGAGAGGGTCGAGGCAGAGAAAGCAAAGTGTCATCCATCCAGTGGGTACCTTGGCTTCCTCCCTGTCCCCCGGAGAAGTACTCAGCTCTTTCTAAGCTGTGCATGTGCTGAGTAGCACTGATAGAGGGAGAGATCCAGGCTCTGGAGCCTGGTGGCTCAGATCTGAATTCTAGCCTTTCTCTTGCTAGCTGAGCCATCTCCATCAGCTTACTTGGCAACTGGGGTTCAGCCTCTTAACTATCCCCACGTAGTCAGGAGGACCAGTGGCACAGCCCGTGGACAATGCCAGGCTCTAGAACTGCGTAGCGGGTGCTGACTGGGTGAACCTCATCCCGTTCATGTTTAGGGTTCAGTGAGGTGCTGTGGATGATGAAAGCGGCTCAGACTCTAGATTCTGGCCAGGCTGCCTGTAATACTTGCCACCTGCTCCCTCCTCCTCCACCCTCCCCCCTTCTCAGGCAACCCTCGTGTGCCCTCTCCAATCCTCTTTTCCCACTCTGTAGTATTTCAAGGATGGTCATGGCATGGGATAAAAGCAAGTGGCTTTGCTCTTGGCCTCTGGGACTCGGATGGATGAGCTGGTTTGACGCCTTTGGCTCTGTCCCCACTCCTGACAAAGTGCGTGGATGGGGTGGGGGTGATGGAAGCACAGACATGGGAAGACAAACTTATAAACACTCAGTGCCCTCCAAGCTCCTGCTTTCACTGCAAGAATACATATGGAGGGCCTACGTGTTCTGAAGCTCTGGTCCTTGGGATGTGTCAATGAACACAACAGACAGAGATCTCTGCTTTCAGGGAGCTTCCCTACTCCCGAGAGAGACTGGCCATATGCAAAATACACCATGAAAGGTGGATACAAAGTTAGAAAGTGATAAGTGCTTGGGAAAAAAAGAAAACCAGCAGGGCAGGGAGAAGGGTTGGAAGTGTCAGTGTGTGGGGTGGGTTGGTATTTTCAAAGTAGCGGGGGCACATTAGATCTCATTGAGAAGATGGCATTTGAGCAAAGACTTGAAGGAGGTAAGGGTGTCTGGAGGAAGAGAACTAGGGAACAGCCAGTGCAAAGGCTCAGAGGAAGACATGTGACTGGCATGTTCGGGAATAACAAGAAGGACTGTGTGACTGAGTAGAGAGGAATGGATGTCCCATGGTAATAGGGACTAGAATGGGTGGGCTGGAGTTGACTTTGCTTTATGGTGTCCTGAGTTCTGCCAGGAGTTGGGAGAGACTAAATGGTGATCAACGCTACATTCTCTCTGACTCCCTACTCCAATCAGCCAGAACAACTAGATTTTAAAAATTATTCTATGTATTGAAGTTCAGTGTAATATTTTATTTAAATAAAGCCTTTGGCAACCTGGAAAAGACTTGAAAAATTCACTAATTGAGTCCTGTAATGGAGAAATGGAGCCTCAGAGAGGACAAGTGACTTACCCAAGGCCACACAGCAAATTCGGTGGAAGAAATAGAAGTCAGACCCAGGACATCTGGAGAAGGCACTTTGCTATTATCTGTATCAGAGCCATGAGGCGTCTTGGGAGCTGGCTGAAGCCTGAGACACATACAGTCCACACCGGATCCTGACAACTGGGTCGCCATGGATTCGTGCACTTCAGCTCGCTTGAGTCTGCATGACTTCTCTCAGGCTGTTGTCTTCTCTTCTTGCAAACACATGTGGCCCTCCTCAGTTCAGTTTCTGCCTCCCCTATGAAGCCACCTACTGCTTAGCTGAGCCATCAGTGCATCGTTCTGTGAAGTTTTTACAGCAGTTTGAGCCATAGCAGCTCTGAAACAAGTCCTGCTGTCTTTTTAAGTCAGTGTTTCCTGCTCTGTAAGTGCTGAGGCAAGTTGCCTGCTCATAGGGTTTAGGCTAGGATGGAGTTTCATAATATATGTAATACCTCAGGATATGATCTGGCACAAAAGAGCTCGCCAAGGAATGTTTATTAAGTAAGTAAATCACATAAGCCTGTGGAGAAGTACTTTTCCATGGACCTACTGGCCCTGTACATAAAGGGAAGGCATTTGAGCCCAGAGGTCAACAGAACGGGCTTTGAAATAAAAAATACTCAGGTTCGAATCAAATTGCTTAACATACTAGAACCTCAGTGTCTGCATCTACTAATGGCAATAATACCTGCATTTAGGGATTATTATTGTTGTTGTTCAGTCACTAAGTCATGTCCAACTCTTTGCAACGCTATTGACTGCAGCAAGCTAGGCTTCCCTGTCCTTCACTATCACAAACTCATGTCCTTTGAGTCGATGATGCTATCCAACCATCTCATCCTCTGCCATCCCCCTTCTCCTCCTGCCCTCAATCTTTCCCAGCATCAAGGTCTTTTCCAGTGAGTCAGCTCTTCACATCAGGTAGCCAAAGTATTGGAACTTCTTCAGCATCCATCCTTCCAATGAATATTCAGGGTTGATTTCCTTTAAGATTGACTGGTTCGATCTCCCGGCAGTCCAAGGGCCTCTCACAAGTCTTCTCCAGCACCATAGTTTGAAAGAATCAATTCTTTAGTGCTCAGCCTTCTTTATGGGATTATTACGGAGATGAAATTGTATAAATGCTCAGGAGTACTTGTCTAGCCCCTTGGGCCAGATGAAGCCCTACTGGGATTAGAGGAATCCCAGGCAGTGTTTCTCACACTTGAGTGTGTTTCATCATCAGGGACTTGTTAAAATACGGATAGTTGGTTCCCATCCCTCAGAGGTTCTGATTTAGTAGGTCTGGGGTGGGACCAGAGACTTTGCACTTTTAACACATCCCCAGGCGCAGTGATGCTACTTGTCCTGGGGTCACTCTTGAGAGCCAGTGTCTTCCACCAAGATGACAGCCATGGAAAGAGAAGGGACTTGATGTGCAGCCAATCCAGATGGAGAGATATGAACCCTGAAGAAGGCCTATTCTCTAGGCCAGGGAGCCTGACTTCCCACATGTGGGTGACCAGCTGCCCTCACTGGAACTCCATGATGTGCACAAAGATTCATAGTCCAATGAAGAAGCAGCCTACATAGGACTCCTTCCCCTCCTTCTGTCTCATTCCTATTTCTTCCAACTGGATAACTTCTGGCCTCTGGATATGCCAAAACAGAGTGAGTTATAAGATGCTAATGGAGATGAGCAAGAAAAGAGAAAACCAGATAGAGATGAAGCTAAAATCAGTGTTTCTAGATTTGGAATCCCTCCCCCCGCCCCCCCCCCCTGTAATTTCTCAAAGAAAGCAGTCATCCTGGGAGCATTCTGGGTCCCCAGGATGTTAAAACAGTCCCATGAAAATGAATGGATTCTCTATCAGCTACACAATAAAATCTATAGATTTCAACCTACATTCAGATCTTGTGTGACTTGGATCTTCCTATACTAGCCAACCATTAAATACCTAACTTTTCCTAGTCCCTATACTTTCTTCTTAAGTTTTTGCTCTCGCCTTCCTTCCAGCTGAATTGTCCTCCTTCCGATGAGCTCCTAACATCTGTCTCTATTTTCAGTGTTCTAAATCAGGGGATAGCAAATGGCCAAATATAGCCCACTGCCTTTTTCGTCGGTAAAGTTTTATTGGAACATGGACACACCCATTCATTTCTGTATCCTCTATGGCTGCTTTCGTGCTGCTATGACAGAGTTGAGTAGTTGTAACAGAGACCATCTGCTCTGCAAAACCTAAAATACTGGCTGTCTGGCTCTTCATGAGAAAAGTTTTCTGACCCCTGTTCCTAGTGCAATGTCATTTTCTCAATGAAACCTTAATGGATCTCACCAAGTAACATTTATCTCACTTTCCCCCCAAACCTCCTAGTTCTTCCCTCTATGATTATATTACTTGTCATAATGGTTTTCCGTGTGTGTGTATATATACATTTTTTTTTCCCACAGAATCTCTTTGCCAGGGCATACAAAGTTACAGACATTCCTTAAAGTCATTTGTAAAGTTCCAAAAGTAGGAAGCAACCTAAATGTTCAAGAGTAGAAAAAAGGCCAAATAAACAAATGGTATAGCCATATGAGGTATTCCTATATAGCAAATAAAATCAGTTTCTTAAGGATATCTAATGGTTGGGGAGAAATTGTCCATCACATAAAAAGTTTTTAGAAAAGTTTCTAACAGTAATACAAGCCTACTTTGTAAATTAGTAAATAAATATAAAAATTACTTAATTAAGACTTGAAGGAAATACATAAAAATTTTATTCTTCTCTGGGTAGAGGCTTATGCTTGACTTTCATTTTGATATTATCTTAGTTTACATATTTTTCATAATAAGGATATATTACTTTTAAAACTGGGGGAAATCTCTTCTTGGCCTTTTGGCTAAGATCAAGTGTAAAAGTGGGGGAAAAGTCCAAGTTATTAACACACTAGCAGCTCACTCTCTTTTGGCTTCACCACATTCTAACACTGTGGTCTTGAAAATTCACCTAGTCTCAGTTTCTTATCCCTACGATATGGGGAAGTAAAGCTTTCTTTGGAAAAGACGCTGATGCTGGGAGAGATTGAGGGCATAACGACAAGGGGGTGACAGAGGATGAGATAGTTGGATAGTTGGATGGTATCATTGACTTAGTGGACGTGAGTCTGAGCAAACCCCAGGAGATAGTGAAGGACAGGGAAGCCTGGCGTGCTGCAGCCCATGAGGTCACAAGGAGCTAGACGCGACTTGGTGACTGAACAATCACGACAACGCTTTTTGCAAGGTTTGTTGAATTTTTGAAACAGTCTAGCAATCTCCAAAATGCCCTCCTCCCCAGCATGTTGCAGCATCTGGGCCATGGTGGTGAGATGGGGGAAGTCTGGGAGTTTCCACGGGACGGAGTTGACACCTTGAGATCAAGGCGGAGCTGTGATGGAGCAGAATGGTGCTGAGGCTGCCTTGAAGTTCAGGGACAGCACACATTTTCGCAGCCCAGCATGAGGAGGGCTGCCATGAAAGGGGCCTGGTCCCCGAGGCCCCCAGCTTCATTGGTCCAGTGCCTTAGTGCCTTTGTGTTTCATTTTCACCCTGAACTTGCCATTCCAGCCGGAGAGGTTCGGGGCCTGCCCGTCCACGTTTCCCACCCTGTGCTATTTTCTCGCTGCCTCTTGTCAGTCTGTGTTTGCCATTTTCTTTCTCCTTCCAAGTCACACCTTCATACTTCCAGTGAAGTGTATTACTTTTTTTTTCTTCACCAGAATCTTTCTGTTCCTTCCTGACTTGCTGAAAAATGCCTTTACTTGAGCCTACGAGTAACATTTTTTCTGTATTCCTTTCTCCCATCTCTTTCTCCTCCTTTTCTTTTGTCAACATCCTTCTTGTTATCCTCTCACCCAATTATCAAGATAAGTGAGGGAAGGTAAGAGTAGATGATGGAGATCAGTGAAGAGGTTGGTCAGTTGGACTCAGGTGGTGGCAGTGGAGGTGGAGAACAGTGGATAAGTTGTGCTAGAAGGAGATAGACTCCATTGAAGTTACATATGGTGAAGATGAGGACCAGAAAGGGGCTGTGATACACCCCAAGTGACCAAGGGACAGCTCAAGGAGTCTAGGTCTGTGTTCTTGTAATTCCTGGGTATATCCCAGAACCTGGATATATCACTCATCTGCCATGGCCCTTCCTTCCCCCCTCCCTTTTCTATGTGCTCCCAGGGAGGTGGAGATGTTGACCTACCTCACCCTATTCCACCACCCAGGGCTGTGTCTTTAACAAGGGCCTCCACATACCCAAGAAGCCAAGAGAGTACCTTCTGATTTCTGGACTTTAGAGAAACCTGTCACACCTGCCATTGGCTTCAGAACTTGGCATTTCAGGGAATTCATTGAAGACTGGGCCATAAAATTAGAGGGGTATGTTTTGGACTGGGGGCAATGGGGACAACTGTCATTAATTAGGTCAGTTTCTTATCAGCTCTGTAAGAGTGGAATGGCAGACTCTGCCTCTGTGGTGCTGTCCCCAAGCTCGGTGGGATGTCAGAGCCCTTAGCCCATGAGAACCCGTGAAGAGCAAGGTGGGCCTCATAGATTAGGCAATGAACTAGTGCAGGAGGAGATTAGCATTTTCTGAGCATGAACTATCATGGTCTGTGAACTGCTTGTGAGTCCTTGGTGACCAGGTGTGTTGAGTCTCATGGCCTTGTATCCTGCATGGTGTGATGGTGAATGGCAATCCCTCCTGGGACCAGGTGTCCAGCCCTGATGTCTCCATGCCATGCAGGACTCTGGAGGCCTGTGCAGCTCTCCCCTAGCTCTTGGCTTTCTTGGTAGAGATTGGAAGCCCCACCTTAATGTGACTACAGAAAGGTTATGCCCCAGCTCTGATTTCCTTTTTTTATAAGGTTTTTTTTTCTTTTTAATGTGGACCATTTTAAAAGTCTTTATTGAATTTGTTACAATGTTGCTTCTCTCCTTGGACTGTGTGAATTAACTTTCTATGGTTTCTAGAAAGTACCATGAGGATATGCAACTGTGGCTTAAGAGGGAGGGATAATCACATACCTGAGTGGGTGGAGCTTTGAAAGGTCTCCACCAGAGCTACTTTGAATCTTCCCTGCAACCTGATCATCTCTCTAGGGAAGCTTCTAGCTCCTTCTTGTTCAAATACCCATCAAGCCTGTGAACTGAGGAATTTATGCCAAGGAAAGGTAGAAATTGCTTTGCAAACTTTCCCAGGCTTAAGCTTATTATTCCCAGTCTGTCCAAGGTTTACAAGTGTCATCTATCAGATACCATTTTCTACAGCTCAGTCAGTACACCTACTGTGGGGGCAAATCCTATTGCCATTGAAAAAATTTAGGAGATTGAGTCTCAGAGAGATTCAATAATTTTATTTGAGGTTAAATAGACAATTGATTGGAGAAGGAAATGGCAACCCACTCCAGTATTCTTGCCTGGAGAATCCCAGGAACGGGGGAGCCCAGTGGGCTCCAGTCTGTGGGGTCGCACAGAGTCGGACACGACTGAAGCGACTTAGCAGTAGCAGTAGCAGCAGACAATTGATAGGTATACGGGATTCAGGCCTAAACCTAATTTCAAAGCCCCTGATTTTTCTTTTTTTAAACATAATTTTATTTATTTATTTATTTTCAGCTATTCTGGGTCTTCACTGATGAGCTCTGGCTTTCTCTAGTTGGGGTAAGCGGGGGGCTACTCTTCATTGCCGTGCACAGGCTTCTCATTGCGGTGGCTTCTCTTGTTGCAGAGCACGGGCTTCTGTAGATGTGGCTTGTGGTCTTAGTTGCCCTGAGGCATGTGAGATCTTGCTGGATCAGGGGTTGAACCTGTGTCCCCTGAATTGGCAGGCAGGCTCTTAACTACTGGACCACTGGGGAAATCCTAATTTTCCTACCTTTGAAGCTGCCCAGGGTCTTCATATCTTTCTGCAAAATGGTTACCCAGCCGCTTCTTGAAGACTTGCTATATTGGAAAACTCACTAGCTCCCCAGATGGCCTATAGAGGTCAATGTCTTGCTTAGGCCGATTAACAAGTGGCTGGTCTAGCTATCACCATCTATACCACTAACAAGTGGTGGTCTTTGCCCTTTCTTTCCTCGCTTCTCTTATTCTCGCTTGACTTCGCATACTTCCATCTTGTCCTGGAGGGAGGGGCCCCTTGACTTCATTCAGGAAGGGCCCAAGTTGAAGATGCTGCTGGTCCTCAAGAAAATGGCCTAGGCTGGGAGCTCTTTTCTCCTCCCCTGAGTTAACCAGTCAGTGATATGCCCTCTGGTAATTTTTTTTTTTTTTCTAGTTTCAAGGTTTATTTTCAAGGTACTGCATTCAAGAAAGTGTAGATATGCCATAGTAGAAGTAGAGGTGAGAGAAACAGAATAAAATGTCCTCAAATATGTCCACACAATGATGGGCAGTTGATTTGCCTTATTGAAGTAAAATTGCTTTACAATGTGGTGTTACTTTCTACCATACAATGAAGTGAATCAGCTCTACGCACACATATATCGCCTCTCTCTTGGACCTCCCTCCTACCCCCTCCCCGCCACCATCCCACCCTCTAGGTCATCACAGAACACTGAGCTGAGCTCCCTGTGCTATACAGCCACTTCCCATGAGCTGTCTATTTAACACAGGATGGTGTGTTTATGTCAGTCCTGATCTCCCAGTTCATCTCACCTTCCCCTTCTCCCCCTGTGTGCACATGTTCTTTCTCTATCTTTGTGTCTCTATTGCTGCCCTGCCCTGGCAGGTGATTTTTGACAAATTTGCAACAAAATGCCTTGGAGAAAAACCATAGTGTTTTCAACAAATGATGCTGGAAAAAGTGGGTTTCCTTATTCTCTTTAACAAGAATTCCAACCCATAATTTGCACCATAACTATACAACTCAAACTCGACAACTTTTATAAAAAAAAGTATGTAGGAGGAAGCTTTTATGTCCCTGGGGTAGCAGTGATTTCTTAAATTCAACACCAAAAGCATAATCCATAAAAGAATAAATTGATGCAATGGATTTATTAAAACTTAAAACTCCGCATGTTAACACATAGGTGATTAAAAAAATAGTGTCATTTGTCTCAATAACATTCTCTTTTTGAACAAAGGCAGTCTCATGTGTTTCAAAAGACATTTTTCATTATATTTCTTCCTGTTGCATATTCTGGACTTATAGTAAATGGTGTTTTCAAATACAATTTTCTAATGATTTATCATTTATTTATTATTTATCATTTATCATTAGAAAATAGAGGCATAGTTCATAATTGACATTGTTTACAGCAACCTTGCCAGATTGACTTACTCTTTTTTAAAAATTTTATTGAAGTATATTTGATTTACAATGTTGTGTTAGTTTCTTCTGTACAGCATGGTCACTTAGTTATACATACATACATACACACATATATATATATTATTTTTATATTCTTTTCCATTGTGATCTGTTACAGAATATTAAATATAGTTTCCTGTGCTATACGTTAGGAACGTGTTGTTTGTCCATTCTCTATAAGAGTTTACCTCTGCTAATCCCAAACTCCTGTTTCTTCCCTCCCCCGCAACCTTGACAACCACAAATCTGTTCTTTATATCTTATTTTTTTAAGAGCCTAGATTTTTAGCATTTGCCTATTTCTATGGTATAAATATCCCCAGCATAGCGGATATCAAGCTACCAAGGTAACATCACTGAAAGCAGAGTTGGGAAGCATACATGTGTGCTCAATCTGTAAATCGTGTCTGATTCTTTGTGACCCCATGGACTGTAGCCCTCCAGGCTCCTCTGTCCTTGGGGTTTCCCAGGCAAGAATACTGGCATGGGTTGCCCTTTCTTTCTCCAGGGGATCTTCCCAACTCAAGGATCAAACCCACATCTCCTGCATTGGCAGACAGATTCTTTACCACTGCACCACCAGGGAAGCCCACTATTGGATGGTAAAAGCAAGCAATCTATGCAGAAATTATCAAAGAAATTCAGCTCTAATAGAGAAGTATGTAAGATAGGAAGTCAAATGTCTTCAGATTAACCCACCACCTGGACTAATAACTGACCATTTTTCTTGAAGATAATTTCATCTCTTTCTCTCTAGATCTTCCTAGATCATATTACATATTAATTATGCATATTTTGGTAAAATGTGACCATATTAATCATATTACTTTTTAATCTGGATTTTCATTTGACAGCATATCACGAACATTTCCACATTAGTCATTTAGAGATTACCTCATCCTTCATCATGGTAGCATATTATTCTACTGTGTAGATGTCCCCTAATTTATTTAATCAGTTTGATTTTTAACAACAGTTAGGTTATTTCTGTTTTTTTTTTTTTCAAAATCATGAACAGTACTTTGAATATGTATTCAATAATCTCCTTTGGATATTTTTTTAGAAATCAATTATTGGGTCAAAGTGTATCCATACTTTCGATTGTCACACAACATGCTCTCCAAAATAGCTTTGCAATTTACATTCCCACTGCTAGTTTTCTGCACACCCGTTAGGACTGGGTATTACTGATCTAAGTCATTTACTGATCTGATAGGTAAAAAGAATACTATTTTTTAAATTACTTTTCTTTAAATTTCAAGGAGGATGAAATCTTTTCACATGTCTATTGACTATTTGTTTTTATTTTCTCATTTTTTTTCTATCGGAAGCCCATACTTGTGTATATTCAGGCCTGTGTATCACTAGTTGTCACTAGAAAGGGGTTCAGAGAGCAAGTGGTATCCACTTTGGTGTTTATTTTACCCAAGAAACCATTTTTAGTTTTCTACTGTGTACTAGGTTTGGGGTTGTTAAATACAAAGAAATACAATGCAAAGTTCCTGTTCTTGAAGGTACTGAAAATCACCAATGGGAGGCCGATGTGCACACATAACCCCAGGAAATAGAGGATGTGGCCCGGCAGTTGCAGTGGCCTGAGGATGGCAGGGGCCAGCCTTCAAGTTCTAAACTGAAATTCTGGTGCTGTCCCTTCAGTTCCCTCGGAGTTGAGGTTAAACATATAGGCTGTCCGAGAGCTAGGACTTGATAGTAAATAATTCTGCCTGTAACCCAGGAGATGAAGACACTGTCATTGTTTTCTGGGTGGTCATGCTAACATTCTTTGATTTCAAGTTCCCCGGAAACTTTGCTAACCAGTGACCTACATCTCTACCTCCACCCCAAGGCAGTCCCCCTTTGGCCATTCCATAGACCCCCCAGAACTCTAAAGAATGCTGCAGAAACACTGAGCACAATAACCAGTCTGGTCCCAGCCAGTCCTGTGTTTCTATGATTTTCTATGACTCAACGATTCCTTTCAATAGGTGCCATAGATGATACCAACATAATCGTGGGGACACAATGCCTGTCCTCCAGGTGCTTATGGGCTGAAGAGCCTCTGTAAAATGCCTTGGCAGCCTACATGGAAGGATGTCAATTGCTGGGCAAAGCTGGCTCTCCGCTCAGCAGTGGTCCCTCCACACCTACCTGCATCATGGTTCCCAGGCCAGGCTGCACATTAGAATCACCTAGGGAGCTTTTAAAAAGCTATGGAGATGAGGCCCTACCCCCAGGAGGTTCTGATTCAATAGGCCTGGCATGAGGCCCAGGCAGCAGTGCTTTGTAAGAACTCCCTGGGTGGTTCTTATGTGCAGCCAGAGCTGGGAACCACTTGCCCACACAGATCACTGAGGGGATTTTCATAGAGATGGATGACTTCATTAGCTGGTGGTTCAGGACTGTTGCCTGTGTTGGTCACAACATTATCTCCATGGTTTGTCATCTTCTTAAGTCTTTTGAGGGCAGGGATTGTGACTTCACACTTGAGATGTTCATCTCTTTCAGCCAGGCTGTACTCACGGTCCTTCTGTGATTAAGAGCCAGGTCTCAGATTTCTTGGGCTCAGATGCTGGTCTGTAATCTGGCACCTACAAGACTGTGGGGGAAATACTTAAACTGTGTGTGCCTCAGTGTCCTCACCCAAAGTTGCAGAAAATACTATCTCAAGGGTATCGGTGGATTATATAAGTTTCTTGTATGCAAAGTACTTGTAAGAGTGGCTGATGGTAGGAAACAGTCAGCAAACATTATTATGACTTGGGAGAAGGAACTGTATTAGGGAAGAGCAAATCTGATTATATCATGGGACTTTCTTTAACCTTTGTATTCTTTTGCTTTTGCTACAAGTTAATCACTAAAGGGATATTCCTGATAAGCTTGAATTAGACATAATGGCCCATCTCTGGGAACCCTTGCTCCCACCTGTGAATGGCTGTGGGAAGAAATGAACATGTCCCCTCTGGAATCTGACCGGAACCAAGAAATGTTTGGTTTTACCACCACCGCCACCTGCATTCATCCCTGAGGCCCTGGATCCAGTATCCCATGCACAGTGGGTGCTCCTGGGAATGAGGACCACAGAGACAAGAGGACAAGTCAGAAGATCTGGATTCAAGGGCTATCCCTTCAGACTGTTGCTTCATCTTTAAGATGGTTATAATCTCCTGTTGGTAAACTTGACCAGGCAATTGTGACCATCCAGGGAGGAGACACGTGCAACAACACACTATCAATCCTAAAAGGTTATGCTGCTCAGAGGGTTTAGGTCTCTGAAAAAGGCTCAAGGATGAATCTCCCATAGGCAGCATCAAGAAACAGTCTCACTAGATGACATGTACAGAATGGATTTAAGTATATGAGAAGTATAGAGAGAGATGTAAAGTAAATATAGTTTAGAAAGATACTATTTTCAGGTGAGGGAAGCTGAGAAGACTTCCTAGACAAGAAGAGAGTTGAATTAGGGTTTGAAAAAAAAATAGTATTTGGCCATGCCTAGGTGGGTAGAGGTGTGCACACAAATGTGTGTCTGTATGTAAATGTCCATAGGACTGCAGGCATTTGTAGAAGGGCTTCTCGTGGCTACTGGAGGAGTGGTGACAGTGGAAGTCAAGCTCCCTTGGAGTGTGGAAAAGTGGAAGGAAAACTGGCTTTGGAATCAGGCAGACTTTGGTCCTATTCTAGACATTTTCAAAATACTCTGCCCAGTACATTCTGAGGTTTCTGGTTCCAGCCATGGACACACACTGTCTCTCTCTTTCTCTCTCTCACATTTGCAGTCTCCTCATCCATTTAATTTCTTGTCAATTCTCATTTCCAAACAGCTCCTGAATTTTTACCTTCCTCTCTCTTCCATTGCTATTGCCAAGCACTGACCCTGACCTTTACTTGCAGCCAGACTCCATCGCCACCTTGGTTTCAAGGCTTGCCCTCTTTCTCCTTGCTTCCTCACTTCCAGTTGCCTCCTGCCTGCAGTTTTCTTTCTGTTGTACTATTCTTCTCTGCCAGTCACTGCATGGCCACAAGATTCTTTCTAAAAACCACATATCTGATCACACCCGTCTCCTGCTAAAATACCAATAGTGACTTGCCTTGCAGCTGGAATAGCATCAAGCCCAATCATTAAATGGGCATTGCCCACCTCTGCTGCTTCGCTTCTGTTTTCTCAGTCATCCTCTCCATGGGACTCAGTGGCAGCCAGCTTTACTTCATCCCATGTCTAAATCTGGTCCATGCTGGCCTCTCTGCTTGGAATGCCCTTTCCTAATGTTTCCCTCTGGAATAATTTAACTGAATTATTTTAATAAATTAATTAATCGAATAATTTTAATTTAGTAATATATTAATATAACATATTAACAAAGTAATATATCCATCTCTTCTTTGGTTTACTTACCTGTCTTGGTAAGCCTTTGTGAGGGCAATGTCCATCCATGACTTACCTATTTCTCTATACAGGTCTGAGTACAAGGTCTGGCATGAATTAGGTGCTCATCAAAAACTTAATGATTAAGTGAATGAATTAATAAATGCATAGGTGGTTTTACTATTAACAAGAACATCCACTCATGCCTTCTACTGGGAAGGGAAAGGAGCCAAAGATTACACATTGATTATCTGTCTAATCCATTCTTTGACATGTTCTCCCAAGGTAGTTTAATCATTCATCTTTGTATTCAAAAGGCTGAAATCCTTTGGAGTGGATTTTCATAAGAATGAGTTGTTCAACCCCAAGGCATGAAAGGAGCCCAGCTGAAGTTGAGAAACTTAGTATATCCTGCAACTTTTGCAATTTGAGGATCAGGTGAAAGGTCAAAACATTCACTGAGGACATTTAAGATACTGATTCAGTAAGTACTTTAGTAGAGGAGTTGAGATAAAGAAGTTAAAAAGATAACTCCATTTTCTTGTTGATCTATATGTTTACACAGTCCAGGCCTTTGATCTGTATTGTTGAAAAACAAAATTCAGGGTTTCCCTGGTGGCTCAGTGGTAAAGAATCCACCTGTCAATGCAGGAGACAGGGGTTCGATCGCTGTTCCAGGAAGATTCTACATGTCATGAAGCAGCTAAGCCCATGCTCCACAACTATTGAACCTGTTCTCTAGAACCTGGAAGCTGCAACTACTAAAGTCCATGTGTTTAGAGCCTGTGCTCAGCAATAAGAGAAGACATTGCAATGAGAAGCCCGTGCAGCTACAAAGACCCAGCCCAGCCAAAATAAATAAATGAAATTATATAAAAAAAAAAAACAAAAACAAATTTCAACCCAGTAAATTCGAAGATCTACTAGGCTTTATTCAATGATTCAAAAATCAGGCACCATCCCCTCTAATAATAATAGAAGGGTGCTTCCATAGATTGTTCATGGGTTGGATTTGTGGTTTTTCTTTTTAACAATGGCCCCCTTTGGATCAGACTCTCAGCTGAGAGATGTGATCGCAACGTAAGACCTTGACATCACGCTCAGCTATGGCTCTGCAGCTCTGCTGATGTTTGGTGTGGTATTCTCATGTCATGATGTGTTCGCTGAAACCCTGTGACAATCACCAGCCATGACTTCAGGTTCACAATTTTTAAGTCATTCTCTTTGCTTCTCTCATGATGGTCCAGCCATGAGGAGATCATTACCCTGTTGATCAGCAGCTGCAAACGTGCATTTAAAGCTTTTGAGAGGAAATAGTGTGCTGGGGGATCGTTATGATAACTGTAAGCAGGATCATCCCAAATGTTTGGGGCGTACTATGGAGCCATAGTGCCCAAGACCCAAACCAGTCAAAAAAAGACCCTGTTGAGGGAGTCACCCTTTGATGCCAAGTGTCTTGTTCAGCGATCTTAATGTAACTGAGTTTCAGCTTCCCCAGAAGGATTCCTCCAGGTGCAGCAGGTAGTGTTGGCCACCACACAGACCCCTCCTTGCTCAGCTAGAAGATAATTAAGAGCTGTCCTGTTATCAAGAACAACCTTGACCAGAGAGCCTAAGGATTTTTGCTGGGCAGCACATGCTTTAGCAGTGGTTTCTGCAATATATTCAGAAGTTAGGGAGAGACTTCTGATCATATTCTCACTTGCCCTTACATCTATCCATGGCTTTGCCAAAGGGAGAAATTCCTGAATCATAATGCCTTCTGAAAAGTCCTTTCTAGAACAATTAGCAGCCTAGTTAGAAAACCTAAGAAGCATAGCACAGCTGTGCCCCAGCCATGTAGACATTTTTAGATCCAAGGAAAGTGATAACTACCATAGATAAAGACAAGGTCTATTGGGGACACAAACCATTTCTGTCAAGGAAGTACTGTGTTTACCCGCTCAAGCCAGAGGTCAGTCAGTTTCTTAGTTCATGGTAGAGGAAATCTCCCAGTCTGAGATAGTCATCCTAAATTCCAGAAGTTACCCCACTTCACAATGTCCTGGGAAATATGGATGGGGGTGTTATTTTTCCAGGCTATGCTAAAGGAGAAAATGGAAGAAGAAAGAGGTTTATGTTTAACCAAAATAGGAAGTCTTGATCCATTGTCTTAGCTGGAACCAGTCTACGTGGATGTCAGCTACTTCTCTTCCTTGCCAGATTAATTCAGAGGTGTCTAGCATTGGTTTGTGTCCAGATGTCTGATGGGTCCCTTTTCAGCTGTGAGATATATATATCCACAGGTTCCTAGAGTCTGACTATCATCTGGGTAGTCAGAAGAACCTGGCACAGCCCCTTCCGAGGAGATTGAAGGGAAACTTTGTTTTTAGCGACTCCAAATCAGCAAGGTGGGAGACAGTTGGAAACATTAGTTTGGTGAGTCATAGCCAGATATTTGAGGCAACTAGAAGAATTCAGGACCTAGTCGAGTTTACATGTAGGTAATAAAACCTCAAAAATAATTAACAGGAACTAGAATCTAATATCTACAGTGGTGCAAACATAATTTTTCTCTCTACAGTTGCTCTCATCTTTTTTTTTTACCAAAGATAATCACAGTAAAGCTAATTTGTTTGTATTAAATTTGACCTGATTATTTATGTAAGTGCGTCAAGAAAAGTGCCTGATCATGTAAGTTCTGTTTAGGACTGCTTTGCTGAAACGTTTGAGACAAGGAGTCTCAAACTTCACCTGCAATAACATTTCAGTCAAAGCCTTGTTAATATAGTCAATGTTCCCAATTGTGTCAAGTTACAAGGAGCATGAAAATAATAATATTCACTGAGAGATTCTGAATTCTGGAGGGAGCCCATGGGGGGATAGTAAACATTGCATCTTTGTTCACAAAAGTTTATCTTAGTAAGTTGGTTGATAGCTTAAAAGATTTCCTTAAATTTGAGGGAGAAAGGCATCAGCAATACTATAAACACCAGATCATGAAAATGGTAACCTTCCTTGGACTTCCCTGGTGGTCCAGTGATTAAGACTCTGTGCTTCCAATGCAGAGGGTGTGGATTTGATCACTGGTTGGGGAACTGAGATCCCACATGGCAGTTCAGTTCAGTTCAGTTCAGTCACTCAGTCTGGCCAACTCTTTGCGACTCCATGGACTGCAGCACGCCAGGCTTCCCTGTCCATCACCAACTCCCAGAGTTTGTTCAAACTCATGTCCATCGAGTTGGTGATATCATCCAACCATCTCATCCTCTGTTGTCCCCTTCTCCTCCTGCCTTCAATCTTTCCTAGCCTCAGGGTCTTTTCCAGTGAGTCAGTTCTTCCCATCAGGTGGCCAAAGTTTTGGAGTTTCAGCTTCAAGATCGGTCCTTCCAATGAATATTCAGGACTGATTTCCTTTAGGATGGACTGGTTAGATCTCCTTGCAGTCCAAGGAACTCTCAAGAGTCTTCTCCAACACAACAGTTGTGGCATGGCCAAAAAAAAATAACAATCTTCATTAGTTCATTCAGCCTTATGTTATTAATTCTTGTTCTGCTCAAATCCAGTTTTTCTGTTAATCCTCTCGACCTTGCCTGATGATTGAGGACTATAGGAACAGTGACTCATCTAAAGAGTTTGCAAACATCTAAAGAGTTTGCAAGGCACATATGATTTTCCCAACGAAGTAAGTTTCTTGATCACTGGAGATTGTGGAAGGTTTACCCTAAGTGGGAAACACATTTTTCCAACAGTGTCTTTAGACTCTGAGAGCATTGGCCTTGTGACAGGAAAAAGCTTCAACCCATCAGGAAAATGTACATACAGCAATAAAAGCATATTAATAACCCATACTAAGTGGTAGTTGATTGAATTCCAGTTGCAGGTGTTCAGAGGGTCCAGAAGAAGGAGGTCTGAGGTTCCTGTGGAACCAAAGAGGTTTTTCTGAAATGCACTAGAGTTGGTAAAGGAATGCAAAAAGCCAAAATATTGGAAGTTTCCCAGGGATCTGGGAAGATCCAACAGCCATCTTGGGTTTCTCATAGCCCCAAATGTTCATTTAGTTTACAGCCACTTTTTA
Organism: Giraffa tippelskirchi; assembly: GCF_054371585.1. Taxonomy (NCBI): domain Eukaryota; kingdom Metazoa; phylum Chordata; class Mammalia; order Artiodactyla; family Giraffidae; genus Giraffa; species Giraffa tippelskirchi. The sequence continues at coordinate 46,769,110 of NC_137277.1, read as the reverse complement.
CCTATCTTAATTTCTCTGATTTGGGAGCAGACTGTTGCCATGTTACAAAGACGTCAGGATGGTAAAATCTGGCAACGAGTGGTCATTTTTTGCAGAAGCAATATGAACTTCATTCACGTGTACCACAGTCCTGATAGAATCTGTTGCTGCTGCTTTTGCATGAAAGTCAGTGAAGTCATTTCCCTAATATTCAGGCTCAAATGGTAAAAAATCTGCCTGCAATGTGGGAAACCTGACTTCAATCCCTGGGTTGAGAAGATCCCCTGAAGAAGGGAATGGCTACACACTCCAGTATTCTTGCCTGGAGATTTCCATAGACAGAGGAGACTGGTGGGCTACAGTCCATGGGGGTCACAGTCAGACACGACTGATGACTGACCCTTTCACTTCAATTTTGATAACAGCAATTTCAGATTTGTCAGATGTCCCATTAGCCCAATTTTCAAATACCACTTATTTAAAAAAAGTTTTTTTCTGGTGAGTTTCATTTCAGAGTCTCTCTCCCCAGGTCCTGGAGAAGATGGGGGTAGGAAATCTTCATCTCGAAGTACAGACTAGGTGCAAAACACTGTTTCCAATGCCCTGATCTTTTGAAGCATTTTGAGAGGAATAGGTGAGATTTAGGGATTAGAAAAAAGAAAATGTTGAACTTTGAACTTCTAGAGACACACTTTTGATTCTTCAGAGAATTATAAAACAGAGAACTTGTGTTCCCAGTACCCTCTAAAGAACTGGGTTTAGCTTTGGTGTTGATACCTTTTATCTCTTTAATTTTCAGTAGCCTTTTGCAACACATCTTTCACTGAAGCTCCTTCAGAATTTTGAAAACTTTTGGAGGCTTCTGTATACTGATTAAAATAGGTATTCCATCTGTTTGTTTGATTTGGGAGCCCTTGATTATCTCTTTGGAACATTGCTTATAATGGCCATTGTAATTTCAGGTTATTTTTAGTAAAATGTTCCCATTTTGCTCTTTAAAAAATTTATTTTTTAAATTTACATTTTGGCTGTGCTGGGTCTCGGTTGTGCTACATGGGCTTCTCTAGCTGTGGCCCGTGGACTCTCCAGAGTGCATGGGCTCAGTAGTTGCAATGTGCAGGCTTAGATGCCTGGAGGCATGTGGATCTTAGTTCTCCCACCAGGAATCGAACCTGTGTCCTCTACATTGGAAGGTGAATTCTTTACCATTGGACCACCAGAGAAGCCCCCAAGGGACTATAGTTCTTAAACATAAACAAGTGTGCCAGAAGTTACATATTCAACTCTTTGGATCCCTTTTTTTTTTTTTAAACTTGGACTTTGGGTTTCTGAGAGCCAAACTAATGATGAGGAGGGACTTGTGGAGTTGGAAGGTGGTTAAGTGCTCTACAGCCTTTAAATTCTTGACTTCTGCTCACCAATGTTTTCAGCTTTTTTTTTTTTTTAATTTCTAAGAGTCCCATTAGCAACTAACCTTTATTTAATATCCACTTGAGGCCTCCCTAGAGCCAGACATCCTGGAATGTGAAGTCAAGCGGGCCTTAGGAAGCATCACTATGAACAAAGCTAGTGGAGGTGATGGAATTCTAGTTGAGCTATTTCAAATCCTGAAAGATGATGCTGTGAAAGTGCTGCACTCAATATGCCAGCAAATATGGAAAACTCAGCAGTGGCCACAGGACTGGAAAAGTTCAGTTTTCATTCCAACCCCAAAGAAAGGCAATGCCAAAGAATGCTCAAACTACTGCACAATTGCACTCATCTCACGTGCTAATAAAGTAATGCTTAAAATTCTCCAAGCCAGGCTTCAGCAATACATGAACTGTGAGATTCCAGATGTTCACGCTGGTTTTAGAAAAGGCAGAGGAACCAGAGATCAGATTGCCAACATCCGATGGATCATCGAAAAAGCAAGAGAGTTTCAGAAAAACATCTATTTTTGCTTTATTGACTATGCCAAAGCCTTTGACTGTGTGGATCACAATAAACTGTGGAAAATTCTGAAAGAGATGGGAATACCAGACCACCTGACCTGCCTCTTGAGAAACCTGTATGCAGGTCAGGAAGCAATAGTTAGAACTGGACATGGAACAACAGACTGGTTCCAAATAGAAAAAGGAGTATGTCAAGCCTGTATATTGTCACTCTGCTTATTTAACTTATATGCAGAGTACATCATGAGAAACGCTGGGCTGGAGGAAGCACAAGCTGGAATCAAGATTGCAGGGAGAAATATCAATAATCTCAGATATGCAGATGACCCCACCCTTATGGCAGAAAGTGAAGAAGAACTAAAAAGTCTCTTGATGAAAGTGAAAGAGGAGAGTGAAAAAGTTGGCTTAAAGCTCAACGTTCAGAAAACTAAAATCATGGCATCCGGTCCCATCACTTCATGGGAAATAGATGGGGAAACAGTGGCTGACTTTATTTTTCTGGGCTCCAAAATGACTGCATATGGTGACTGCAGCCATGAAATCAAAAGATGCTTACTCCTTGGAAGGAAAATTATGACCAACCTGGACAGCATATTAAAAAGCAGAGACATTACTTTGCCAACAAAGGTCCGTCTATTCAAGCGTGGTCATGTATGGATGTGAGAGCTGGACTATAAAGAAAGCTGAGCGCAGAAGAATTGATGCTTTTGAACTGTGGTGTTGGAGAAGACTTTTGAGAGTTCCTTGGATTGCAAGGAGATCCAACCAGTCCATCCTAAAGGAGATCAGTCCTGGGTGTTCATTGGAAGGACTGATGTTGAAGCTGAAACTCCAATACTTTGGCCACCTGATGTGAAGAGCTGACTCATTTGAAAAGACCCTGATGCTGGGAAAGATTGAGGGCAGGAGAAGGGGATGGCAGAGGATGAGATGGTTAGATGGCATCACCGACTCAATGGGCATGAGTTTGGGTAAACTCTGGGAGTTGGTGATGGACAGGGAGACCTGGTGTGCTGTGGTTCATGGGGTCGCAAAGAGTCAGACACAACTGAGCGACTGAACTGAACTGAACTGAGGCCTCCCACTGGAGAGCTCAGACCCAGTCCTCTCCCCAGTCCAGTTCAATTCTTGAGTTGGACTCAGTCCAAATCCAACGGTAACCACCAACAATTCCCATGGAACTTTGGAAGGAAAGGGTTGAATAAGCAGACCTCAAAGAATGGAGGCAGCAGACTCATTCTAAACAAACGGAGAACTGCAGCTGCCACCACCAGTTTCCAACATGGAATCTGGGGAAGAATCCCAAATGAGTGGGGGAACTATAGCAGTTCCTAATGTGGAATCTGGGGACAGAATTAAGGACTGGGGTTTTGCACCCAGAGAATTGTGGTCTGAAAAGTTAGGGCCTTGGCTCAGGGCAGAATTCTTTGCCAGCTCAGTTGGGCTCTGGGTAGAATTGTCTACCAGCTTTAATGACCTTATCCATAAAGGAAAGCCAACTGGATCAGGAGCTCAAATGCAAAGAGAGCAGAGCTCAAACCACGAGGATTTCACCAAGGGTCCTCAGAAATGGAGAGAAAGTCATTGAAGTCAAAAGAGTTCATGGGGCTCCCTCCCTGTGTTACCTGTTGTCCCTGAACACTGTTGGAAGTTCACTGTGGATCCCACCACTGCCACCAAATCTGTTTAAAAGTCAAATTCAGCTGAGTAAATTTGAAGATCTAATTGGCTTTATTCAATGATGAATGAATCAGGGCAGCATCCATCTAGTATAAAGAAGGGCGCTCTGAAGGACTGTGCAAAATGGAAGATTTTTATAGGAAGAAGGGCAGAGCAAGGGAGCTATTAATATTAGCAAAAGAGAGGAAAGGATTATTTTAGGCCAGTGTGTCTTCTTTTTCGAGGGGAAAGGAAAGAGTTTTATCTTGCAGATTGCTTCTTCTTTCATGGGGGATGGAGAAGGCCAGTTTCTCATTTGTGCTGATAAGAAAATTCCAGATTGACCAGTTAAGAGTGTATTTCTGGGGAAGGTCAAAACTGCATTTAGATTAGGTATTAAATCTAGGTTTGGTGTCATGGGTTTTGGCACAAGTCATGCCATTTTGAGCCTGTGATTTTTCTCTTTAACAGCATTATCAATGCTTGGTTCTTCCAGAGCATATTCTTCACTTTTCATATTGTTATAGTCACAGATTTCTACTTGACCAGGCATAGATAATATCTGGATTGATTTCCACCCCACTGTGATTCTTTGTCCATGGAAGACATTGCTTATCAACCACATCACTCCTTCCTGCCTGCTAACTCTGAATGTAGTTTCAGAATTTTTCCTTGCATGGTATACCAGGTCTTGTAGGTTATCATAGAACCATTCAACTTCAGCTTCTTTGGCATTAGTGGTTGGGGCAAAGACTTGGATTACTGTGATACTGAAGTGAACAGAGATCATTCTGTCATTTTTGAGATTGCACCCAAATCCTGCATTTCAGACTCTTTTGCTGACTATGAAGACTACTCCATTCCTTTTAAGGGATTCTTGCCCACAGTAGTAGATATCATGGTCATCTGAGTTAAATTCACCCATTCCAGTCCACTTTAGTTCACTGATACCTAAAATGTCGATGTTCACTCTTGCCATCTCCTATTTAACAACTTCCAATTTACTTTGATTCATGGACCTAACATTCCAGGTTCCTATGCAATATTGTTCTTTACAGCATCGGACCTTGCTTCTATCACCAGTCACATCGACAACTGGGCATTGTTTTTGCTTTGACTCTGCCTCTTCATTCTCTCTGGAATTATTTCTCCAATGATCTCCAGTAGCATATTGGGCACCTACCAACCTGGGGAGTTCATCTTTCAGTGTCATATCTTTTGGCCTTTTTGTACTGTTCATGGGGTTCTCAAGGCAAGAATACTGAAGTGGTTTGCCATTCCTTTCTCCAGTGGACCGCATTTTGTCAGAACTCTCCACTGTGACCTGTCCATCTTGGGTGGCCCTACACGGCATGGCTCACAGTTTCATTGAGTTAGACAAGGCTGTGGTCCATGTGATCAGTTTAGTTTCATTAGTTTTCTGTGATTGTGGTTTTCATTCTGTCTGCCCTCTGATGGATAAGGATAAGAGGCTTATGGAAGCTTCCTGTTGGGCTTCTATGATGATCTACAAGATCTTCTAGAACTAACACCCCCAAAGATGTGATTTTCATCATAGGGGACTGAAATGCAAAAGTAGGAATTCAAGAGATACCTGGAGTAACAGGCAAGCTTGGCCTTGGAGTGCAAATTGAAACAGAGCAAAAGCTAACAGAGTTTTGCCAAGAGAACACACTGGTGATAGCAACCACCCTCTTCCAACAACACAAGAGAAAACTCTACACATGGGCAACACCAGATGGTCAATACCAAAATCAGATTGATTATATTCTTTGCAGCTGAATGGAGAAGCTGTATACGGTCAGCAAATACAAGACCGGGAGCTAACTGTGGCTCATATCATAAACTCCTTATTGTAAAATTCAGACTTAAATTGAAGAAAGTAGGGAAAACCACTAGACCATTCAGGTATGACCTAAATCAAATCCCTTATGACTATACAGTGGAAGTGACAAATAGATCCAAGGGATTAGATCTGATAGAGTACCTGAAGAACTGTGGATGGAGGTTCATGACATTGTACAGGAGGCAGTGATCAAGACCATCCTCAAGAAAAAGAAATGCAAAAAGGCAACATGGTTGTCTGAGGAGGACTTACAAATAAGAGAAGCTAAAGGCAAAGGAGAAAAGGAAAGATACACCCATCTGAATGCAGAGTTCCAAAGAATAGCAAGGAGAGATAAGAAAGCCTTCCTCAGTGATCAGTGCAAAGAAATAGAGGAAAACAATAAAATAGGAAAGACTAGAGATTTCTTTAGGAAACTTAGAGATACCAAGGGAACATTTCATGCAAAGATGGGTTCAATGAAGGACAGAAATGGTATGGATCTAACAGAAGCAGAAGATATTAAGAAGAGGTGGCAAGAATAAACAGAACTATACAAAAAAGATCTTCATGGCCCAAATAACCACGATGGTGTGATCACTCACCAAGAGCCAGACATCCTGGAATGTGACGTCAAGTGGGCCTTACGAAGCATCACTACGAACAAAGCAAGTGGAGGTGATGGAATTCCAGCTGAGCTATTCAAATCCTAAAAGATGATGCTGTGAAAGTGCTGCACTCAATATGCCAGCAAATATGGAAAACTCAGCAGTGGCCACAGGACTGGAAAAGGTTAGTTTTCATTGTGATCCCAAAGAAAAGCAATGCCAAATAATGTTCAAACTACTACACTATTGTACTCATCTCACACACAAGCAAAGTAGTGCTCACAGTTCTCCAAGTCAGGGTTCAACAGTACATGAACCAAGAACCTCCAGATGTTCAATCTGGATTTAGAAAAGGCAGAGGCACCAGATATCTAATTGCTGACATCCATTGGCTCATAGAAAAAGCAAGAGAGTTCCAAAAAAAAAGCATCTACTTTATTGACTACGCCAAAACCTTTGACTGTGTGGATCACAACAAACGGTGGAAAATTCTTCAAGAGATGGGAATACCAGACTACCTTACCTGCCTCCAGAGAAATCTGTATGCAGGTCAAGAAGCAACAGTTAGAACTGGACGTGGAACAACAGATGGGTTTCAAATCGGGAAAGGAGTATGTCAAGGCTGTATATTGTCACCCTGCTTATTTAATTCATATGCAGAGTAAATCATGAGAAACACTGGGCTGGATTAAGCACAAGCTGGAATCAAGATTGCTGAGAGAAATGCCAAAACCTCAGATATGCAGTTGACACCACCCTTATGGCAGAAAGTGAAGAAGAACTAAAGAGCCTCTTGATGAAAATGAAAGAAGAGAGTGAAAAAGCTGGCTAAAAACTCAACAGTCAAAAAAATAAGATCATGGTGTCCAGTTGCATCACTTCATAGCAAATAGATGGGGAAACAATAGAAACAGTGACAGGCTTTATTTTCTTGGGCTCCAAAATCACCACAGATGGTGACTGCAGCCATGAAATTACAAGGTGCATGTTCCTTGGGAGAAAAGCCATGACCAACTTTGACAGCATATTAAAAAGCAGGGACAATACTTTGCTGACAAAGGTCTGTCTATTCAAGCTATGGTTTTTCCAGTAGTCATGTATGGTTGGGAGAGTTGGACCATAAAGAAAGCTGAGCACTGAAGAATTGATGCTTTTGAAATGTCGTTTTGGAGAAGACTGTTGAGAGTCCGTTGGACTGCGAGGGAATCAAACCAGTCCATCCTAAATGAAATCAGTCCTAAATATTCATTGGAAGGACTGATGCTGAAGCTGAAGCTCCAATACTTTGGCCACCTGATGTGAAGAACTGACTCCTTGGAAAAGACCCTGATGCTGGGAAAGATTGAAGGAGGGAGGAGAAGAGGATGACAGAGAATGAAATGGTTGGATGGCATCACCAACTTGATGGATGTGAGTTTGAGGAGCTCTAGGAGTTGGTGATGGACAGGGAGGCCTGGTGTGCTGCAGTCCATGAGGTCGCAAAGAGTCGGACATGACTGAGCCACTGAACTAGGAACTGTACCAGGTAGCTGTTGGTATTCTGGTACCAATTTACCAGAGTAAATAAAGTACTATGAAATAAAATCCATTTTTCCAGTCCTCTAGCACATCTTGAGATATTTTTGGGGAGAAATCTGGGTCTCGGGAAGGTGGAGACTGAATGCAAGGGTTGCAGTGGATCTGCTTTTCCCTGAGGTCCAACCTCTACGTGCTTCTGCTCTCGGATATCTCATGCCTTGCTCTCTACCACGAACGCTTGGATGCCTTATAGATTATTGCTGTTTTTCTTTCTCTGCATTCTCAATTGCAGTAATTTCAATATGCACCCCATTTAAACAAAAGAGACCTATTAGTCATCCCTGATGCGTCCATTTTCTTTACCTGCACATTTACTTCACCAACAAATAGTATTAATTGCATTAATCAATACATCTTTCAAATACATCTCCTTCCAGTTGTACTATGATGCCTTCTCAGTGTAAGCCTTTATAATGTCTCTTCTCTTAACTGGTTAATACAGTTACATCTTAGCTGATTTTCTTGTTACTATCTGTGCCTCTATCGACTCTACTGCCAATACTTCATGAAGTATCAGCTAATTGTGCTCCTAGGTATTTATCCATGGGTAACAAAAACATGTGTCCATGGAAAGAATGGTACAGCATTCACAGCAGGTTTATTCACAATGGCCCTAAACTGGAAAGAACCCAAATGTTTATCTATAAGTTAATTGACAACATATTGTACATTTATCCAATGGAATACTGATCAGCCAAAAAATGAAAAGGCAAACTACATACATAGAAATTTATGAATCTCAAAACACGCTGAGTAAAAGCCAAACACAAGAAAAACATAAGAAAGCCAAACATAAGAAAACTGTATGATTTCATGGATATAAACTTTTAGAACAATTAACAAATTTACGATTAAAAGGTGGCAAGAACAGTCTTTGCATCTTGGGATGCGGAGTGGGTAGTGTTTGACTGGGAGGGGACATGAAGGAACTTTCTAGGAAGTTGGCAGTGTTCTGTGAAAGGAATGTAGATTTCATTTGTCAAAATAATACAGCTAAAATTTATACACTTAATTGTAGTAAATTTTACCTTAAAAAAAGGAAACTAGAACTGTAAAAAATAATAAATACGAGGAGAGTGGAGAGTGGGTGGAAGTACAGATGATTCAAGAATGGCAAAATGCTGATAATTATTGAGGTTGGGTGATGGGTGCTTAGGGGTTCATTATATTATTTTGCTTACTTTTTATATGTTTGAAAGTTTCCACAATAAAAGATTATTTGAAAGAAAAGGTCAAATCATATCTCTTTGAAGTTTGAAGCCCTTTAATGACTTCTCATCAGACATAGAAAAAAAAAGCCTAAGTTATATGCTATGATTTATGTGGGCCTGCCCACTTAGCATTCTGAACTCAATATTCAGAGCATCCGGTCCCATCACTTCATGGCAAATAGATGGGGAAACAATGAAACAGTGACAGACTTTATTTTGGGGGACTCCAAAATCACTGCAGATGGTGATTGCAGCCATGAAATCAAAAGACACTTGCTCCTTGGAAGAAAAGCTACAATCAACCTGGAGAGAATATTAAAAAGCAGAGACATTACTTTGCCAACAAAGGACCGTCTAATCAAAGCTACGGTTTTTCCAGTAGTCATGTATGGATGTGAGAGTTGGACCATAAAGAAAACTTGAGCACCAAAGAATTGATGCTTTTGAACTGTGGTGTTGGAGAAGACTCTTGAGAGTCCCTTGGACTGCAAGGAGATCCAACCAGTTCATCCTAAAGGAATTCAGTCCTGGGTGTTCCTTGGAAGGACTGATGTTGAAGCTGAAACTCCAATACTTTGGCCTTCTGATGTGAAGAACTGACTCATTGGAAAAGATGCTGATGCTGGGAAAGATTGAAGGTGGGAGCAGAAGGGGATGATAGAGGATCAGATGGTTGGATGGCATCACTGACTCGATGGACATGAGTTTGAGTAAGCTCTGGGAGTTGGTGATGCACAGGGAAGCCTGGCGTGCTGCAGTCCATGGGGTCGCAAAGAGTCAGACACGACTGAGCCACTGAACTGAACTGACCCGACTTAACTGCTGGCCACCTCATATCTTCTTCCTCTCTCCTCTGTCACTGTGCTCTAGCCCCACTGGTCCATCTGAGAGATACCTGAGCATACCACGATTTTTCCAAAAGCAGGACTTTGGATCTCTCCTCCCAGTTTTCACATGATTGTTTCTTCTCATCCTTCAGGTCTTCAAGAAGCACACCCAACTGACATATCTTTCTTTCTTCTCTGTCTCATTATTAGAAGACTGACTCTATGAAGACAGACCTGATGTCTGCTCTTAGTTGTCATTTTATACTGAATTCCTAAAACTGTGCCTTATTTTCTGTTTTGTGAGTTTGTATGCACCAGTGAGTGTGTCCTTCAATTACCTCTTCTCGTGGAGCCCTGGAGTGAAGTGTGTCCTTTTATGTTGCTCTGGCAGCAATAATTCACAGGCTCTGGGACTGAGGATGTGGAATTAGTGCAAATGTCAGGTAGGATGAGACAGCTATTTGGGACATGTTTTAAGGTCTATCTGGCAAATGAGACTGCGAACTGAAACTTGGTGAGATTTCTCAGGTAGGAAAGTATTTGAATGGGATGTGGCTAGTGTGGGTTAATCAGCCCTCCCTTCTGCTGGGCATAATTTATGAAGAAAGGGTGTCCCTCCCTGCTTTTCCACATTGCTTGGAAGGAGCACTGTCCTGGGAGCTGGGAGTACAAATCTTGCCCAACCTCTGCACTAACAGGCTTCCTGTGTACGTGCTAAGTCACTTCAGTCATGTCCAACTCTTTGCGACCCTATGGACTGTAGCCTGCCAGGCTCCTCTGTCCATGGAATTCTCTAGGCAAGAATACTGGAGTGGATTGCCATGTCCTCCTCCAGGGGATGGTCCCAACCCAAGGATCGAACCCTCAACTCTTACATCACCTGCGTTCTTTACCACTATCACCACCTGGGAAGCCCAACTGGCTTCATGGCTCTGGGTAAATAACAGCCTCTGAGCTTTGATTTCCTTGTACTTTAAAAAAGATGCTTGACCCAATTTTATTCCTTTTTATAGCTGAGTAATATTCCATTGTGTATATGTACCACATCTTCATTATTCATTCATCTGTTGATGGATATTTAAGTTGCTTCCACGTCCTGGCTATTGTAAATAGTGCCACCATGAACATTGGGTTACATGTGTCTTTTTGAATTATGGTTTTCTCAAGGTATATGTCCAGTAGTGGGTTTGCTATTTGCAGGGCTAGGATAGAGGCACAGGTGTAGAGAAAGGACTTGTGGACAGAGGAAAGGGGACAAATTGCAAGATTAGGATTGATATATATACACTACTATGTGTAAAACAGATAGCTAGTGGGAAGCTGCTGTATAGCACAGGGAGCTCAGCTCTGTGCTCTGTGATGACACAGAGGGGTGGGATGAGAAGATGTGGGAGGGAGGTCCAAGAGGGAGGGGATATATGTATACTTTCCCTGTGGCTCAGTGGGCTTCCCTGTGGCTCAGCTGGTTAAGAATCTGCTTGCAATGCAGGAAACCTGGGTTCAATCCCTGGGTAGGGAAGATCCCCTGGAGATGGGAAGGGCTACCCACTCCAGTATTCTGGCCTGGAGAATTCCATGAACTGTATAGTCCATGGGATCACAAAGAGTTAGACACGACTGAGCAACTTTCATATAGCTGATTCACTTTGTTGTACAGCAGAAACTAACACAACATTGTAAATCTATTATACTCCAACTAAAATTTTTTAAAGGGTATCCAGTGATATCAATGTTTCCCAAGTGAAATCATATTGTAGACCACGGATGCCTTGAGAGAGTAAAATAGGGAGCAAAGAGGAAAGGGATGAGTGAAGTGCAAACACTGTTGATGAAGCAGGGAATAGAGAAGCAATGGAAATCATTTGGCTAATCGATCCGTTATCCACCGTTAGCAAACTGGACTAGAAAGCACGGAAGATTGTTTACAGAGCCAGTATTCTGTGGAGGGAACGTCAGATTTACTCTTCTTTCTTCTTCTGCAGGTCTGCAGCACATACAGCTCCCTCTGTACAAAGAGATTTGCTTTTTTTCTCTCTGAGTCCCTTCTTTTATTATCCATTGTCTCCTGGGTTGGCAAATAAAACCTCTTGGGGGTGGAGGTATTGTAGGTACTTGAGTCCTTGTCAGAGAGTGATAGAGAAGGGACTTAGGGCAGAGCTTTTGTAGAAGCACATCTACAGCATCCACTCCATCTATCACATTTGTCTTTGACTCATTTGAGTTGCCCGGCCTTAAAGGTGGATCGCTTCCAATGCTATGTCTGTGTATGCTGAAGCAGGCAAGATCTGGGACCAGACAGCCTGGGGTGGAATAATTCCAGTCTTCCCACCTCTGTGCTGTTTGACCTTGAACTGATTACTTAACCTCTCTGTGTCTCAATTGCCTTCTTTTATTAAATCCTTCTGAATTAAATACTATCTGTTGCACAGGGCCATTGGGCTGATTCTGTGGGATTATGCATATAAAATGTTTAGTGAACGATCTGGCATGTAGTCTCTGCTCAGTAAATGTCACCTACTGTTAATATCGCTAATACCATAGGATGTGGCCCAAATGGTAGTAATCAAGACTTCGACTCTGCTTATAAGCTGGTAAATCTTTTACTCCTCTTCAGATGCTGTATTTATCACCCAGAGTAACACAAGCAACAATAACCAACCACCCCCAGCTTTGCACATTTAGAGGCCATAATGGCATGAGGTACCCACTAGCTAAGACCAGGGAGGCTATTTCCATTGTCTTCAGCACAGGAGCTCTTAGAAGGTCTGATTTTTATGAGTGTGTAAAATGCCTTGTGGACACATTAAACTTAATATATGATTATAATAACAACAGAGGCTCCAGTCTGAGATAGAGGCAGCAACCCAGGGAGAACGCAATTTAGAGGCATAAAACATGGGAAGGAAATGTTATTTCACAGGGATTGAGTGGTAGCTGAGACATGAAGGGAAGGGGAATAAAGGGCAGGGAGTGTGGTAAAGAGTTAAGAACAGTAAGCCCTGCAGAAAAGTTTTATCCATCCCAACCTGGGGCTGGCACATGAGAACTAAGTATAAAATTGAAATAGACATGAGAGAAGAAGATGGAGGGGAGGAGAAGGGAGAAATGAGGCATAGAAAAGTGAAGTTATAACTCCTGGGCATATACCTGGAGAAAATCATAATTCGAAAAGATGCATGGACCCCAGTGTTCATTGCAGCACTCTTTACAATAGCCAGGACATGAAAGCAACCTAAATGTCCATCAACAGATGAGTGGATAAAGAAGATATGCCATATATATAATGAAATATTACTCAACCATAAAAAAGAGCAAAGTAATGCCATTTGCCACAACATGAATGAACCCAGAGATTGTCATACTGAGTGAAATAAGTCAGACACAAGAAGACAGATACCATATGATATTGCTTACATGCGGAATCTAAAAAAACGGTACATATGAACTTATTTACAAAAGAAGTCATGGATATAGAAAACAAACCTTTGCCTATGGTGGGGAGAAGGGAGAGAGAGGGATAAATGGGAGATTGGGACTGACATAAACATACTGCTATCTATAAACAGATAAATAATGAGGACCTACTGTATATCACAGGAACCTCTACTCAATACTCTGTAATGACCTATATGGCAAAATAATCTAAAAAACAGTGAATATATATCTGTAACTGATTCACTTTGCTGTACACCAGAAACTAACACAACACTGTAAATCAACTATACTCCAATAAAATTAAAAAAAAAAGAAACATTAGATTAGAGGCAGAGTTATACCTAGGGATGGGAAAACGATTGTGTTGGGTATAGTCACAGAAAGTGGTTGTGGGGATGCTGGGGAGGTGATAGACACCTTGTCTGTGGGGTCCAATGTGCTTGATTTATAGCCCAAAGTTTGGATTTAGGACCAAAGCGGTCCCTGCCATTCTCTGTGTAGGCTCTGTGTAGATTGAAAATGAACAGTCTTTTGGGGGGCTTTGGGGCTTTTGGGAGGATTCTGGTGGCAATATATCCGAGCAATAGGAATGATGTCTATAGAGGACATCATTTGCTGACAAATGTGTCAACATTTCAGTCTTTGAGATTCTAAAACTCAGGATAAAGGATGGTGGCTAATACCACATGCAGAGACAGTAGTAGAATTGCAAGTGGTTCATGGCTCAGAGGCAGCAAGGTCTGGAAGGGTCAGTAGGAGTTTATTAGCCGAAAGGCTGGGTTAGGCATTTTCCCCCTTATAAGGAGGCTTGGCTTTTGCAAAGAACCATTTGCTGCCAGTGAATGAATGAATACATGAACAAATGAATGAATGAATTAAGAATGAAAATGAGAGCATGACTTATTAGCCCAATTCTGATCTCTTAATCCTGAGAAAGATATATTTACATAACCTAGAGCCAAAAGCTTCTCAGGGCAATGGTATTATTCAAATTTAATTCAGATTTCCAGCCACAGAAGGAATAATCAGCACATACACACACACACAAATATGTGGTCACATCCTATTCAGAAAATACTAAATATTTTAAAATTCATCCTGAGGATTCCAAACTTTCTGTGGATTAAGTTTCCTCTCTCATTCCTTTCATCTGAGAGGGAAGACAGTCACCTTAACCTCTAGGGAATGATCTTCCAATTTGTTCACTTATTAATTTACCACGTATTCATTGAGGTGCTTGCTCATTAAGTGTCAGGCATTGTGTCAGGTTCAGGAAATCCAAAAATGAAGGAGGTAAGCACCGTCCTGTTCACAAGACACCCAGCTTTTTAAGAAGGGTGTATCTGCTTAATCACAAACTAACCGATAATTAGTCCTTACTTACATAGATCTTTACAGTTAACAAGGTGACTTCACATACATCGTCCTCTCTGATCCTTAGACCCTCAATCCCATTTTACAGGCAAGGAAATTGAGTCAGGCAGAGGGAAGCTGTGAAACCCAAGATGCACAGCTAATAAATGGCAGAGCTAGGACCACCTATGTGTTCTGATAACAGAGCCTATGCGTTTCCCGTCACTCCGTGAGTGTTGTAGGCTGCCAAGCTCTGGCGCTGGTGTAATGTTTGGATTCACTAGAGGGAGATGAGCTGAGGGGATTAGAGAGAAATCTCACGTTGCCAGTTTGCTTGATGCCATGAAGCTCCTCTGAGAAAGGGATTAGTCGTGATGCTGCTAGTATAAAGCAAAATTTCTATCCTCTGCTGTTCTAAGGAATTTGACTTTTCTGGATAAAGAGTTTCAGGAAAGAGATTGCACAAAATGAGGAGTGTGTCTTTCCCTGAATCAGTAGTAGAGAGAGCAGGTTTGATTCATGAAAGTAAATCCCATCTGTAGGCTTCCCTGGTGGGTCGGTGGTAAAGAATCCACCTGCCAATACAGGAGACATGGGTTTGATCCTTGGTCCAGGAAGATACCGCATGCCACGGAGCAGCTAAACCTGTGCACCATAACTATTGAGCCTGTGTCTAGAGCCCGTGCTCTGCAACAAGAGAAGCCATGGTAATGAGAAGGCCATGCACTGCAACTGGAGAGTAGTCCCCGTTCACTGCAACTAGAGAAAAGCCCATGTAGCAAGGAAGACACAGCACAGCCAAAAATAATACATAAATAAATAAATACATAATATAAAATAAAAATGTCCATCCGCAAGCCCCAGTCACAACACATCTCCTGAGTGGGGAATCCAAGCATTTTACAGGCTGCCCTCCCCTGGAAGTAGGAGGAGCTGAGTGATGGCATTCTACACATTTTTTCATGTGTGTGAGATCATGAACACAACTCACATGTGCTCCCAGGTCATCTGGAAGCTACTTGAAGTTGGAGAGATGGATTCATACTTGTTCTTACATATTTTGATTTCCTCCAAGAAGAGTTTCTTTCTTGACCAAAGATATAATCGTTTAGTTGCTCAGTCATGTCCAACTCTTGCAACCCCATGGACTGTAGCCCTCCAGGCTCCTCTTTCTATGAGATTTCTCAGGCAATAATACTGGAGTGGGTTGCCATTTCCTTCTCCAAGGGGGCTTCTCTGGTGGCTCAGTGGTCAAGAATCTGCCTGCCAATGCAGGAATGCAGGTTCAATCCCTGGGTCAGGAAGATTCCCTGGAGAAAGACATACTAGGTGCTCAATAAAAGTCTTTTCTGTTTAGTGAAATAGGAACTAAAAATGGATTGATTTTAGGAAGATTAAAATTTCTAAGTGGGCAGGAATTTCCCAACTCAGAGCAAGTCTACAGGCCCCTGATATCTGAGCTCTGTATTCTGGTATTCAGACTAAACAGAGGTTACTCGAGGATTCTCTGTAGCCAAGCAACCTTGTGAGTGACTGCATCAGCCCTCACCCCCGAGAAGAAGGCCATTTGACAGTTTCATTATATGTACATGTTATAGACCTGGCATTTCCCCTGTGCATGCATCTAAAGTTGTGAAAAAACAGCTCCGTTTTCTGCCCTTTTCTGATCTGGTGATGAGTAATCTGTCCTGCTATTTACACATTTCCTGGCAGTCATAATGTCCTGTCTGACAAGGAAAGGAGCTGAGTTACACTCTCCCCTTTATCTTTTTGAATACATTCTTTGCCTTCGAGGGCTCAGGCACACGGAAAGGTTACAGTGCTCAGTTTGGGGATGGGGGTCCAGAGTCTAATCATGATGATGCAAAATCCTTTCAATATCTTTGCTTATTTGAGATACTTCTACCCTATTCTCATCTGTGTCAGATGCTTTTCTGTGGGCAGCACACTGTCAGGTGCTGGAGACTCAGATAGTTGGGGTCTCGACTCCCCTGTCACAGTTCAGAAGGAAACAGGCAGCTAAACATGGAATCTCACTGCGGGAAAACACAGTGCTATTTAAGGTTAAAAATGATCACAGAGAGGAAATAATTATGTGTATGGGGCTGATTTTCTGGAGGTTATCAGCATGGGATTCCTGGAAGAGGCAAATTCTCTACTGTGTTTGAAAGGGTGAGTTGAATTGATCAGGTGAATAAAGGTTGGGAGGAACCCTGTGCTTTATATGAGTATGAAATATTATGGTGGGTTGGATGGAGGAGGGACAGTTCAGGATGGTCTGACTGTCAGATCTGACTAGAGGATTGGAAAAACTGTGTTATCAATGTACGAGTCCTGCTGGGGGTAGTGGGTTTGCTCCTGCAGGAGTGGGAGGCCAGGGAGAGGTGGGAAGTGGGGGAGTGTGGAGGGAGAACCGCAGGAGGGTGAGTAGTACAGCAGGAGACAGTCCTCTGGCAGTGCATCTGTCCCTGGGGTGTAGGGGCCAAAACCGTGGACCATCTGGATCTTAGGTCCAGCCAAGGATGGCTCTCCCACCACCCTGAGGCTTGCTCTTGCCAAAAGCTATTACCAGTGAAAATATTTACCCTGGCATTTTCCTAAATAGCTTTCTTCTCTTGAAACATCACAGAGCACGATGCACTCATTAGGAGGGACAATTCTGGCCGCACAGTCCCTTTTCTAGAATTATTTAAATCGTATTGAATTTTCGCGTAGAAACGGATTCCCCAAGTGTGTTGCAAGTGGGCTAAGTAAATGTACTGAAAAAAAAAAAAAAAACATTGGGTTGACCAAAAACTTCATTCAAGTTTTTCTGTACCATCTTCTGGAAAACTCAAACGAACTTTTTGGCCAACCCAATAGAATGATGTCCATGGCTGTGCTGGTCAAAACAGCAACCACATGTCATCTCTTGACTGGGCAGCATCCAGATGGAAGAGTACATTCACCTACAGCATTCTCACCTTCACCCACAGCCTCTGTGACAACTCTTGCAAGCCAAGAGGGAAAGGAGTGATGCCCCAGATTTCCGGGTGATGAAATTGAAACAGAGCAGTTAAATAATACACCCAAAGTCACTTAGCTGTTAATGCCAGAGCTGGGACTCAGACCCAGGTCTTCTGAGTTCATATCCCTGTACTGAACAGTAGGACTTTACAGGTAAAAAGGGTTATGGGCTGATAGGGCGTGGGCAGACTTAGCAGCAGCGATGGAAATAAATGAAAGGAAGGATATTTATTGAACATCTAGGATTCATTCCATTACTGTCTCCTCTTGGAAGCTGTATAATCCAATTTCTTCATTTTAAAATTGAGGATTCTTAAACTCAAAGAGGAGACATCATGTGTTTAAGGTCAGGCACGTTGGTAAGTTTTGAGTTTATTTCTTTGAACCAAGCCGGGGAAGTGTATAGAAAAATGATGTAGCAAGTTCAGGAGAGAGAATGGCAGGAGACCTCAAAATCATGACATTGGGGAACAGCTAAGGACACAAGGAAGATTTATCTGGGAGGCGAGTTATCTCAGGACAGATACATAGTTAGACACGCTGTATGTGGCCCTGAGGAGGGTCCACAAATCAAAACATGGACACTCCTGATGGATGGACATGGATTTACTATACAAAAAAGCTTTCTAGGAGTGACTGACATCTAAATTCAGACCTGTTACATGGACACATAGTGAGTTTCCTGTTTTTGGAGGGATTCAAAACCTCAGTGGGGATACTATGTAAGATGTCAGCATGACTTGAGGTTGTAAAATGGCTCTTTCTGACCTGAAAAATCCCAGATTCTCACCCATCATTCATTAATATACTAGAATATAAGCTCACTCCAGGGGCTTTCCCAGTGGCACTAGAGGTAAAGGACCTCTCAATGCAGGAGACATAAGAGACACAGGTTCGATCTCTGGGCCAGGAAGATCCTCTGGAGGAGAGTGTGGCAACCCACTCCAGTATTCTTGCCTGGAGAATCCCATGGACAGAGGAGTCTATCAAGCTACAGTCCATAGGATTGTAATGAATCGGAATGACTAAAGCGACTTAGCACACACATGCAAACTCACTCCAACTGGGGACCATGCTTGTTCCTTTTTTTTTTTTTAATATTTTATTTATTTATTGGGCTGTGCTGGGTCTTAATGTAATAAGATGTAATATAATGTGCATGAATCATCCCTGAATCATCCTCCCACTCCTGACCTGTGGAAAAATTGTTTTCCACAAAACCAGTCCCTGGTGCCTAAAAGGTTGGCAACAGCCACATTAATGTATGGGCTTCCCTGGTGGCTCAGCTGGTAAAGAATCCACCTGCAATGAAGGGGACCTGGGTTTGATCCCTGGGTTGGGAAGATGCCCTGGAGAAGGGAATGATTACCCACCCCAGTATTCTGGCTTAGAGAGTTCCATGGACAGCTACAGTCCATGGGGTTACAAATAGTCAGACACAACTGTGTGTATTCTGTTCATACACATAGTTGGTGGTCATCAAATGTATTCTGAATACATAGCTGTCTGTCTGTATAAATGAGCAGTCCTGGTAATGGTCAGACTGGGAGCTGATTCAGTTTAGGGAGACCATTAAGAGCATGGGCTTTGAGGCCCTGAAGACTTCAGTGTAAAGATCAGCTCTACCACTTTTTAGTTTTAAAACATGGTTTAATATCTCTGACCTTTAGTTTTCTAATGTGTAAGAATGGGGGCAATAATTATGACCTGAAAGATTTGTTCTAAGGACTCAGTGAGGTAGCATAGATAAACTGTGTAATTCAATGGCTGGCATAGAGGGTTCTCAAAAATTAGCTATTTATGAATATTGAAGGGGGATTTGAATTGTGTGTGCAGTTTATATAGGGGTAAATCCTATAGACACTGAGGTGGATAAGGGATGCTGACCCCTCAAGCCTGGAGAAACAACTTGAGTCTGCTTCTCTTCTTCAACAATAAAACACAACACAATCACCAATGAAAAAATGGTATTAGCAACACAGGAGTTTTTGCTCTTGTAAGCCCCAGATGCTATGTTTCCCATTCAGAACTACACAAAGCCCGTTTGTTTCCATGGTTTTCCATCTCTGGTCCTTTGAGTGACAGTGGGGATGGGGAGAGTGGGGAGAGGAGGGAAGCACTGAAAACAATTGGGCATTTATGGATGAAATTTTACTCTTTCATGTTGGGACCCAAGCTGGTCTGGAGCCTGTGTTTGAGGGACACCTGCATGGACTCAGCCAACCAGCATTGGCTATTCCTGGGACAACACAGGCCATGACAATGAAAGGTCTTTGTAACAATAGATTTTCAGTGATCTGCTTTTCTCAGGTCCTGCTTACTCAGTACCCGAAGTCTCTAACCCTCAGCCAGGTCTCTAGCTACTAGCACTGGTTCTGGTAAGGTTGTATGCCTGCAGCATTCATTTCTGGGACCTGTTTTGATTATCTGTTGCTGTGAAAATAAATAAATAAACTGCCCAAAGCATAGTGACTTAAAGCAATATCCTTTACTCATGAATTGCTATACCAGGCAGGACCCAGCTGGATTTTTGCTCATCATATCTACTCATGTGGCTGCAGACATTTGTAAACTCCTCTGGGCCTGGAAACCTAAGGTGGCTACTTTCACACGTGTATTGCCTCTGCTAAGACGGCTGGGACAACCAGGAGCTCCCAGGCTCCTCTGTCTCCCCATTTGTTCTCTTGACCTCAGGAAGTGGCTCGGGGCTCCAAGGGGGCTGAGATGGGAGCTTTCTGGTCTCCAAGACTCCAGACCCCACAATGGCATTGTCACTCCCTTCACATTTTATGGGACAAAGCAATTTACAAGACAGTTGAGACTCAAAAGGAGACATGAATTCTTGATGGGAGGAGTATCATGTGTATTCAGGGATATAAAGAATTGCCAGTGACCTTGTTGACATAGGAAGTCCCCCAATCCTCCCCTTGATGCTCTTCTCATGTTCAAGGCCAACCCTGCTTTCAGATATTATAAATTCATCCTTGCTGATGTCTTGCTCAGTGACCCTTGGAGCTTCACTTCTGAGTGCTGTATGGTCTCTTCCATCCCCTCATTGATAGCAGATCTAGTAGGAGTCCATAGTGAGGAAGCAGCTTGCCTAGAGGCATGTAGATAGACTGGAGCCGCAGGACTGGGACCTACTCCTCCCGACTCTGCATTCCATGGCAGTTTTGCAGTCAACTTCCTGGGAAAGACTGAAGGTCAGTGAGCCCAAGATGGAGTTCCAAGACAGTCTCAGGAAGCAGAAATAAGACTCTTATCTTGGTCTTCATCTAAGAGTGTTAGTTCCTCTAGAACAAGCTGCCCTAGCATCTGTCTGGATGTCTGACAGCTCAGAGCAGCCGTGGCTGATGTCTGAGCTTGCTTTGCTATGAGAGGGGAGGTGTGCTTCAGGAATAGGACCCGATGAGTCTGGTTGTGAAGTGCAGTAGGGTGATGAATGTGGCAGGGCTTACTTGGAAGTGGGGTGGGTTTCCTTGCTGTGATGGTGGCTGAGGCAGGGCTGTGCAGATTCTCAGGATCTAGAAGAAAAGTATAAACGATGACCTTCTCATTCACCCTCACCGCAGTCTCATTACCTTTGTTGTTGTTTAGTCACTTCAGTCGTGTCCGACTCTGAGACCCCATGGACTGTAGCCCACCAGGCTCCTCTGTGCATGGGATTCTCCAGGCAAGAATACTGGAGTGGCTGCCATTTCCTTCTCCAGAGGATCTTTCTGATCCAGAGATTGAACCCATGTCTCCTGCAATGGCAGGCGGGTTCTTTACTGCTGATCCACCAGGAAAGCCTAGTCTCATTATCTACTTTCTATCAAAATACGTTGAGCACTTTGAGAATCTTACCTTTGTCTGGTTTCCTGTCTGGTTGTGAGCTCCCTGAGGGCAGGGACTACAGTGGTGTTCATCTTTGGACCTTCCTATGCATCTCAGGACAGATTGAATAAATGGATGAGAACAACCCCAGAGATTGGGACTGTAGAAAGGTCAGAAAACGAGTAGTGGCCCAAGAGGAAGGCCCAGCTCAGTTGGCAGGACCTTGTGGCTGAGCACAATTCATCTGCTTGAAAGTCTGCATAGACACTCCCGGCTATGTGCTGGGACACTGCTCTTCCAACCTGACATGGTCTGCTAAAGGCCACGTCCTCCAAAGCCTCCCCAAGTGGACACAGGGTGCAGAAGCAGACAGAAAGTTTTAATTTCCCTTTCTGAGTCTCTCCCTGGCTCCCTGCAGCTAAAGCTCCCCTCTTCCAACTCCAAGGAGGTGTGCAGGTCAGCTGCAGGAACTGGGATGAAAGCTCACCCCTCCAACAGACCCAGTCAGGAACGCTTGGCCCCTTTGGAAATGGGGCCCTTCTTTCCCCACTCTCTTCTCTGCCTCTGAACCCGTCACATCCTATTTGCCGCCCTGGAGATTAAAGACGGAAATTTGACTTTTTAATTTTATTAGTCTTGTTCTCCCTTCCTGCTTCATTAGAACCATGCTATTGGGCCAAAAATACTGTGTGTGTGAATGATGCTCTGAGGCCCATCTGGAAGCCTGGATTCTCTGGGGATATAATTATGCTAAGAGACACTCACCAGAGACACTCACCAGGGATGGTGTGATTTCACTTCTACCTGGGCATCCTCGGCAGCCTGTCCCTTGGTTGTTGTAAGGGGGACCAGCTGCTGCTGCCCCTTTTGGCCTTCTTCTTGGTGTGTGGGGGTTTTCATGGGTTTGACCCACTTTCATTTTGTCTGAGCTGTTGTGATAATTTACTGCATCTTTGTGTGTCCTCAGCAGGGAGGGTATGCATGCCTTTGAAATAGTATAAGGTCACTGATAACCAAAGAGAAAATGCAGCCGCAGGTGAGGCTGAGCCTTAGCACTATGTGCCTCTCCACCCCCAGGGCTTAGGGCTTGACCCACTTCTGCTTTCACAACTAGACAGGGGAGGGAGCCTCACCTGGACAGAGGGCACTGGGCTCTTGGTTCCGGCCCTGTCCAAAAGCAGAGGGCTCAGAGACCAGGACTCAAACTGCACTCAGGCCTTGGTCCATTCTGCAAGAAGCGTCTTAACTCCTGAGAACCTCGGCTTTCCCCTCTAAGGAAGGAAATCAGCAC
The DNA here is from genome assembly GCF_054371585.1 of Giraffa tippelskirchi. NCBI lineage: Eukaryota > Metazoa > Chordata > Mammalia > Artiodactyla > Giraffidae > Giraffa > Giraffa tippelskirchi. The sequence goes on along the minus strand of NC_137277.1, from coordinate 46,746,588 downwards.
CCCTCTCCCTGCATATCTCTTGGATGCTTGTGAGAAATCATTGCATTAGTGAACATGCAAGTGTTTCGTGTTCATTCAGACACATGCTGGAGGCCCCAAGGGCTGTGCTTAGGTGAACAGGGTTCTTATTCTTGCCAGGATTGCCACCTTGCAAACCATAAGTTATGAAGCACTAAACAAATGCAAAGTTGTAAAAATGTATATATTTGAATTGATTTTGCGTATTCAGGATGAGGAAAATTCCTGCCAAGCAGGAAGTGCCCAGGTGTACACTCCTGGGTGCACAGCCTCAACCACCCTCTTTCCTCGTTCCTGATCACGTTATTGCTTGCTCCCATCCCGCTCCATCCCACCCTGATCCCCAGCCCCTCATCTTCTACCCTCTTCCCAAAACTGACACAACATTATAAAGCATTATACTCCAGTAAAAAAAAAAAAGATTAAAAATCTGCTGTAAAAATAAACATATATATTGTACACTCAAAAAACCAATCTTATTTATTAAAGCAAACTTGCATATAGAAAAATGGAGAAACCGTATGTCTACAGTTTTAATGCATCATCACAAGAGGACACAGACATAAATCACTGGGATCAGGGAATCCAGTATCACCAGCATCCCAGGAGCTCAACCCTGTCTTCATTTCCTTTCTTTCTCCCTTAAAAGTCACCAGTCCCCTGCGTGTGTGCATGCATGCTCAGTCGCTCAGTCACGTCCAACTCTTTGTGAGTCTCTGGACTATAGCCCTCCAGGCTCCTCTGTCCATGGGATTTTTCAGGCAAGCATATTGGAGTGGGTTGCCATTTCCTCCTCCAGGGGATCTTCCTGACCCGGGAACCGAGTCTGCATCTCCTACGTCCCCTGAATTGGTAGGCAGATTTTTTACCACCTGGGAAGCCCACCACTCCTCTAATGTATACTATTTTTAGATCTGTTTTTAAGCTTTCTATATGCTGTGGATTTTTAAGTTTTCTGCATGCTGTAGATTCTTTTCTGCCTAACTTATGTTGTTGCTCCTTATTTGTGAGGATGGTCCGTGTTGCTGCCTGTAACTGCAGTTCGTCATTACTGTGTAGTATTCTGACACAGGAATGTACCCATATTTATTAATTCTACTGTTAATGGACATTTATACCATTTTTAGTTTGAGGCTATTATGATTAAAGCTGGTGTAAACATTCTTGTCCATGTCTTCAAAGAACAGATTTGCTGAGTTCTAATTGGTGTAAATTATCAATAAATGGCACATATTTCAAGTGCACAATTTGACAAGTTTTCACACATTAATGATTCATATGTATAAAATCAGTGTATGTGTGTGTATATATATATGATGAAAACATCACAGCATTCAGGAAATGGGAGAGATTTATAGTCCCACCCCTCTCGAAGTTTCCTCATCCCCTGTAGTAATTCCTCTCTCCTGTCCACCCACTGCCAGGCAACTGCTGGTCCCCTATCCCCATATATTAATTTGCAGTTCCTTGAATGTTATATAGATCAGTCAGTTCAGTTGCTCAGTCATGTCTGATTCTTTGCAACTGCATGGACTGCATGGACTAATGTCAGGCTTCCCCATGCATCACCAACTTCCGGAGCTTGTCCATCGAAGCAATGGTACCATCCAAACATCTCATCCTCTGTCATCCCCTTCTCCTGCCTTCAGTCTTTCCCAGCATCAGGGTCTTCCCCTCAGGTGGCCAAAGTATTGGAGCTTCAGCTTTAGCATCAGTCCTTCCAATGAATATTCAGGGTTGATTTCCTTTCAGATTGACTAGTTTGATCTACTTGCTGTCCAAGGGACTCTCAAGAGTCTTCTCCAACACAAAATTTCAAAAGCATCAATTCTTCTGCACTCAGCTTTCTTTATAGTCCAAATCTCATATCCATACATGACTACTGGAAAAACCATAGCTTTGACTGTAAAGTAATGTCTCTGCTTTTGAATATGCTGTCTAGGTTTGTCATAGCTTTTCTTCCAAGGAGAAAGCATCTTTTAATCTCATGGCTGTAGTCACCATCTGCAGTGATTTTGGAGCCCACGAAAATAAAGTCTTTCACCATTTCCATTGTTTCCCTGTCTATTTGCCATGAAGTGATGGGACCAGATGCCATGATCTTTGTGTTTTGAATGTTGAGTTTTAAGCCAACTTTTTCACTCTCCTCTTTCATTTTCATCAAGAGGTTCTTCAGTTCCTCTTCATTTTCTGCCATAAGGGTAGTGTCGTCTGCATATCTGAGGTTATTGATATTTCTCCAGTTGTGCTTCATCCAGCCCAGCATTTCACATGATGTACTCTGCATATAAGTTAAATAAGCAAGGTGACAATATACAGCCTTGACACACTCCTTTCCAAATTTGGAACCAGTCCATTATTCCATGTCCGGTTCTAACTTGCTTCTTGACCTTCATACAGATTTCTCAGGAGGTAGGTAAGGTGGTCTGGTATTCCCATCTCTTTGAGAATTTTCCAGTTTGTTGTGATCCACACAGTCAAAATCTTTAGCATAGTCAATGAAGCAGAAATAGATATTTTTCTGAAATTCTCTTGCTTTTTCGATGATCCAACGGATGTTGGCACTTTGACCTCTGGTTCCTCAGCCTTTTCAAATCCAGCTTGGACATCTGGAAGTTCTCAGTTCATGTACTATTGAAACCTCGCTTGGAGAATTTTGAGCATTACTTTGCCAGAGTGTGAGATGAGTGCAATTATGCGGTAGTTTGAGCATTCTTTGACATTGCCTTTCTTTGGGATTGGAATGAAAACTGACCTTTTCCAGTCCTGTGGCCACTGCTGAGTTTTCCAAATTTGCTGGTATATTGAGTGCAGCACTTTCACAGCATCATCATTTAGGAATTGAAATAGCTCAGCTGGAATGGAACTCATATAATGTGTACTGATCTTTGTCTAGATAATTGCACTTAGGGTGATTATTTTTAGATGTATTCCTATTGATGTTTGTGTGTGTGTGTTTGACTGTTCATAGTTGGTTTTTTTTTTAATCCCCTAGTAGAACTCCATTGTCTGGATATACCAAAATTTGCTTACCATTCCCATGTTAAAGTCTATTTGAGTTGTTTCCAATTTGGGGCTATTACAATTCAGTTGCTCATTTGTGTCCAACTCTTTGCAATCCCATGGACTGCAGCATGCCAGGCTTCCCTATCCATCACCAACTCCCAGAACTTGCTCAAAACTCATTACAGTTTGTGGCTGCTATGAATATTTCTTACTAGTCTTTGGGGACATATGTTTTCATTTTTACTAGATAAATACATAGGATTGACATGGCTGGGCCATATAATAGGTGTATGTTTAAATTTTCAGAAACTACTAATTGGTTCCATAGTGTTTATGCCATTTTCTATTCCCACCAGCAGCGTATGAGAGTTCTAATGGCTCTCCATCCTCACCAATGCTTGTTATGGTTAGTCTTCTTAATTGAAACTGTCACAACATTGATAATTGGCTATGTTGTTGTTCAGTCACTAAGCCATGTCTGATTCTTTGTGACCCCATGGACTGCAGCACACCAAGCTTTCCTGTCCTCCACTATCTCCCAGAGTTTGCCTAAGTTCATGTGCATTGAGTCGGTGATGCTATCTAATGATAATCGGCTATACTCCAGCATAAAATAGAATGTTTTAAAAAGTAAATATTGTGATGACTATGCAGTAGGTTCTCACTGTGATTTTTCCTGATCCTTCTCTACTATGGATGGTGTTGAGCACACTTTGGTGACTGCTTATGAACATGTGGACACATTTCTGTCAAGCATTTGCCTGGGAGAATTATTCTTTGGTCACAGGGGACATGATCAGATTGATGTTGAAAAGATGGACTAGAGGAAGCAATGTGGAATGCAGGCAACCCCCGGGAGACTGAGTATTTATTATTTTCTTCTGTTTGCTCCTCTCTGTCTTCTGATGTCCTGCACTCAAAACAAATTATAAGCTCCTAAAAAACTATAAAAAGCATTCCAACTCTTTATTTTCTCCCTCACATCAAGTGGTTTCCCATTTGGGAGGAGGGAGACCTAACCTGCTTTGATGATCACCCATGTTCTCTGTGCCTTTCCGTGTCTTATGTCATTTTTGCCTTTGGCACCTTAGGAGGAATGGTAGCATCCCTGTATCCCAGCTGAGGATCTGAGGCTCTGGGAAATGAACAATTCCCCAGGCTCTTGGAGCTGAAAATCAGGGGAGATGGAGCTCGTAATAACTCCATCTGATGTCAGAGTTCTCATTCTTTCTTGTGTGTGCCTCGTCTACCTCTTCCCATACTGCATTTCAGGACTTCAGGGAGACACAGCTGAGTGAGTGAATGGAGGAGCATCTGAGGATTCTGCTGAGAGGCTCTTCTTCTGTATCAGGATGGTTGGTTGGTTCCATACTCAGAGGCTCTTCTGGGCTCTCCATCCAGTTTATCCTTCTGCCTTCAACCCAGGATGGTTGGGACAGAATCCCCAATAGTCACACTAGTCCAGTACTTGGAACTCTAAAAGATGCCTTGTCAACTCCACTCCCCATGGCCCACATTCGGCTGTTGTGCTGTGATTTCTTCCTCTGACTCTGCAGAGCACCTTAAGCTCTCCTTTCTCACTCAGCAGCTCCCCCATCATGACCCCTGCTCCCAGTCGACAGAGCCTAGCTTTGCGCTTCACATATAGTAGCCCCATTTGGTATTTGTCATTGTTGTAGGTCTCTGTTTTCCCACTTCCTCCTTAGTCCCAGTTGCCTCTTGGAAAGACCAGCATTTGAATCTCAGCCCTGTCATACAGTGGTTGCAGGCTCCTCTCCAAATTACTTCCTCTCTCCAGCACTCTTTTCCATCATCTGTGAAATGATGAAAATAGTAGTAGCTTCCTCCTTGGATAATTGTGGAAGTTGTACGATAAGGAGCTACTGGTGTTAACTAACTCTTGATATGTTTTGGTTACTGTTGGTATGTTAAGTGATTCTTCCTTAATCCAACTTGCCTTCTTCAGTTATGGCAGGAATCCAGTAATTCTAGAAGAATGAGAGGTGTGGCTGGAGAAGGCAGGAGATGAGGAAACTGGATGCTACTCATGAAGTCCTGAAGCTACTCTTCCAGGTTCATGGTTCTCATCTGTAGCACCATGTGATGGAGAAAACTCAGGTTGTAAAGCCCAATGATGAAGACTCTGCTACCATACCCTTGGGCAAGTTGCCTTACTCTAACTCTTGATGAATAAGAGAGAGAAAAAATTCAGGTATCAAAACAGTACCTGGCCCACAGGCAGCCCTTGAAAAATGTTCATTGAGCCACCTCTCCTTGCTGGTCCCCTTTGACAAAATCAGATTTGCATGGTTGGTGTTAACTCATATAGTAGGCACTTGGAAATGTTGAATGGATGGATGATGGATAGATGGGTGAGTAGATGGATGAATCAACCAAGATGTCTGAAAGTGGTGATGGGAGGGTGGTATAGACTGTGAAGAGCAAGGCAGAAGGACATGAAATCTTTGTTATCCAATTAAAATGCGAACTCTGTCTTGGGCCAATATGCAGATATTCATGAGAAGCCATCACAACTTTCATGCCATAGGGGATGTGTTTGAAATGCTGTTGTTTCCTTTACCAGGCTCCTTGCAGATAGACACTAGTCGTAGAGCATCATCATGAAGGAAGAAGCTAAGTGAGTAGGGTTTGGGCTCTGGAGGCAGATTATGCTCTGAGTCAGGCAGTCTGATACAGTGGAATAAGAGCAGGCTCACCACTACGTATATGAACTTGGGGAAAATCCTTCTGTTTCCCTGGACCTCAGCTGTTGCATCTTGAGAATGGGATGATGAAATCTGCCTAGGAGGATCTATTTTGTGGAATATTTTAGTGTACTTGAGCTGCCATAACAAAATACCAGAGATTGGATAGCTTAAACAACAGAAATTTATTGCTCACAGTTCTAGAGTCAAGAAGTGTAAGGTCAAGGCTGATTTGGTTTCTGATGGGAGCTCTCTTCCTGGCTCGCAGATGGCTTCCTTCTTGCTCCATCATCACATGACTGAGAGAAAGAAAAAAAAAATCTCTCTTTCTAGCCTCTTCTTAAAAGGCCACAGTCCTATTAGACTAGGGCCCCACCCTTATGACCCCATTTAACCTTAACTACTTCCTAAAGCCTTGCATGCATACTCAATCACTGAGTCGTGTCTGACTCTCTGTGATCCCATGGACTGCAGTCCACCAAGCTCCTCTGTCCACGGAATTTTCCAGGCAAGAATACTGGAGTGGGTTGCCATTTCTTCTTCCAGGGGTTCTTCCCAACCTAGGGATCAAACCCGAGTCTCCTGTGTCTCCTGCATTGGCAGGTGGATTCTTTACCACTGAGAAGCCCCTGCCAAAGCCCTTACCTGTCTCCAGATAGAGTCATGTTAGGGTTTGTCAGCATATACATTTTGGTGGGGCACAATTCAATTCATAGGACAGAGAATACATGGGATGCTTGTTACAAATATGCTTCATGAGCTATGAAGAACTATACCCGTTTGATCATGGTAGGGAGTTTTTTAAATTTTTAAATCATTTTTTAAATTTTGGTGTTGTGAGACCTTCTTCAGAGTACCCATTTATTCACGTAACAATAGTTACTGAGTTCCTACTTTGTGCCGGGCACCATCCTAGACACTGGGCTGGCAGCAATAGAGAAAAGATTTTTAAAAAATCCTCGTCTTTATAGAGCTTACCTTATAGAATGCAGACAAATAAAATATATAATTTATAAGATGGGGAACAGTCATGAGGAGGATGATAAAGCAAGGAAGGGTGGTTGAAAATAATAGGGAATAGTTTGCATTTTAAGTAGAGGGTGTTCAGGGAGCACCTGGTTGGAACAAAGACTTTAACATGAGGAGGGAAGAAGTGAGCCATGTGACTATTTAGGAAAAGGATTCCAGGCAGAAGGCAGAGCCTGTGCAAAGTCCCTGAGGTAGGAAAGTACTGGGTGTATTTGGGGGAAAGCAGTGAGACCTGAATGGCCAGAGCTGAGTGACTGGTAGAGAGAGAGGGGAAGATGAAGTCAGATTCAGTCCAAGAAGAGGACTCACTCTCTGGTTGTACAGAGGGCTGGACAGCAGTAGCAAGAGGAACAAGAAAACATCTCAAAGGAGCAGGGGAAGATTTCCTTTATTCCTTGAAGATCTAGGCTTGTCTCCAGGAACACCTGTGGGAGTCAGTTGTCATCTGCTCCAAAACTCCTTTCAGTATTTCTGGTACCCCAGACATCTCCCCCTGTGAAGGCTGTGGTTAACGGCTACTTATAGAAAAACGTTCCTAGCTGCATATGTAAATGAGATAGCATCCATGCATTATTAAAAGAGTAAATTCATAGCTGGAAGCGAATGTGTGTGAAGCCAGGTTCATGCAATACAGTACCTTCACACACCAACAGGACCAGAAGCAGGGCTCCTGTTTGAGTCAACCACAGCTACTAACTGGACAATATAGGCTCTGAAAACACATTTGCTGAAAGATATAATTTCACTAAGTGGCATGGATCAGGATTGCAAAAGAAAGGGAGGGGATGCTCTTGATTGAGGCGTGGAGGAGAATTTCCAGTCCTGCTAATGCCCAGGGTTCAGCATCAGCCCCGGTGGAGGTGGAGGGGGCCATACACACCTGTGCCCAGGAGTGTTCTCTCAACCGAAAATATCTCTTCTAATGCCAGAAAATAATAGATTCTACCATTGAGGCTTTATTCCTTTAAATTTCTCTCTTTCTTCCATTTTGAAAGGTAACAGCCACAGGCACACCAAATTCGGCATCAGTGACTCGCCTTCATTATTTCCAGGTTGTGTAAACTCACCTAAGCTTCGTTTTTTCCATCTGAAAAGTGGAATACAATAGTAATCCCTACCTCCCTGTTTATAAGCTTGGATGGTCTCATGAATGTAAAATAATGACTATAAGGAGTGGTATGTGCATGCGTGTTAAGTCACTTCAGTCAGATCTGACTCTTTCGACCCCATGGACAGTAGCCTGCCAGGCTCCTCTGTCCATAGGATTCTCTGGGCAAGAACACCGGAGTGGCTTGCCAGGCCATCCAACCCAGGAATGGAACTCCTGTCTCCTGAATCGGCAGGCGGGTTCTTTACCACTTCCCTGGTGGCTCAGTTGGTAAAGAATCTGCCTGCAATGCCAGAGACCTGGGTTCGATCCCTGTTTGGCAAGATCCCCTTGGAGAAGGGAATGGCTACCCATTCCAGTATTCTGGACTGGAGAAGTCCATGGACTGTAGAGTCCATGGGGTCACTAAGAGTTTGACACGACTGAGCAACTTTCACTTTCACTTTCTTTACCACTAGTGCCACCTGGGAAGCCCCGTATGGAATAGTAGTTATTGTTATTCCCACTTTAAAGGTGTGTGTGATATTAGGAGGCACAATGTCTTGTGTCCAAATCTGCACCTGCTTTTGGGAATCCAGTTAGTGACTACTATGGGGCTCCTTTTTAGATCCGAGGGCTACAGCAGTTCATAAAAGAGAGGAGACTCCTGCCCTGCAGTGAGACAGAGATAATAACAAAGTACACGCATCCACCAATGAGACTACAGTGGCTATGTAAGTGACAACCAAGAGGCTTAAACTCATGACTTCATTATCCCCTTGAGTGGAAATCAGGCATGCCTGCAGTCCTGAAAGAGCTTTCAGTAAGTGAAAGAAGTATCCATAAGTTCATTTGTGTCACATTTTAGATTCCACATAAAAGTGATATCAGATGGTATTTGTCTTTTTCTGACTGACTTAGTATGGTAGTCTGTAGGTCCATCCATATTGCTGCAATTAATGTAACATTGTAAATCAACTACACTTCAACAAAAGAAATTTTTAAAAAGTAGTGTCTGAACCAAAATAATATACAACTAGTCCTTAGGATTCCTAGAGAGTTACAAATAAAGGGCTTGGGTTGGTCCAGGGAGGGAAAGACAAAGTCTGATTATAGAAATCAGGGGAGGCTCCTTCACAAATGTGGACTTCAGAGGAAGAGTATCCATCTGTAAAAGTCTGGCTGGTGATGGTATGATACCCATGGCCATGTAACCAGGCAAGTGTATTTGGAAAGATGCCGGTGAACTTAAATGACCAGGAAAGTGGAAGATGCTTCAAAACATTGTTTCAGGTGGAAACTTGGGGGCTGTTGAGATATTTGAAGCTGGGCGTAAAGTTTGCTGATACCTAGTTCTCCCAGGAATGCTCCTTGGTCAGGGGAGGACATTAGGAAGCTGGGTGAGGCAGGATATAAAACTGTCCCATGTGATATGAAACGGTGTTGGACTACATGATCATGCTTCTTACTTTTGCTTTATCATTTTCATTTCTTAATTTATTGGAATATAATTGCTTTGCAATGTTGTGTTAGTTTCTGTGGTACAACAGCATGAATCAGCTATTGCTTTATCTTTTCAGCATCAAGTATCATTAATATTTTCAGAGTCCTGATTAATATTTCATTGGAGTGCTTTCGTTTTCCCCTTAAACATGTATTTAGAGTGGATTGCCACATTCCTGGGTAATTTTATTAAATTCAGAGGCCAATTTCCTTTTTACAACAGTCTGCTGCTTTGATTTTATAAAGAAAATCAATGGGAAGAAAGGGGTTGCTGAAATAGAAATTTGCTTTATAGCAAAATATGCAGGAACTCCTCTATTCATTTTTAAGTGGGAGAATAACTCCAGCTATAAAAATGATCATCCTTATGTATTCGTTGTTTGTGTATATATATATTAATATATCCATAAGTATGCATCTGTTTAAATTAGAGTGACATCAAGCTGATTTTTTTCAACTTCAATTCTTGGAGAACCTGTTCTAGTTTGGTCTGTGAAAAACTAGCAGATGTCAGCCGCATCACTGAGCCTTGTCTGCCTGGGCTTGAGTCTCAACTCAGCCACTAACTAGAGGGGCAACGTCGAACACATCACTGCCTGTCTCCAGGCCTCAGTTTGCTCATCTATAAATGCTGCTGCTGCTGCTGCTGCTGCTAAGTCGCTTCAGTCGTGTCTGACTCTGTGTGACCCCATAGACGGCAGCCCACCAGGCTCCCCCGTCCCTGGGATTCTCTAGGCAAGAACACTGGAGTGGGTTGCCATTTCCTTCTGCAATGCATGAAAGTGAAAAGTGAAAGTGAAGTCGCTCAGTCGTGTCTGACTCTTAGCAGCCCCATTGACTGCAGCCTACCAGGCTCCTCTGTCCATGGGATTTTCCAGGCAAGAGTACTGGAGTGGGTTGCCATTGCCTTCTCCACATCTATAAATGAGGTAACCCAAACGTTCTCTGACATCCCACCTGCCTCTAGCATTTGGGAAGTTGATGAAAACTGACAAAAACGTGGCAAGAATCTACAAGAGCCATGGAGGGAGTAAAAAGAACATTTGTATTTAGTTCCAAGATAGCATATTGAGAAACAACGAAATTAATGAAAAGAACCACTTTTATTGAGTTAGCACTGAGTAGAGAAACAATGAAATGATTGTTTTTGGAAACCTTTCCAACCTAAGCTGAAAACAAACCCAACATAACAATGAGCCTCCTTGGGTTCCCGCACTGTCGCAGTGGGAATGAAACTCCTGGGTTTGGGAGGACTATCCCTCCGCCCTCATCATTTCCAAGGCAGAGCACGGATCATCTATGCGGGCTAAGCCTGCCTCCTGTTCCCCGAACCGCCAGACATTTACAGAAGCGAAATTAACATCATGCCTGGCTAGCGGCTGCACCTTCTGAGTGCTGCAGGGCTCCTGGCTCTCATTAAGACTTCAGGGCAGGCGGGCACGCTGCTGTTGGGACTACATGCCTTGACATCGAGTCTGGAGGTGAAGGAGACTAACAGAGAAGGACCACTCTTCCACTTGGCCAACAAAGGTCGATCTAGTCAAAGCTATGGTTTTTCTAGAAGTTATGTACAGATGTGAGAGTTGGACCATCAAGAAGGCTGAGCTTGATGCTTTCAAACTGTGGTGCTGGAGAAGACTCTCGAGGGTCCCTTGAACTGCACAGAGGTCGAATCAGTCCATCCTAAAGGAAATCAAACCTGAATATTCAATGGAAGGACTGGTGCTGAAGCTGAAGCTTCCATACTTTGGCCACCTGATGAGAAGAGCTGACTCAATGGAAAAAGGCCCTGATGCTGGGAAAGTTTGAGGGCAGGAGGAGAAGAGGGTGACAGAGGATGAGATGGTTGGTTGGCATCATTGACGCAATGAACAGGAGATTGAGCAAACTCTGGGAGATGGTAAAGGACAAGGGAAGCCTGGCGTGCTGCAGTCCATGGGGTTGCAAAGAGTCGGAAACGACTGAGTGATCGAACAATGATAACAACCTTCTACAGGCTCTGCAGGAAATTCCTGCAAACAGTGAGTTCTCATAAATTAACCTCTGCATAGGCTATGTCTAACCCTCAGAGTTCTGTGTGATCAAGCCCACCATGCCCATTTCGTAGATGAGGAAACTGGGACCGAGAAGTGATGCCTCTTGGACACAGTTTTACAACTTCTATGATAGGTATGTTCCTGGTAAAGGCAGTGCCAGCATCCCTTTATGTGGGTTTGTATACTCTCTGAAGCCCTCACAGCATCTTGCTGACATACACGAGGGCAACATTTTTATCCCCACTTTATTGATGAAGAAACTGAGGCCCTTGAGGCCCTTAAGGCCCCAGTGTCCAAGGCCATGGCTGAATGGTTAGCAAGTCATCTCTAAAACTGACTCCTTGCCTCCTACCACCTTGGCTTCATGCTGTCTCACTTACAATTAACAGTGGGAAATAAAGAGTATTTAATAAGAAAAGCATTTTCCTTTAATACACATTTTTAGGGCTGACGAGACACTTAGAGATCATCTAAAGGAGAAGTTGGTCTTCTGAGGAGGGACTCAGTGGATCCAGAGTCCTCCTGAACATTTATACGATTTCAGGTGCGTGAAAGGCTCACTTTGTAACAAGAAAGTACACTGGGCAAGACAATCAGTGATGGGAGGTTGTGTGACTTTCCAGAGATGTCTGGCCCTTCAGCATGGCCCTGGCACACAGCACATGCTCAGGACGTTGGTGAAATTAATCATATCCTAAAAAAGGATCCTTGCTGGGTCTTCCCTTGTGGTCCAGTGGTTAAGACTTCGCCTCCCAACGTAGGGCGTGAAGATTCCATCCCTGGTCGGGGAGCCAAGATCCCGCATGCCTCACAACCAAAAAACTAAAAACATAAAAAACAGAAGCAGTATTGTAGCAGTAAAGACTTTACAAATGGTCCATATCATTAAAAAAATCTTTAAAAGAGGACCTTGTTGATTATCTATTTTATATAAAGTAGTATGGAATTGCCTTTTTTGTAGTTGCCTTTTTGGGCTTCCCTAGTAACTCAGCTGGTAAAGAGTCCACCGCAATGCAGAAGACCCCGGTTCGATTCCTAGGTCAGGAAGATTCCCTGGAGAAGGGATAGGCTACCCACTCCAGTATTCTTGGGCTTCCCTGGTAAGCTCAGAGAAGTAAAGAATGTGGCTCAGACACTAAAGAATTCCCTGTGGCTCAGACAGTAAAGAATCCACCTGCAATGCAGGAGACCTGGATTCGATCCCTGGGTTGGGAAAATTCCCTGGGGGAGGGCATGGCAACCCACTCCAGTGTTCTTGCCTGGAGAATCCCCATGGACAGAGGAGTCTGGCGGGCTTTAGTCCGTGGGGTCTCAAAGAGTCAGACACGACTGAGCGACTTAGTGCCTTTTTATTTATTTTTTGCTATGATAAGTTGCTTGTTGATGGATGAATAACTTCATTTATATAGCTTTTTGATGGTTGAGGTTCAGTTCAGTTCAGTCGCTCAGTTGTGTCCACCTCTTTGCAACCCCATGAATCACAGCACGCCAGGCCTCAGTGTTCATCACCAACTCCCGGAGTTTACCCAAACTCATGTCCATCGAGTCGGTGATGCCATCCAGCCATCTCATCCTCTGTCATCCCCTTCTCCTCCTGCCCCCAATCCCTCCCAGCATCCAGGTCCTTTCCAATGAGTCAACTCTTCACATGAGGTGGCCAAAGTATTGGAGTTTCAGCTTCACCATCAGTCCTTCCAATGAATACCCAGGACTAATCTCCCCCAGGATGGACTGGTGGGACCTCCTTGCAGTCCAAGGGACTCTCAAGAGTCTTCTCCAACACCACAGTTCAAAAGCATCAATTCTTCGGCACTCAGCTTTCTTCACAGTCCAACTCTCACATCCATACATGACTACTGAAAAAACCATACCCTTGACTAGATGGACCTTTGTTGGCAAAGTAATGTCTCTGCTTTTTAATATGCTATCTAGGTTGGTCATAACTTTCATTCCAAGGAGTAAGCCTCTTTTAATTTCATGCCTGCAATCACCATCTGCAGTGACTTTGGAGCTCAAAAAAATAAAGTCTGACATTGTTTCCACTGTTTCCCCATCTATTTCCCATGAAGTGATGGGACCAGATGCCATGATCTTAGTTTTCTGAACATTGCTTTAAGCTAACTTTTTTTTTTGGTTGAGGTTATTTCCCAAATATTCAAAATTGATATTGCTAGATTTAATTATTTTAATACTCATAGATCTTGATACATATTGTCAACTTTTTTTCAAATCATTCTGTTTTATATATAGTTTTGTATAAAACGTATAAATGCATAGCTTTCTGAGGCCCTCAATTTGAACTAAATATTATAAAAGTTTTGCTAATTTAATTAGCAAAGTGACATCATTTTTTCGGTTTGCATTTCCTTGAATAATAGCAAGACCAGCTTTTTGGTTGCATATTCTTACCATTTAGTATTTCTTCTTTTAGGAAATTGTAAGGCTGTGTCTTTTGTCTATCGTTCTTTGATATCTTGCTGTATTCCTTACCAATTTTATGATAATTTACATAATAACAATATTAACATTTTGTCATATTTTCTAAAAAAAAAAAAAAATTCTGTGATGCCACAAAATAACTGAGTGCATTCAGGGGTAACCATGGATCTCAGAAATCATCTGTCCAATTTTCTCCCTTTCCACATGCAGACCCTGGGGCTTAGAAAGAGCAAGGCGGTAGCCTTGGGTACACTTGGGACAGAGTAGGATCTAGGAGCTGGGCTTAATCTCCTCTCTGCGTGGGGGTGGGGGATGCTTCTCTCTGAGCAGTGCTGCCCCCTCCCAGGGTCTCCTGCAGTAAGAACTAACTGCTGCCCATCGGAGGCCCCAGAGGCCCCTTGTTGGCCAGCTTGGTATGGCTTGTGTTCAGCAAGACATTCTCCTTGCAAAGGAAGGTGCTCAAGTGCTTGAGAAAAGAGATTCTCTTAAGTAGGTTAAACACGCCCCCACTCCCCAGCCTCATTTACACTCTTCATTTGCTCAGCAGACTGTGGCTTCTCAGATGGTTCTGGGTAAATTGCAGCCCCATCCAGGTGTGAATGATTCTAAACCACAGCAGATTGGGGTCTGAGCTCATCACGCTGCATGGAGAAGACACAGTCTGGGTCCGGATGGGCCTTGGGCCTGCACTGCCTACATCCCTCCACCCTGGCCAGGTTTTGAGCTGTCTCTGGAGGTCACTGCAGGTCCAGCCTGCTAGGAAACAGGGAACGGAAGCCCAGAGCAGAATTTCTGGGAAACGAAGAGTTTCTCTTCCCTACTCCAGCCATTTCTCTTCTGTCAGAGCCCTAATGAGCTTTTAGTGCCAGGAGGGGAAAGCAAATGGAAAGAAAACAGCCCGAAGTTGCTAATGCTATTGACAGTAACCGCGCTGCAGGAACCCCTTCCCATGGGGCCACCTTCCTGCCCGTGGTCTGCCTAAGAGGAAGAAAGGGAAGGAAATAAATAAAGTCCTTGTAAGTATAAAGCGGGAATTACATGCAATCCATTTGTGCAAGTATTGCATTTGTGCATGGATCCGGAGTTAACCCTTTCAGCTTCATTAGTTGCTAAGTAGGGCTGAGATTAACCACCGTCTCTGGCAATGCTTCAGATGTGGTGGAGAGGCTGTTCTGTAAGGCCGGGGGCTGGGATGGATGCGTCTTTGGCAGTTTGCTTCTTAGTAAAGAAATCAGAGAAACAGCTGGTGGGTGCTGGGCAATGTAGTCCTAGTGGATTTCTAGCTCTTTACATGCCAAGCCCAAGGTCTTTGAAATCCCTCTCTGAAGATGAAGAGGAAGGCAGGGATTGGGTTCAAATCCAGCCTCCACTAAGTTGATCAGTCTCCCTCTGCCTTAGTTTCCCTGTCTGTGGTATGAGGACGGTAGCACCTGCCTCAAAGCCTGTCCTGGGGGTTCAGTGAGATAATATCTATACATTATAGGAATGAAACGAATGCATTAAACTATGTGTTTGCAGTCTTCCATCCCCCCCACCTACCTCTGCCCATATGTATCTACTAAGGAAATTGTCTTTGCAGTCTACCAGTTCATATCATGAACTTTGACAGTGGTTCAGAAATTGACTTGTATGTGTGTGTGTGAGAGGGATGAGGGGAGAGAGAGAGAGAGGGATGGGGGGGAAGGGAAAAAGTATGAAAATTATATCCCAAGAACCAAGGATTACTCAGAAAAGAGAAATATAAGCAGAAGGAGATGGGAGCAAGGATGGAGGAGAAGTGCCCCATTAGGGGCAAATTTTGGGCTGAGGAGTTGACCTGGGTAGAGGGGCTACAGGAAGCTATGAGGCACAGCTGATGAGGGCTAGAGGAGTGAAAGCAAAGGTATTTAGCAAGTGTTGTGGATGATACTGGGTGGTAATAATTTGGTGGTGATGCTACTGGTGGTGGAGTGATGGTGTTATTAGCTTTCTGTTTCTAGGTGCAGTAACATATTACCACAAACTTAGCGACTTAACATAATGCTGACTTTGTGTCTCAGTTTCTCTGGGCCAGGAGACTCTGCTGAGCGTCTCACAGTGCCGAGAGCAAGGGGCCAGCAGGGCTGCGTTCCTTGCTGGGGCTCTAGGGAAGAATCTGTGTTCAAGGTCCTTTGGGTTGTTGGCCGAATACAATTCCTTAAGGTTGTAGGACTGTCGTCCTATTTCCTGCTGGCTGCCGACCAGGGCTGCTCTTTGCTCCTACAGGCATTAGCACCCCTTCTCATGCTTTCCGTAGCATCCCCTCCAGCAGCATGGGTTGAGTTCTTCTCCTGCTTCAGACCTCTCTTTTCCTGCCATATCCCTGACACCCACTGGACAAACTTCTTTGCTTTTAACTGCATGTATCATTAGAGTGGGCCCGTCTGGATAGTCCAGGTTACTCTTCCTATTTTGAGGTCTATAGCCATCATTGCATCAGCAAGACCCCTTTTGCCAGGTGATATGTTCACAGGTTCTAGGGACTAGGGGATGGGTATCACTGAGGGAGAATTTTATAGTGATGGTGATGGTGATGGTGATGGTGGTGCAGTGGGTCCTCTCACTTCTGACAAACACATCCCTACCCCACTGCTAGATCAGATTCTCACTGGCTCAGGGGTGAGCCTGACTGCACCTGTGGGCAATACAGCACTAGAGAACATGACTGGCTAGCAAGCACTGGGCTGCAGGTTCCAGGAGTAGGGAAACCACGCAAGAAGGCATGGGGATGGTGGCCATCCTTTTGACCTTCACCAGTTCTCATGTCCTTCACCTTCACCCCAGAAGATTGCTTTTACACATCTGTCTCCCTTTCCCCCAAGCTCCTGAGGACAGAGATTCCTCTCATGTTATCCTTCCTCACAGCCTTGAGCTCAGAGCTTGCTCTTAGTAGAGGAAAAAGGATGGGGAATTCATAGTTGTTGAGTGCTATTATATGCCAGCCATGTTATATTAATATTTTTTTTCTGATGTGTGCACCAGCATGCCTACTTCACATCAAGGAAACCGAGGCACAGATAGGGTGGTGATGGCATTGGTAGTAGAGTGATGCAAGTTACGGTTGTGAGACTTGTGAAGTGTACAGAGCTAGCAAACTGCAAAGCCAAGTTACAAACGCTGCTGACATTTCGTTCTGCGGCAGTGTGCTGTCTCCCACCGTAGGTGCTCAAATGAGCCCAGTCACCAGCTGCCTGAGAGAGAAGAGAGAGCATGTAGCCGGGATGCTCCCCCACCCAGTGGCTTTCCTCGGTGCTGATCTGAGGCTCTGAGACGGTGTGGAAGGTGGGCGGTTGGCTACAAGAGAGCTCTGTTCCTCCATAACCAAGTCTGTCAGTACATTGATTTCTTTCAGCCTGTTTCAGATAAGTTTTCTCCAGATTTAATACATGAAACAAACATTGTGTTTGGCTGTGGGTCCTCGGAGAGAGATGGGAGGGAGATTTAATCACTCAACGTTATTTGCAAAGAAGGGTCTGTGTGTGTGTGTGTGTGTGTGTGTGTGTGTGTGTGACCTTGGTTCTGGCAGCTGCCATTGCTGTGGCTGCCATTAGGAGGGCCAGCTGCCCCCTTCATCACCGGAGGGCATGCCAAGCAGCGGATTGTTCTCTCAGATTCTGGCATCCCTTCCCCCACCCACAGGACGCAGCCTAGCTCCCACGTCCAGTATACTCTCCCCTTCCACCTCCCATCGCCCTCAGAGATCACACAGGCCCCAATGTGTCATGCTAAATGGTATGTTATTAAAAGCTGTCTTTTCTAGCGAGTGCTCTAAAAGTTGTTTCAAATTATTACTATGGTCATACTGTCAGATAAAGCCTGATCCTAGACCAGAAGGCTTATCTCCAGACTCCTCGTATATTGGTCTTTCCCTTAAATGGGATGACTTTCTCCCTTAAATGGGGAAGTCACCCCATTTAAGGGGGAGGGACAGGTGACCAGTTGAACCTGGGGAGACCTGGAGAGGAGAGGAGACAGAAGAGACTCAATGTGAAGAACTCATGGCCTTGGGGATTTCTCAAGGGATGTTCCATAGGCTGAGCCCAAGGCCAGGAGCATGCGTAGGAATTCTTTGCAATCTGGCTGGTGAGGGGGTCAGGTGGTGATGAGTTCAGTGGAAGCTACATCCCCATGACCCACCTCACCCATCACAGAGCCCAGCCCTGCCAATCTTGAATGGGGACCCAGGGCAGTGGTCCTCCAGGGAAGGCTGACCAAGAGTTGATGACACCTGAAGGTCTAGGATGTCAAAGAAGTTAGAGCAAAGAGACTGCCAAAGGGTCTGAAGCTGTTCATTTCTTCATTCATTCATTCACTCAATAAATATTTTAAAAGTCACATCTACTGGCCCTAGGACTACTGGACACTGGAAAATAGGGCAAAATGCATAAAATGATAAAAATAATGCTTTGGTCATGCAGATTTCAAGGAAGCTGATAATATTAATGCAATAGATTAAGTATGAAAATTCTTTACAAAATTCTCTCATCAAGAGGTGACTTCTTTTTCCCCATCCCTTAGGTCTGGGCTGGCTTTGTGACTGGCTTTGACCAAAGCATGTTAGGAGTGACACATTCTGGGGTCTAGGTCTTAAGAGTCATTGCGATTTCTGTTTCACCCTCTTGGAACTTGGAGTCCATACCATGAAGAAGTCAGAAATGATCTATCATAGAGAGAGGGAGGCCCCTCATCTCACTGGCCCTAGCTGAACCCAGGCCCCAGGCAATCCTCAGCTGAATACAGTGGCTTGAGCAAGACTAGGTTAGCATTGCCCAGCCAGCCTGCGGAATCACAACAAATAATGAACCACTGTTGCCTCATGCCACTGTGTTTTGAGGTGGTTTGCAGCACAGTAATAGATAACTGGAACAATGAGGTACATTTCAGATTTTCCTTTTTTTCTGATAAACTAAGATGTTAAACTTTCTGATAAGTACCTTAGGCTCTGTAAATGTTGAAAAGCACTTACAATTTTTATGTGCCTGTAGTCCAGCCTTCCATTTACTTTAAAGTAACATATAGACATGGTGCAAATACTCCAACACTGGGGAAGACAGAAAATAGAGAAGTCAAATTTGTCTTCCACATCTCAATCCCCAATCCATTCCTCTAAGGTAATAGCTGTGAGCAGTTTCTCCTGGATCCTTCCAGTAAAGATAGATTATTTGTATACTAGCATACAACTATAGGCAGTATCCAAAGGCAGTATCTAGGCTTATCTCCTTTTTTTACTTATAGCAACTGTATTGTATGTACTGTTCTGCATTTCGGTACATTTTGATTGTTTTTTTGTTTGTTTGTTTTCTCTACTGGTGATTAATCTCAAACACGTTTTCATCACCAGAGACCTATTTCTTAGTGTCTCACTGTAAAGATGGATTCATGAAGGGAAGTTGCACTGTTTCAAGTTTTGAATCTACACATCTTGATGTACTTTTGCTTAAATATCCACAGATATTGCTTATATATTCTGGATCAAAGAGCATGTTCATTTGACATTTTGACAGATACATTTATTTTTGAACAGCCATATGAAAAGTGTTTTCTGACCATTTATAACAATATCTACCTTTGTATGCTTACAGATGTATTGTTCCATTTGAGTCCCACACTGGCATGAGAGTTGGTCATCTTAACACTTCATGGAAGGAGAAACTGAATCTTAGAGAGGTTGAGCACATGCCCAGGGTCACACAATTAGTGATTTTTTTTTTTTAATTTAAAGGCATTAACCTTCCACAGGGACCTGAGCAGCTGGTAAAATCCAAACTGAACACATACTAAGTTAATTTCATTACAAAAGGAGTTGTTACTGTTGTTTAGTCACTAAGTTGTGTCCAACTCTTTTGCAACCCCATAGACTGTAGTCCACCAGGTTCCTCTGTCCATGGGATTTCCCAGGCAAGAATACTGGAGCAGGTTGCCATTTCTTTCTCCAGGGGATCTTCCTGACCAGGGATCGAAGTTGCTTAGCAGATGGATTCTTTACCACTGAGCCATCTGGAAGGCCCACAAAAGGAGTACAGAGTTAAAATTGTCTCATCTACTTGGTCCTCTGATAAATGAAAAGCTGATGTCTCCAACACTTGAGATTCTGAAATTGCGAAAATGTAGGCAGAAGAGCCTGGTGGGCTACAGTCCATGGGTTTGTGAGGAGTCGGACACAACTTAGTGACCAAGCAACAACAACAAGGCTCATTGTGGATGCGGGTAGCAGGCTCAAAGAGGCAGGGAGAGGACGCTTCATGGAAGAGCCCTTCCCCTAGGCCCGATGAAGCGGAGATGAGCCACGCAAATCTGGCCAGATGGCTCTCCCACAGGAGCCATCTCCCAGTGTTCCTTGGCCTGGATTCAGGCTGGGGCTCAGTTACAGGAGATGCTTCCCCTAAGAGGTACAGCTGGGAGCTCAGGCCTTGGCAGGGCAGCCTAGGCCCTCCACAGGGGACTGTACTGTGACAAAGGTTTAAACTGGAGTCTCTGCCCTGACCCTTTGGGAGTCAGGGCCTTTCTGCCACCCCAGTTCCAGCCCCAGATTTAACTGGGTGAAGAGCAGAGGTATTCTTACCAGGGGAGATCAGGGGGAGGGATATATGGGGATAAGAGAACTACTAATGCCAAGTACCTGCTTTGTGTCCAGTGTTCTACATGCATTCACATCAAGCATAAAGAGTGATCATTATCCCATTTCAGAGATAGGAAGGCTGAGGCTCAAGAGCCCAGTTTTTAGAATTATGGGATTCTCAAGGTCGGGGCCAGGTTGGCAGCTGGGGTGTGTTATTGTCAGCGTGGACTGCTATCACAGATACAAGAGACTGGGTGACTTAAACAGCATGTATTTATTTCCCACAGTTCTGGAGGCTGGGAAATCCAAGATCAAGAAGATGCAGAGTCAGTGTCTGGTAAGGGTATGCTTCCTGGCTTGCTTTCTCTCCGTGTCCTCCCATGGCAGAGAAAGACATCATCTCTCCATGTCTCTTCTTATAAGGGCACTAATCCCATCATGGGGGCTCCACCCTCAAGACCAAATGACCTCCAAAAGGCCCCACATCCAAACCATTACCTGGAGGGTAAGAACCTCAACTTATGAACTTAGGAGGACACAAACGTTCAGTCTGAAGCAGGTGTTCTGTTCAGGGATTCTGTGCTTGAGCTGTTAACCCCTGCCTACCTGCAGCTGTATTTGCTCCTTAGGAGTAGAGTAGGCCAGAGCCTGCACCTGGGCCCCTTTGGGCTGAGACTGGAAACCAACCAACACCTGAGACAAGCTGACCACATTTTAGGGCATTCTTTCTTCCTCTACCCACTGCCCTGAGTTCTTCTCAGTAAGGTTAGGTAATACATCCAATGTCTATCTTTTGAAGGTAGAGGCCTGAATTGAATCTGAAGCCCTACACTTTCTGCTAGATGAACCCTGTGGTGGTGTGATCCTGGAGCTCAGGCTCTAGCTGCACTGCCTGAGTTCACACCTGGGGTTTTGCCACATGATAGCTGTAGTGACTTTGGCCAAAGTAACCTCCCTGTCCTTGGAAAGGGGATGAGGACAGTACCTTCCTCATTGGGTTACTGAGAGCATGATATAGGTTAATGCACATGAAGACCTGAGAACAGTGCCTGGCACAAGGCAGGTGCCTGATAAATGGGTATTACTTTCCCGACCCCATCAGGCATGCCAGGGATGGAGCAAGACAGCTCTGGGAGAAGAAAAAGGGAAGAAAGAGTACCTTAGTGAAGTTGATTCTCCTCTCTGTGGGGGTGGGGAGACTGTCCCAAGTCTCATGGCTGGAGACCTGTCACTGTCTCTGCTATGAACCCGCCTAGGGTCCCTCTGGCAATAATGCACTCAGCTCCTCTGTTCATCAGGGCCAAACACTGAGGGTGACAAGGGCAAAGAGAGCAATAAATCCTCCCACCCAGAGGATTTATTTTCCTTTTTAAAGTTTTTTTTTTTTATTTTATATTGGACTTTAGTTGACTTACAGTGTTGTATTTGTTTCAGGTGTACAGCAAAATGATTCAGTTATATATATATATTCTTTCCCAGTTAAGTTATTACAGAATATTGACCGGAGCTCCCTGTGCTATGCTGTAGTCCTTGTTGATTATCTAGTTTATATACACTGCATGTGTGCTAAGTTGCTTCAGTCGTGTCTGACTCTTTGTGATCCTATGGTCTGTAGTCTACCAGGCTCCTCTGTCCGATGGGATTCTCCAGGCAAGAATACTGGAGTGGGTTGCCATGCCCTCCTCCAGGGTATCTTCCCGACCCAGGGATCGAACCCCTGTCTCTTATGTCTCCTGTACTGGCAGGCAGGTTCTTTACCACTAGTGCCACCTGGGAAGCCAAAATACTGTCTTAAACTAGCAGGACTGGCACAGTTGTGGCTGTTTGATCCAGACTATAGTATGTTTATGTTAAGGGGCTGTCCCAGTGGCTCAGCAGTAAAACGTCCACCTGCAGTGCAAGAGACGTGGGTTTGACCTCTGGGTCAGGAAGATCCCCTGGAGGAGGGTATGGTAATCCACTCTAGTATTCTTGCCTGGAGAATGCCATGGACTGAGGAGCCTGGAAGGCTACAGTCCATAGAGTCACAAAGAGTCGGACACAGCTGAAGCAACTGAGCATGATGCAAGCACACATGTGTATGTTAATCACAAATTCCTAATTTATCCCCTTACCACCTTTCCCCTTTGGTAACCATAAATTTGTTTTCTATGCCTGTGAGTCTGTTTCTGTTTTGTAAGTAAGTTCATTTGTACCATTTTTTACATTCTGTATATAAGCAATATCATATATTTGTCTTTCTCTTTTTGACTTACTTCACTTAGTATGATAATTTCTAGGTCTGTCGATGTTGCTATACATGGCATCATTTCATTCTTTTTAATGGTTGAGTAATATTCCACTGTATAAATGCCACATCTTTTTTATCCATTCATCTGTCAATGGACATTTAGGTGATTCCATGTCTTGGCTGTTGTAAACAGTGCTGCAATGAACATTGGCTGCATGTTTCTTTTCGAATTATGGTTTTGTCTGAATGTATGCCCAGGAATGGGATTGCTGGATTGTATGGTACCTTTACTTTTAGTTTTTTAAGGAACATTTTCCATAGTGGCTATACCAATTTACATTCTCACCAAGAGTGTAAGAGGGTTCCTTTTTCCCTACACCTGGAGGACTTCTCGCTTCCAAGTACTATCCAGGACTGACCCCACTTAGCTATAGATCAGACGAGGTCAGGAGTGTTCATGGGCTATAGACCATACCCTGAGGATTTCTGACCTATGGGAGTGAGCCACAGGGTTAGGTGCTCCCTGCCTAGACAGTATGTGGGGGAAGGGGGTGGCAGTGGGACAGTGGCCACAAGGTGTGAGGCATCATTTCTGCTCCAGTGGCTCTGGTTTGGGGCAGAGTGACGAGCACTGGACTTGCAGCCAGAGCCCTCCTCAAATCCCAGCTCTACATCTTCCTCTGCATGACCTTGGCAAGTGGCCAGCTCTCTGGGAGTCCCCCTTCCCTCTTCTTCCATAAGGACGTCCATCCAAGCAGTGCAGCTGGCACAGAACAGGCCTCCCCTGGTTTCTTCTCCTGGCCACCCAGCCCTGGGACCGCCCCCTTCATGTCTCGGTGCAGCTCTTCATTCATTCGTAAACCCGCTATGGATCATCTGTGTGCCAGGCACTGGGAGGCTCTGGGGATGTGGTGGTGATTAAAACAGATGCAGCTTCTCCCTTCATGATCACACTGACCTTGAACTCTTAAGTCCAAGGGTGGGGAATCACACAGGGTAGTATTGGGAACATAGGGGCATAGATGGCCTAGAGCTGACCAAGGAAGGGCATCTGGGACCTGGCACAGTCCTTGAAGGGAGTGGGTCTAGGGGGAAGAACATTTCATTCGGCCCTACAGTCTGTGTTCTGGATGGAACCCTCAGGCCAACTTCTTCTGCACCCTCCCCTCCCCACCCTGGGACAGCATCTCCCCCCCACCCCCCCAGCTCCCTGATGAACAGAGACCCCTCTAATAAGCTCTCCCTCTGGTTGCCCCCAGGTTCCCACTGCCAGTTGGCCCCATCTGTCCCTCCTCCTAGATCGCCCAAGCACAACTGATTCCATCAAATCCGATTTTCTGCATCTCCATCAGGACCCCTGCCCTGGGGGGTTTGATCCAGGTTGCCTGATCAGCTGTCTCAGGGAGGACACTTCCCCCCTACCCCGCTGCTTTCTGAAGCAGGAGGACTGCCTCCTCTGATCTGCTGAGCCAGGTGGGGAAAGGCAGCGGGGAGGAAGGATTGCCCTGGGAAAATGGTGCTTTTTAGTTGTCATGGCAACAGCTGCGCGGTGTCATCCAGAAGCCACGCTAAAGGTTGACCTTCCCCTGGGGAAAAGGCAAAGCTTTGAACAAGACCTAAACTCTTTCTCTGGGCTGAGTTAGTCTTCCTCATTCATTCATTCCTTCATTCATTTCATAAATATTCTTTTATTACCTTCTATGTGTGAGGACTATGTATGTCTCTGGGAATTCATAAATAAACTAGTCTCTGTCCACAAACAGTGGGGGAGAAAAAAATGCAAACAGAGGATAATAATGGACTGTGTAAGGGCTTTATGGAAAATGTACACAGGGCTCTAAGTGAGCAGGGCAAGGGCGCCTAACCCTCCTGGACGCTGAGCAGACTCATCAGGCAGCGCTTCATAGTGGGGACGACGCTGGGGCCAAATATTTCGAGAGGGTCAATAACCAGAGGAAGGCTTGCTCCGCCTCTGGAAATACTCAGCCAGTCCTGGAGATGTGCAACAGCTTGGGAATTTGGGGGTAAAATTCATCTGGAATATTCATGGTATTGGGTAGGTATGAGGGAGGGGCAAGAGAGAAGGCTGGGGCGGTCTGCGGCGGTTGGATGGCCAAGTGTCTAAGCTGTGGGGACTGTATCCTTCAGACAAGAGGAGAAGCTGCTGTGGGAATTGCAAGGAGGGAGTGGCAGGTTACAACTGGAGGCAGAGATATAGCTCTGGACATGGACCACGTGGATGGGTGGGGCCTGCAGTGTTTCCTTGGGAGAGTGTACAGGTTTCTGTGACCACTGGAATACGATGGATTGAAGGAAATGAGAGGGAAAATCTGAACTGACTTCCAGATTCCTGACTTGGGGCCAGGCAGGTGTGAACTCCTGAAATAAGGGGAGAGAGAAGACGGGAAGGTGGTGGCCCAGTAGAGAAGAGGCAGTAAGTTCAGTCTGGGCTCATACAGGTGCCTGCAGGATGCTTGGGGAAGATGCAGGCAGACAGCCATGGACCTGGGGTGGCCGATGAGAGAGGCACAGCTGTGCACAGGGCTGAGGCCAGGACCTTGGACCATAGAGCTGGTCATGGGTAAACAGATGGAGGCTGAGAAGAGATGCTCAGAGAAAGAGGGTGGACTAGAGTGAGTGGTGTCACAGGAGCCGGGTGGGAGTGGGCCGTGAGGTCAGATGCTACTGAAAAGGCTGGTAAAATGAGGACTAAAGGAGTGCATTAGATTTGGCAATTAGAGAGCCCCTGGGTAACTCTGCAGCAGAGATTTCTGGGGAGGGGTGGAAGCAGAGGGCAGAGGGGAGGGTGGGGTGGTAGGGGCACCCTGTTAACCTCTCGCTCAAGGAACTAGTCCAGCCGGGGAAGGAGAGGCAGGCTAGAGAGGAGGGCAGGGTGCGAGGATTTCTGATATGCGGGAAACTCCAATAGGTTTGTGGGTGAGAGAGGAGTGTGCTGGAGCAGAGGTTGAAACCTCAGGGCTGTGGATAAGGCTGGAGAAGGAGCAGCGTTGCCAGCCACCCAGAGCTGTTGCTGTGGATTCACTAGCCAGGCAGAGGGAGCTGGACTTGCCTTTGGGAGGGAGCTAGGGTGCAGAGTATGAACCATGGCAGAGGGGTGGAGGGTCACGGGGAGATGGGAGGGGAGCAGGTATGAGGAGACAGTGAGTTGTGAAGACAGAAGGGACTATGGTGTGTCTGTGTGTGTTTATATATATGTCTGTCTGTGTGTGTCTGTGTAGGTGTCTGTATACCTGTGTGTGGATGTGTATGTGTATGTGTGTCTAACTGGAAGCATCATGACATCCCTGTGTCAGTAGACGGTGGTAGATTTTTCAAACCTATATTGTCCAAATTGTTTCATTAGTAAATTGTTCTGGTTTCTGTAATTATTTGAAAGAAATGGATTGTATAGTGTGATGTATGTTTGTGCGTATGTGTATCTGTATGTTAATGCTTCAGTCCTTAGGAGTGTATCTGTGTGTGTTTGTATGTTTCAATGGAGGTGTTTGTTTATGTGTATGCGTGTGTCTTTGTGTTGTGTGCGCTGTGGATGTATGTGCTGTGTTTCTGTGTATATATGCTTATGTATGTGTTTGTGCATGGATCTTTGTGTGTGTGTTTGTATGCATCTATGTGGGTGTGTCTGTGTGTCTGCACCAGTGTGTTTTTGTGTCTGTATCAGTGTGTCTGTGTGTCTGTCCATGTGTCTCTACATGTCTGTTGGGTAAAGCGTCTGCTTTAATGTGTCCATTTATTTGTGTATGTGCTTGTGCGTGTGTATCTGTGGGTGTGTCTGTGTGTGTGTTCGTGTGCATCACCTATGTGTGTTGGAATGAGGTCATAGAGCATGTGTCAGAGCTAGACCCAGAAACATCATCAAGGCCAACATTAGCCCAGTTACTCAAAAGGAGGGACTAGCCCTAGAGACTAGAGAAACATCCTCAAGGTCAGAGAGAGCAAAAGACAGAATCAGTCGGACCCTGGTCTCATGTGGAATTTGCACATCGTATGCTCCTAAGATGGGGGCCCATAACCAGGATCGTGGGAAGGGAAGGCCACCAGAGGCCTTGCAGCCTTCTGGCACCCCAGGAGCTGGTGTTTTTCTCTCCTAGAACTTACTGGTATTGAATAAAAAAATTGTCCCCCAGTCTGAACCTGGAGGCCCAGCACAATGAACTAATGGTGCCTGGGTACTCGTTCTCCTTTGGCCTGGACACTGAGAAATGCTCAACATGAATGGAAAGACCGGTTGACCAGTGCCCCAGAGCCCAGCCCTCTCTCCACTAACCCAGCCACAGAGGGCTGAACTCCCACCTACTCAGGGAAGGATTCGGGTGCATGGAACTTCCTAGAAACATGAGTGCTCCAAGCTCATGTGAAATGAGCCCTCTCCACACGGTCAGTCAGAGTGGCTTTATACTGCCACTACAGCTGGAATTTCATTTCCGCCTGGATGTTTCATTTTGCCATCTAATTTGGTGACAAATCAAGGTGATTTATAGGGAGCAAGCCTGCATTTAGTGTGACATTCTCATCCCAAATGCTGGCCCGTTTTGCACCCTCCCATTACTGCCTTGACTTCACTCAGTGGATATCCATGGATTCAGAAATACAGTGGGGGTGGGGTGTCTGAAAGCCCTCACCCACCCTGCCCCCAGATTCAGGTTATTTTCATTGCCTTGGGCGAGAGCAGATCTAAAATCCTCAAGGCTGTTTCTAAAACAAGTAGCAGGAAACCCCCCTGCTGCAAAATTAGCCAGCATGTACTTGGTACTTGAGATAAACGGCCTTACTTCCCTCAGAGCAGTGTCAGCCAATAGAAATATAATATGAGCCTCATGTGTAATTTAAAATTCGCTAATAGCTGCATTTAAAAGAGTGAAAGGGACGGGCAGAACTCGCTTTCATAACATATTTTATTTAGTCGTTGTATTCAAAATAATATCATTTTAGCATGTAACAAATACAAAAGTTATTACTGAGATGTTTGGGGTATTGAACATTCCTTTTTGTGTTAAAGCCTCGGAAATTGACAGGTATTTTACATTGACAGTCTTTCTCAATTCAGACCAGCCACTTCGCCAGGGCTTAGTCTCCACGTGTGGCTGGTGGCTCCTGGTTTGGACCAACCAACCTCTGATGCTGCCAGCCGTGGGGAACAGATGAGGTTGTTCTAGATGATTCTGAGCTGGGGGCTCTGAATCTCAGTTTTCCCATCTGCGAAGTGAAGGTGGTACTCCCTTTTCTTTGCTCTTCCAGGGACTGTTTTTAAGGTCTCTCGAAGTCAAGTGCCCTGAGTACTCCCAGTTTTAGAGCTCTTGTTCTGAGAAATGATACAACAGGGTTTCAGAATGGTGGACAGTGTTAAATATTTGCATTTAGTGAGTTAACGTTTCCAACACCCTAAAATAGTAACGTGTTTATATAACCTCATTTGGAAAGCAAAAGTCTACATCTGAGGCTAAATCTGAAGATGAGGTCCCAGCTGAATGTTCCTTCTGCTACTCCTCTCTTTGGCCCACTAGGATAGGCTCTTCGTATATGAAAAACAAATATGGGGACTTCATTGGTGGTCTAGAGACTAGGACTCTGCGCTTCCACTACAGGGGCCCAGGTTAATCACTGGTCAGGGAACTAAGATCCTGCATGCCCCGCAGGGCAGCTGAAAAAAGAGGAAAACAAATATGCAAGTTCTTTGCAAACTGTCAAGTGTAGTATACAGGCTTTGGGTGGGTGGGAGAGGTGGGGGTCTTCACATTTGCTAAGAAAGAACAAGGGTACTGGAGGTTTGCTTCTGAGTGGATTCTAGGGCCAGGTCCGCTATGTGCTCCACTCAGAACACTCTGAAACTCTCGAAGCGTGGAGAATTGGAAAGAGGGATCTCCAGACTGGGGACTGAGTGCATGTGTGCAGGAAGGGGAGGTCCTCTCCTGGTGCCAATAGCAAGTTTCTAGAAAGCTGTGGTTCCTCTGGCCCATTTCTTCATTCTTTGGAGGAAATGTCAAGGTAGCCTGGGTCTAAGCCCAAGTTGGGGCTGAGCCACTCTCTCTCCCTCCCTCCCTCCCTCCCTCTCTCTCTCTCTCTCTCTCACACACACACACACACACACACACACACACACACACACACACACACACACACACACACACACACACACATACAAGTTCAGCTTGTTGATCTTTTCCTCCTTTCTGCCTGTTCCTGGCATGGTTTCCAGAGAGCTGTTGCACGCCAGCCACCTGCAAAGGGAGATGACTCTTGTTCTAGCATCACTGTAAGATTCAGAAGGACAGAGAAGACAAATGAGTTTCTTCTCTGGGGATCTTCTTGTCCCAGCTTCAATCTTGATTCTTAACGAGATAAAACTCAGTGCCATAGAAAGAATATGACATTTGGAATAAAGGGACTCCAGTCCAAAGCTTGACTTCTTATTGAAGTTCTACTTTATGGTCCTCAATTTCTCCATTCTGATGCCGTGTGGGCTCCAGGAGGATAGGGATCCCACAGAGCACAGTGTCTGGCACATAGTCATGGCATAAATATTTGAGGACTTATGAAATGTATGTATCTGCGCTGAGTAGTAATACCTGTCTCATGTGATGGTTCTGAGAGCTGATGGAGGAAACATCGGTCATGCACACGTGCGCGCACGCACGCACACACACACAGACACACAGACACACACACACACATATACGTTTTCCAAGCCCCATTCAGCTAAAAGAGAAATTAACAGATTAGTTATTTAGAAGCTTACATTCAAAGGAACAGGATGGTTGAAGACTGAACTAAGATCGTGGAACATGGTGAATATAGAGGTGGGAGAGGAATTTAGGTCTTGGATAGAAGGTCTCACCTTTCTTATCCTGTCAACTATTTATGAGTATTTGTGTGTGTGTGTGTGTGTGTGTGTGTGTGTGTTTTGGGAATGAGAGGTCTTCCTATGTGAGATACACCAAATACCCTGTCACTGGACATTTATCTAGGAATTACTACTGATCTATTGTAAAGTGTGTCTGCCCCCAGAATCAGCAAACTTCTATTGAGTGCTTCTGGCCGCCCCCAAAAGAGGGGAGAGGAGGAAGAGATAGAGAAGCTGTGATACCAGCCCTGAGACATTCGTGGTCTAGAAGGAAGTCAGTATGTAGATGCATAGCATCCCCCTCCCTGCCCCTTTGAGCAGGGTCACTGGAACAACCTACAGGAGAGAGCACTGGGCCAGAGCTCAACCAGAGAGTGAAAGCTGACCTTTCAGATCCCAGAGGACATTTTCGGACCCCTTGAGCACGACCTTCAGTTTAAGGGGAAACAGCTCATCCCAGTCCTTTCCAGCCTAGAGCACAGCTACCTGCTGATTCTACCTGGCCTGTGAGCAGCCCTGGGGGCCAGGCTTGCTGTTGAAGGGAGGGAAAGAAAGAAAGTGTTAGTCATTCAGTCAGTTAGTCGCAAAGAGTGTCTGACTCTTTGTGACCCCATGGACTGTAGCCCACCAGGCTCCTCTGTCTATGGGATCTTCCAGGCAAGAATACTGCAGTGGGTTGCCATGCCCTCCTCCAGGGGGCCCTCCTGACTTACGTTCAATACATAAGCACATCCTCTGCCCCAGGGCAAGTCACCTAGCAACAGTGAAGATGCTGAAGCTTCAGTTTGGTCCAAGATGAGTTCAAAGGCTCCCCAGTGGGGCTCATCTTCCAATCTCGGAGCCACCCTTGTGGGTGAGTTGATGTAGAAGGAACTCCAGGTTTATGTTAGGAGTCTAGACATCTAAGACCTACCATGGTGCTGGTTATTCTGATTTCTTCTCTCTGGGCTCTGGTTTACTTTCCATGAGACAACACAGCTTGCTTTGATGATCTGAGTCTTTAGCACAGTGACCTTCTGTGTCATCTCCTTCAGTGAGTCAAAGTCATACCAGGCTGGGGATATGTGGCTGGTGACCTCCATCCATAGACAGCCTGTTTACCTCTGCAAAACATCAGCACTGAATGGTCAGGCTTTTTTAGCTGCCAGAATAAACAGAGATCTCTCCTATAGAGTAGACCTCAGGCAAATCTCAAACTGTTCAGCCATGTATTTGCAAAATGTACAAACAAAAATGATCAAAGAAAAATGACCAAACAGAAACCCATTTATTGAGTTGTTATTATATGCCAAGCACTTAAAGTTTGGCCTCAGTTTCCATAGGACTGGCTTCTTTCAGCTCTCAGGACTTGGCTCAGAGATGAACATCTTTAGAAGGGCTCCCAATTTAGCCCCATTTTCAGGTGGGAAGCCTAAAGGTCAGAGGAACCCTTTAAAACTTAAATTCGATTATGTCATTTTCCAGCTTAAAACACATCAGCAGCTTCCCCCTACACCTCAAGTGAATCCACACTCTTGCCCCTCTCGCCCCATCTCTCCCTGCTCCCAGCCTTGCTTTTTTTCTATGCTGCAGACACCCTGGCTTCTGCCAGAGCCTCACATGTGCCAAGCTCTTTCTATCTCATGAACCTTGCACATGCTGAGTCTTCCTTCTGGAAAGCTTTCCTTGGCTCTTCAGCTGGATGGCTCCTTCGGATCCTGAAGATTTCAGCTTAATAGCCATCTCCTTGGAGAGGCCTCTTAGGAGAATCTTAAGTAATCTGCTCCTATCAATTGGTCTGTACAGGGCCCCATTTGTATCCTTCTTTTTTAGTTGAGCTTTTTATTTTGAGGTAACTGTAGCAAGATATGCTATTGTAACAAATAATACAGAGAGATGGCACATGTCCTTTACTCAGCTTCCCCCAATGGTAACATTTTACAAAACTATACTATAGTATCACAGTATGGCAACCAGGATATTGACAATGATATAAAGCATTGATCTTACTCAGAATTCCTGTTCCGCTCATACTCGTGTGTGTGTGTGTGTGTGTGTGTGTGTGTGTGTGTGTGTGTGTATCCCGTTCAGTTTGATCACATGTGTAATCTCACGTATCCACTACCACAGTCAATCCCTCTTAATACGTTTCATGATTTAAATTTCTTATTTACTTGCTTTCATTCTTTTTCTTTTCTTTCTTTCTGTTTTTTTAATGTCTGTCTTTCTCACTTGACTGTAAGCTCCAAGAAGGCAGAGCCATAATTTTATTCACCTAGATGTACAGAAGTTAACACAGTGCATGCACACGTGGCAAGCAGGCATATTTGAGAGGCGCCAGTGATGTAAAGATAACCGACAAGAAGGTCCTTGCTTTCCAAAATCTCAATATCTATTCCCAGAGGGACACACACAGAGATGATCACAGTCAAGATCCATCTTTTCTCCAGTAGATATAGCATGTGTGATGCTATGGCACCAGAAGACACAATTCCTAACTGCAGACGTGGGCCAGTGTGCTGCAGTCAGGGAAGGCTTCCCAGGGGTGGTGATGTTTACCTAACATCTTGAAGACTAAGTATGGATTTATCAGGTCAAGACTTTCCAGGCAGGGGGCTAGGTATGAATAATGATCCAGCGGTGTTTCCAGCAAACAAGAATGAGACATTTAGAGAAAAGTGAGTGTCTTCATGTGATGTATGCACAGAAGCTCTTGGAAGGAGCTTCAGGAGATGAGGCAGTAGTGGCTCCTTCTAAGCTCAGGAAACTGAATGACATATTGAAGATAATGGGAAACGAGAAAAGGATGTTAAAGAGAGAAATGATTGGATTTGAATTTTTTTTGTAAATTAATTTATTTATTTTAATTGGAGGCTAATTACTTTACAATATTGCAGTGGTTTTTGCCATACTGATTGACATGAATCAGCCATGGGTATACATGTGCTCCCCATCCTGAACCCCCCTCCCACCTCCTTCCCCATCCCATCCCTCAGGGTCATCCCAGTGCACCGTCCCTGAGCGCCCTGTCTCAGGCATTGAACCTGGACTGGTGATCTATCTCACATATGGTAACATACATGTTTCAATGCTATTCTCTCAAATCATCCCACCCTCACCTCTCCCATGGAGTCCAAAAGCCTCTTCTTTACATCTGTGTCTCTTTATTAACAACTTTTAAAATCATTTAAAAATATTAAAATAATACACATCCATTGTAGAAAAAAAATTGAAAGTAATAGAAACATCAAGAAACAGGTGAGCTATGGCCAGCATGCAGGGGAGTTACACAGGCAGTGCTGTCTGGCTGCAGGCTTGGGGAGGGGCTGGAGCTGGCTCGGAGTGGAGGCACAGGATCCCTTTATGAATAATGAGGGAGGGATGATGAAGGCTGGACTTGGATAGAGGGGACAGAGGTTGAAAAGAGGCAACCAATGGAAGATTAAGGAAAGATACAGGGACCAGCTGGGTGTAGGTCTGGGGGAGAGGATGGGGTTTGAATGATTATCCTGATACTAGCTTCACTATATAAATGACTGATGGACCCTTTCATGAAGATGAATCTCTTAGACAAAATGGGCAGTGTGTTGTGGGAAAGATTTGGGAGAGGTGAATGAGAGGACACTGTGGTCACACACCTCATCCCTTGAAAAGGGGCCAAGCGTCCTGTTGATCAGCATCAAGCCCAGACATGGGTATTTGGTGGCTCCTCTGGACACCTCCTGTGGTCCCATATCATATCACAGGAACATAACTCCTGGTCAGGGGGGTTGAAATGCAGTGACCCTTGGAACTCTGTCTCCCTAACCCCTTTCCATCTCTCATGTTTCCACGCTCAGGATTATCTGTAAAGCAGGGTTCATTCTTGTGTGCAGAAATGACATGCCATCCATGTGATCGGAAGAGCAGGTATGGAAGGGGCCTCAGAAATCACCTAATCCACTTTCCTCATCCAGGAAGAAGCAGGAAGCTCACACCTGCTCCGGGCGTGGCACTTAGTTAGTCTTCATCATTACTCTGTGCAGCAGGTGTTCCTACTGTTCCCAATTTACAGTGGAGGTAACTGAGCCTAGAAGAGATGAAGTATCTCATGGAAGATCACAGAAAAATATCACAGCTTGAATTCAAAGTCAGTCTGTCTGACTCTCCAGATCATATCCAGTCTTCCTTGGTGCACCATCTGTTTTTCAGGGGAGAGAAGTAAAATCCAGAGAGATGGAGGTTGGCTTGTAGGGGAAGAACAAACCAGATCTCTTCACCCCTCCCAGCCCACCACTGCTTCCTGGAATTTTTCTATTCAATGTCTGTTAAATGGCTGGTTCTTCACTGAGTGAGGTGGTAGGAGAGAGTGGTGACTGCAGGATTCAAAAAGTCTGTTTTCCTGTCCCCAGAGAGAGTTTATGTTCTTCCTAAGGAGGTGTCTTCAAAGATGCTGTCAAAATGATGGGAAGAACCTGGCATTTTCATTCCTTTCTTTTCTCCTATCTCCACTTGCCAACTGGGCATCTTGGCTGAGAGTGAGAGAAAATGTGTTCAATAAAGTCTGACACAAAGAGTTCTGCCTGAACTATTAACCTGAGCAGGAAAGAATGGGAGAAGGAGGTCTTTCAGGAAGATGCATGTTCATGCATTCAGACCACAGATGCTAGCTTATTTCTGTCTACTGCAGGGGGTCAGCCATGAGGTTAACCATTGCATCTTGGCTGCAGTGAGATGTTATTGCCTTGGGTATAGACAGGCAAAGGGAAGCCAGCAAGGGCTGCAAGTCAGGCCAAGTGTCAGTGATACAGAAACGAAACCTACAGGCTTTGGGGCCAGTGACTGCTTAATGGGAGGACACAGGAAAAATCTGACTCTTGGTCACAGTGGTTAGAAGGCAGTGTGAGGGAAGAGCAGCGGTCTTGAACCCAGATATATGCGGGTTCAGTTTACAACACTGATAATGACTTCCTGTGAGACCTTGTGCAGTAACTTAACCTCTGAAGGTTTCTTTAGCTATAAATGCTAAGGAAAATATTGATCTGAAGAGTAAATAAAGGGAAATATGAGAAAAGCACCATGCTTTATTTGAGTTTTCACTCAGTGTTGGTGATGGTGATGGTGGTGGTGATGACAGTGAGGATGGTAGTGATGGTGGTGATGATGGTAGTGATGGTGATGGTGGTGATGATAATGGTGATGATCATCATGGTGGTGCTGCTGATGGTGATGATAGAGATGATGATGATGATTTTGGTGATGATAATGATAATGGGTATGATCATGATGACCATGAAGACTGATCACAGTCTGTCCTTCTTCTTTGGAAAATGAAATATCCCTGATACTCACTAAAATTTTAGGCCAGAAATAATCAAGAGATGGATGAGGAAGAGGAGGAAGGATGACATAAATATTTAGCTCCTACTTCATGCCGTCTACTACAATAGGTTCATTTGCACACTTCTTTTTCATTTAATCCTCTGAAGAATCCTTTGAAGTATGTCTTGCATTCCATATCTAATGATATGGAGAAAATCTATAATAGTGAGAAAACCGAGGTCAAAGAAGTTAAGTTGCTTGCTTGAATTCTTACAGCGAGGAAGTTGTAGAGCTAAGAGTTGAGCCCAAGACTCCAAGGCTCAGTCTTTTATTGTTTCTCATGAACTCATCAGGACATGATTCCCAAACTTCTCAATGTCTTTTGCATTGGAGCATTCTTGGATGAAATCTGCCCTACCACCATCCCAGCAAGGGGGCCTGGGTAGAAGTCCCAGTGACTCTTTGTGACCCCATGAGCTCTACAGTCCTTGGAATTCTCCAGGCCAGAATACTGGAGTGGGTAGCTGTTCCTTTCTCCAGGGGATCTTCCCAACCCAGGGATTGAACCCAGGTCTCCCACACTGCAGGCAGATTCTTTACCAGCTGAGCTACCAGGGAAGCCCAGAAGTCCCAACAATCACACCTTAAACTTGATTGACTACCATAAGCATCATTCATTCCTACATTTATTCTGTTATGCACAAATTCACCAGTGTTCATTGAGCCAGACATTACTTTTGGCCTTAAGGCTAGAAAGAGCAGTGAGATGAATGGTAGGTAGCAGCAGCATGGTTGTTTGACATGCACTTTGATAGTTGTAAGTCATAGGTCATATGTGGATGTGTCTATCAGTATCCAGTAAGGAGAAAGGTTTTGTTTTTTTTTTAAAACCAATATAGTTAAAGTATTTATTACCTGGGAATAGTGGATTGTTAACTAGATAACTTGAAGTACAAAGAGAGAATAAGTTATCACAGATAGAGCAACTACAGAAGGCAGCTGCCAATCTTAGGACTAGGGGAAGAAAATGTAGATGTTGGAACTTAGTTTTAACTTAATTAAAACTTAGCTTGGAAAGAGGAGCCTTCAGAGATGAAACTCAGCCTTCTGTGGAGGGAGCCCTTTCCCACTGGTGCTGGTGGTTCTGAGCTTGGAGGAGGAAACACACAGTGTTGGGACTTCAGAAGAGGGACCACCATCCAGCTGATGCTGGTGTTTCTGGTGGAGTACGATGAAGCATGTTCTGAAATTGTTGGAGGAAACTGAAACTTGGATCCAATTGGTATTCCCAGACCAGACTACTACTTTAGGGATGAACGAGCAAGACTGGGCTGCTGCTTACAGGGAGAAGAAGCACACAGGATGCCTACAGGAAGCAAGCTGGAAGATGGGTCTGATTCTTCCTCCTCCCTCCTTGAAGCCTTTCTCTAGTTACCCCTTTTGGCAAAGTCCAACAGAGATCTAGTTGGCAAAGCAGAAATGGAGTTTGCAGTGTCTTATCATAAAGCAGTGTACAGGAGGGTGGATTTGAAACTGAGGGACAATCACGGACAAAAACAGAGACCCAGAATCTTGGATGAGCCAGAGAAGGCTTCCTAGAAGGCATGATGTCATTTTCAGAAGAGATTCTGAGTCTTGGAGGATTGGAGTGGGGCTGAGCAAGAGAGCCAGAGTACATGCCAGAGGGGAGGAGATGAGGTGGAGAGGTGGACATGGGATGGGCAGGGGGAAATCTCACTCTGCCATCCCTAGGTCTCAACCCTTGAGGGATTAGAGCATCAGAACTGGACTTCGAGATGAGAACAGAAAAAATGACCTAATTCACACACTTGCCGAATTTCATCCTCTCAGCGACTCTATGATTAAGACATTATTGTCTCTATTTTACAAATGAGGAAATTAGGACTCAGAGAGAGAAAATTTCTGTTGCACAGCCCCAGAGGGAGCCGTTGGTATGGTTGCTATGAGAATGGTGTAGCCTGGCAGTGTGAGAGGTTTCACCATCATGGCTGCAGGGGATGGTCATACATCAAAACCCCGCAGCTAGTAGGCAGGGTAGTTATAAGGAGTGTAGAATCCTCATACACATCCAGAATCACTTTTATTCCTCCTGTGCTAGAAAGAGTCTGTATATGAATTGTTGAAATCACACATACACATCAGTTCCTCCAGGGAGCCATATTTGAAGTCCCATCTCAAGAAGCCCCATTTCTTTTACATTGCCCTGTCCCTTTGGGGTGCTTGGATCAAATGTGTTAATGTCAGCATCAATAAAACTTCCCAATAGTTACAGAATTACCAGCTTCCCAACTCTAAGATCTGTGATTATCTGGAACCAGAAGATTACCTGGCCCCTTCTAAATGGGTTCAGGGTCAAGGAGACCAGTAGATACCCCCGGATCTTCAGGGCCAGCTACTGATTTCTCAGCTTGCTTGGGAGTTGACAAAATTCAGTCCTTGGTATTTGTTATAGCTAATTTCACACCTTGCTGTCACTCGCTATTAGGTGAGAAAAAATACAGTCCTGCTAGCAAATCCTCATTTAGAGAGAAAGAGAAAACACATTGGTTCTGGCATCACTTAGAGAAAGAAGCAATTACCAAGTGGAGATTGCTGAATGTAACTCAGGACTTAGGGATCCAGGGAGGAATGGAGTAGAGTGGTTGAGAAATTCCTTTGGTCTCAAAGCATGGTGTGACTTCCAGTGTTTTACTTGACCATATACAGGTACCACTGCACAGGGTCCTTTATGCATCATTATAAGTGGGCGACGTCAGAAAGAACATTATCCAAATCTCATGACGAATCCTTTGGTAATTTACTACATAGCTCTTCTTAGAATTTGGGAAACTTATCCACGGGTCCTAGCTGACAGTTTATACTATTGAGTGATTTACAAGTAACTCCAGCATCTTTAGGTCTGCTGGGTGCAAAGCCCTGAGACCGAAGCATCAGACAGCTCTGTAATAGTCTCGTACTGACCCTGTCATGCGATGAAATACTTAAAAGCAAGAAGCAGCTAAGGTGATAGAAGCCTAATGTGATAAATGTCCTAAGTTTAGGGCTCTATTCTGGGCTCTAGAGATACATGGACATATAAAATCACACTCACTCCTCTCTGGGGTCTGCTAATCTGGTTAGGGAGACAGGTTGCATATAGAAAAAGATCAGTCACCATGGAAGGCAGGAAAAAATGCCGAGTGAGAAGCAGAGACATGAAGTCCCTCTGAAACTGAAAAGGCCCTTTCAGAGCATCTCGTTAGATTCTTTTATTTTCAGAGAAGGGAAATTGTGGATCGGAGAGGGGTGTGACAAAATGAATGGCCAGGGAGGGCCAGAACAGACTCAACTGAAATAGCAAGCTTCTGTTCATTCCTGTTTCCAGTATACAATACCAGACACATCCAGATACATTCTATCAATTTATCTAAGTGTTGTCAACCTCACTTTATACAGGCAGAACGTATGGCTGAGAATCTAAGCGGCTCACCAAATTCCACTGCTGTTAAACAGAACTGAAGCTTGAACTCAGAGTCTATGCTATGCTATGCTGTGCAGAGTCTATTTGACTCCAAAGCCCATGTTTTTGCCATAGTGGCTTGTTGATGGCACCTGAGATCAAAGAGAGCCTCAAAGAAGAGGTGATATGTGTGCTATCCTTTTAAGGAGAAAAGAATAACAGGCATGTGGCAGTGGGGGGAAAGGAAATGGCAGTGGCATTCAAGGGTGAGGCTGTGGGGGCAGTGGGCAAGTGCTAGTGACTTGTAGGGAAGCTGTCTTTAGGCTAAGGATGGCAGCATCTTGGATGGAGTTGAGATGCTTTTTATGAAATGGCCTCCAACCTACATCATCACACAGGACATAAGCCAAACAGTCAAAATTATACTGAGTGGGGGCGGGGTGGAGAGAGAGCCTTCTGTAAGCCCCTCCCTTATTACTGGGATCTCTGTTAACCTATCAGTGAAATTTGATGGTAATCTACTTGCCCCAATCTTCCTGCGTTAAAATGGCAATGGTGGAATTTTGGGGTGCTTTGAAGATGGAAAACATGATGGGGCTAAGATAAGGCATTTTATCTAGGTTCTCATATGTGGCTATATTTTAGAATCATATGAGAGTATTTAGAAAATCCTGATGTCCTAGACCCACCCAGGGATTCAGGGCTGGGAGATGGCCTTGGCATCAGGTGACTTTAATGCACAGCTAAGGTTTAAGTCCATTGCTGTCACTTGTCCCCCTCCTCCTGCAAGTTATTTGGGCATCTTTCTACCTCAGTCATGCACAGAGCTCAGCCCTCCCGAGACCTGTCGGTCCCCATGCCTGCTGCTTTTGGTCATTCACATATTCATCCAAATTCAACTATATGGTCATTATACCCTAAAAACTAAGCATTGGGGATATTGTCAGTGAATATGTGGGTAAATATTTAACAACCAGCTTTCTGGGAGGAAGCAAAGTCTAATTTGTGGTGTTTTTTTATTTCCCTGTTATAAATACTCCCCCCATGACCCATTTCATGGTCACTGAATGCAGAGTTAGGAATAATGCATTGTAGTTGGCTCTTTCAAGCCAGTATGACCCGGCTATAGCACACCCTTGGGTTGAGGCATAAGTGGAATTCATCCCACAGCCTTACGGTAGGCAGAGCCTAGTTGGGAGAAGACATCGGTGTACACAGTTAACAGAAATCTCAAATATGGAGTGTTGGACAGATAGAGGTAAATTCCTCTGGGCAGGGTCAAGGGAGTTGACTTTCAGTGAATGAATAGGTGATCAGAGACAGACCTTAGTAATCAATTTCCTCAGTTTGTCCTTGCTTTTGTTTTTCCTGAATGGCCTCTGAATCCCCATGATGTCATTGACAGTCAATCAGAGCATCCGACCAGGCTGAGCTAACCAGGTTTTCACATTGAAAAGATGTAATACTGCCTAAGAGAAGTCACAAGTCACTTAGTCAGTGAGGCATTAGATCAGTAATATACACAATTCTGCTGGGTTTTCTACAGTGCTATGGATAGCTTGTGGGCTGCTAGTTCAGAACCATTGACCTGGTCCATCCAATCACAGGAGACAATGAGAAACTGAGGCCCAGAGCCCTAGAGTGACTTGTGCTGGGGGCTTGCGGCTGGAAGGAGAAGTCGATATCCTTCCTCCAAGAGCTCTAGTCTCAGGACTCTGCCACAGGGCTGTTCTTAAAGATCAGACACTTCCCAGACAACATTTTATTAATATACTAGTATGAGGAACATCAGTTCATTTGCTTCGAACAAAAGGTTCTGTGCAGAAAAGAAATCCAATCTTGTATCTAAATTGCTCCTAATAAGCCCACAATTGCAGCCCCAGCGATGATCCTCTCAGGCTGTAATTGTGTGAAAAATGGATGAGTTCTCATCACCAAGAGGAAAGATCAAATCTGCCCCCACTGAGTGGTGGTTATCTCATTAAGTTATTAATGAAATTAGCAGCGCTTCCTGCCTCAGTTGACAGAGAGTATCAGGTGAGGCTGTTTCATTAAACATTGGAGGAGCCAGCAGTCCATTGCCTTAGAGAATTCTTCCCTGCTGGGTCATTGTTCCCTGGAAGTCAGACCTCATGAGCTTGCTCTGGGCACCTCACTTGTGGGATATTGACAACAGATATCCCACTTGTGGAATATTGCAACTCCTTACTCTACTCAAAGGAGGTGGTAACTTGCTTAGGGTCACTTTAGAATGTGTGTATGTATACCATAATGTGTGTATGTTGGACTATAAAGAAGGCTAAGCACCAAAGAATTGATGCTTTCAAACTGTGGTGTTGGAGAAGACTCTTGAGTCCCTTGGACAGCAAAGAGATCAAACCAGTCAATCTTAAAGGAAATCAACCCTGAATACTCATTGGAAGGACTGATGCTGAAGCTGAAGCTCCAGTACTTTGGCCGCCTGATGCAAAGAGCCAACTCATTGGAAAAGACCCTGATGCTGGGAAAGATTGAAGGCAGGAGGAGAAGGGGATGAGAGATGAGATGGTTGAATGGCATCACTGAATCAATGGACATGAGTTTGAGCAAACTCCAGGAGATGGTGAAGGGCAGGTAGCCTGGCATGCTGCACTCCATGGGGTCTCAAAGAGTTGGACACAACTGAGCAACTGAACAACAAATGTTTACATACATGCAGTTCCTGGTGTATGGATTGGAGGATCTAGAGTTGCTGATTTAAGATGAACTCTGAGACCCTGTCCTGGCTCTCCCAAGCTAGGCAACCTTGTGTGAATCATTTCCCCTCTAGGATGTCTTTGCCAATAAACAGAAGAGGGGCTTAAATTAGCAGAACCTGTGAGGTTCCTGCCAGCTCCATCTTTCTGGTCTTTGCAGTGGCCACTTGAGATTCAATTATTATAATATGAAAACATATTTCTTCTCCTATGTCAACACAGCTTTACTCTGTGAACTTATAAAAACACAGAAGAATGTTTCTGTTATAATGGTCAACCCTAGTTAACTACATCACAGATCACCCATGGGGCTTAGAAGCTGTTTGAGTTGGAATCTAGAGAATGCCACACTTCCAGAACTACATTATTCATTCCCCTACTCTTTTTACCATAATGACCTAGAAATTTGGGGTTAGGATTTTGGTAGAGTTCTTGTCTTTCAACCATTATCTTTGAACTGATAATTATGTGTGTGTGTTAGTCACTCAGTTGTGTCCAACTGTTTGCAACCCCATGGACTGTAGCCCACCAGGCTCCTCTATCCATGAAATTCTCCAGGCAAGAATACTGGAGTTGGTTGCCATTCCCTTCTCCAAGGAATATTCCTGACCCAGGAAGGAATTGAACCTGGGTTTCCCGCATTGCAGGCAGATTCTTTACCATCTGAGCCACAAGGGAGTGAATACCATTATTCATCACTAATTTATTTGAAAAAATGATGATGTGTATTTAACCCTTTGGGAAGGATCTTAGTGTACCAATTATTTACTCTCAAATCCTCTAGAGAAAATCGATTGCTCCCTCCTTGGTATACGCAATACTCTTGATTCAGGCCTCTCACATAACTCTTCTCACACTGCACTTTATTTGGTTCCCTATATATCTGTTCCTTCCAAGAACTTGTGAATCCTTCCAGGGCAGGAACTGAGTCTTATCCATCTCAGGGCTCCTCTTTACACTGTGCCTGTCTCATAAAGGTTTATAGAACTAAATTGAGTTGTGTTCTTTAGGGGAAAATGGAAGTAGCCGACTAACTTAAAATTTATCTTCAGTGCTTGTTGGTCTTTGATAGGACATTTTTATCCAAAAGGTAATTGATCTCAACCGTTTTTGTGTTGTTTTTGTGTTTTAATCTGGATTTTCTTTGCAGCAGGTAGGATCTTAGTTCTCTGATCAGGGATTGAACCTGAGCCCCCTGCACTGGCAGCACAGTTTTAACCACTGGACCCCCGGGATGTCCTGATCTCCACTGTCCTTCAGCCATCTCTTCTAGTCTGGGCCTTTCCACATGTACAATATCAGCTCTGAGGCTAGCCCCGAGACCCAATCCCAGTTGTCTGATTTATGCTTTAAAAAGCCCTAACATTTGGTAAGCGTCTGTCAATTTATATGTTGTCAGACAATTTCATGTGTTGCAATCTGCATTCATTTTCTTTCTCGTGGATGAGGAAACAGAGACTTGGAGAGATCCACAGAGCTAGTCACACAGCTAGTAAGTGGCTGAGCTAGGATTTGAGCCCACATGTTCTCTGCCCCTTTTGTCCCTATGCTGTTGCCTCTCTGGACATCCAGATGTAACTTCAAGCTCAAAAGACATCAAATGAAACTCCCCACCTTCACCTGCAAACCAGTGCCTCTTCTCTCATCCCTGTTCATTCGGACACTAGGTCAAAACCTCCAAGATACTTTGGGCCCCAGGCTCTCTTTCCCTCCTTCAAGGTCAACTGCTCAATCATGTGTGCGTGCATAAATCACTTCACTTGCGTCCGTCTCTTTCGACCTTACAG
The DNA here is from genome assembly GCF_054371585.1 of Giraffa tippelskirchi. Lineage (NCBI taxonomy): Eukaryota > Metazoa > Chordata > Mammalia > Artiodactyla > Giraffidae > Giraffa > Giraffa tippelskirchi. Next base: position 46,703,834 of record NC_137277.1, on the reverse strand, counting down.
ACTGTAGCCCGCCAGGCTCCTCTGTCCAGGGGGATTCTCCAGGCAAGAATACTGACGTGGATTGCATGCCCTCCTCCAGGGGATCCTCCCAACCCAGGGATAGAACCTGTGTCTTTTATGTCTCCTGCGTTGGCAGATGGGTTCTTTACCACTAGTGCCACCTGGAGAGCCCTTTGTCAATATCTCTGAAGAGCCCCTCTCCTCTGATGTCTACCACTACTTTCCTAGGATGGGTTGAATCACCAAACCCAAGGGTCTCCTGCAGACATCTCTTCATCGGTCTCCTGATCACTCATCTGTCTCTTTAGTTTGTCCTCTCTGCTGTATGCCGGTTTCTCTAAAATGTATTTTGAATATTTCACTTTACTTTTTCAAAAACTTTTATTTCTTTATGGCTGTACTGGATCTTCACGGCTGTGTGCAGGCTTTCCCTAGTCGCAACGAGTGATGGGCGGCTCTCTAACTGTGGTGCGTGGGCTTCTCCTTGCAGTGGCTTCTCTTGTGGAGCACAGGCTCTAGGGCGTGTGGGCTCAGCAGTTGTGTGGCTCACAGGCTTAGTTGCCTCAAGACAAGTGGAATCTTCCCAGAAGAGAAATGAAACCTGTGTCCCCTGCAGTGGCAAGCGAATTCCTAATCACTGGACCACCAGGGAAGTGGTCCACTATCTCACTTTCTTGATCAAGAACTTTGTAGTGACTCCTCTTAGAAAACTGAGCTAAAATTCCCAATATGCAGGAGGCAGGGCAGGGGGAAGGCATCATTTGTATCTTTAGTAATGGGCTAGAGATTTTCCTTGTGCCGTTCTTATTTAATTTTCAGAATAAACATCTGAAGTAGGTCCTTTCATTTCACTGTTGAGTAAACTGAATTGCCTGTATCAGGGCCAATTAACTATAGGAAGGACCAAGTATAGAACTTAAGTGTGTCTACCCCTTGTTAGCCTGATACTGAAGAAATCCTTCCCAGTCTGGCCCTGGTCTCCTCTCCTGAGCTATTTCCCACTCTTCCACCCAGATGGCACGATTCCCTCTACTCTATACCTTCGTCACCCTTGGGATGTCATTCTTTATAATAACATCATACCCCCAACCCTGGATGCTGACTTTTCCCATTGGGTTTATAACCTACATGATCTTTGATGTTAAACTGGTATTTCTCTGTCTGAGACTTTCTCTTTCCTCCCTAAGCTCAAAGAAACCTCTTCATTTTCCCTTCACTCATGCAGCTCTGTTTAATCATCCTGTCTTACTAGCAAGAGAAAGGGCTTCCCATTCAGACAGACAGGGATGATGTTTTAGGTGGGGTTCCCTAGAAGCAGTCTCTGAGGTGCGAATTCTTGTCTGAGTGATTCATTAAGAAGGGATCCCAGGAGAAATTGTAAGGAAATGGGGAAGGCAGAACAGAATAGGGAGAGAAGCGAGGCAAGGGAACAGTTTGGGGCTAAGTACTGGCTTACTCTCATCCCACGGGGGAGCCCTGGAGTGTAGACTATAGCTCAGAGCTTGTCCTTGCTGTAGGCAAGCTTTCTGGGCCTTCAGGCTCCAGCCGTCATTGTTTAAGTGTTGTACGTGTGCACGTGCCAAGTCACTTCAGTCATGTCTGCCTCTTTGCAACCCTATGGACTGTAGCCCACCAGGATCCTCTGTCCATGGGATTCTCCAGGCAAGAATACTGGAGTGGGTCATCATGCCCTCCTCCAGGGGATCTTCCCAACCCAAAGATCAACCCCACATCTCTTATGTCTCCTGCACTGGCAGACAGGTTCTTTACCACTAGTACCACCTTGGAAGACCGTCTTAAGGGTCATTCAGGATATTTAACTCTCAGTCCCTTTGTGGTCTCTGGGAGCAAAGGCAGAGGTGATCTCGTAGCCCCAGAATGGGCCTCTGTGAGGGATTAGTAAGAGCAGATCATTAGAAGCAAACAAAAATGAAACCCACCATGGCTGGAGGACAAGTGCACAAAAATGGTAGAGGAATCTGAATAACTTGAGTGGAGCTTCAACAGTGTCTGCTCAGGCTGGCAGGCCTGGTTGGCAGGTGTCTTATTCCTTCAGAGTCTCATTTTCTCCAGCTGTAAAATGGAATTGATACCTACTTCATGGCCTGACACATGGTCTTCATTCAGTTAATGTTCATTGCTTTCCTTGCAAAGAGCCTTCTATTTTATGTCATATGTGTATTCCATACCTTACCCTACAACCATGTGAATAGTCCGAAGTGTGTTGTATTCTTGCTGTCACAGGTCCTTCCTTCATGCACCCTCTTCCTCTCAATCACCTTATTGCTTCATGTACAATTACTAGTCTCTAAATCTCACTTTCGATGCCATTTCCTCCAGGAAGTTTTCAATAAGTTTATCTCAGTGAAGCTGAGAAAATAAATTGATTAATTAAGTCCAGTGGTTAAGAATCCGCCTACGCATGCAGGGGATCTGGGTTTGGTCCCCAATCTGGGAACTAAATCCCACATACCAAGGGGCAGTTAAGCTCGTGTGCCACAACTATTGAAGCCCATGAGCCCTAGAGCCTCAGCTCCATGACAAGAGAAGCCATCGCAAAGAGAAGCCCATGCACTGCATCTGGAGAGCAGCCCCATTTGCCTCAGCTAGAGAAAGCCCACACGAACAATCGAGACCCAGCCCAGCCAAAAATACATTAAAAAGGCAATTTTTAAAAATCTCAGTTAAAGTGATTGCCTTTTCCTCATTTGATTTCTGAAACCTAACGATGTCATGAATGAAGAGATCAGTAAATATGAGTGAGCACAAATGATAAACCCATTGAAGGCAGAGAGTAATCCCCTGGGTTGCTCCTTGGCACCAGTAAGTAGCAGGTGCCGAGTAAATGCTTTCTGATTGGTCGGTGACTGGATGGGGGGATGCTGGAATGGGATTCCCAGGCCTGCATCCTTGTCCAGGTTCATTACTGACTGTGTGTGCTCTCAGGCAAGTTGGCAGCTCCTCTGGGACTCAGGTTCCCTACCTGGGCTTGGATGGGCTTGAATAGTCTTCTTGATGGTAGGCCCTCGTTCACAGCAGGGATCATCTGGGAAGGCCGCATGGGAGAGGGGTGCTGAGGGTTGCAGAGATTGAGGGTTGTACACTGCACTCCCATTATAGGAGAGTCCTCCTGCTGGATACAGAGCACTGGAGGGACTTGGGGAAGAGGAAAGGATGAGCTACAGTTGTCACTCAGAGCTGCAAAGTGGAATGTGGTGCTCACAGGAGCAATGGGCTTGGTTCAGGACTGCAACCTGCCTGGCTCTTCCTTTTTCCTGATTCTGGTATGAGTGGCTCAGCCACTTCATAGCTGTGTGACCTTGGGAAGTGAATACACTGTATAACTTCTCCATTGCCTGATCTGTAAAGTGAGGTCCAGAGGATTGTAGGAATTAAAAGACTTAATAGACATAAAGTGCTTAGAATAATAATAGGTGTATAGTAAAACCTCAAGGAGCATTAATCATTGCTGCTACTGCTGCTTTTGCCAATCAGGAGGGCACTCTGGATAGACACAGAGCTCCCCCATCTCTGATTCTGCCCATCAACATTTGCCGTGTGACGTTTGCCACTTGGGTGTGGTGGAGAGTGAATGAGCTTTAAGGTAAGGCAGTCGTGCTAAGTCGCTTCAGCCGTGTCCAGCTCTTTGCGACCCCATGGACTGTAGCCTGCCAGGCTCCTTTGTCCATGGGATTCTCCAGGCAAGAATACTGAACTGGGTTGCCATGCCCTCCTCTTCCCAACCCAGGGGTCAAACCTAAGTCTCCTGCGTCTCCTGCATTGCAAGCAGATTCTTTACCCACTGAACCACCTGGAAAGCAAATCTCAGTTTCATAGCCACTTAATCTGTCTGAGACTCCCATTCTTATTTGTATGATGAGAGATTGAGACTCACCTTGGAGGATGATCTTGAGGGTTAAATGTGTTTGTGAAACATCTATTGCTCAAAAGTCTGGTGTGAAACATGGAGCTCCTGCCTGACCAGCAATGCCCAGGGGCTTTAATGGAGAGGGAGCAGTGAGGTCCCTCCCATGACATTGTTCTCATAGATTTAAAGATAAATTTATACCGTGGGTAATAAACTTATGGAACTCATCACCCTGGGACCTGGCAGGAGATGAATATGAATAGGCCCAGAAGGGTTTAGGAAAATGGATGAAGGTTGGATCCTCCATGAGTTATGACAGCAGCATTTCCTAGAAAATGTGCATTTAGGAATCGTGGTCATGCTGAGATGCTCTGTAGGAAAAGAAATAAGAAAGAAATAGCTTCTGTGGTTAGAAATCTTTGGGGAATTATGCTTCTTATATTCCACTTCTACCAGGATCTTTGCATTCACATTTGTTCAACTGCTGATTCAGCAGATATTTACAAGACACGGTTCTAGGCACTTGTAATACAGCAATGAAAAAACAATGATTCTTGCCCTCATGGAACTTATAGTCTAGTCAAGAAGATAAACAGTAATCAAACAGACATAATAAATGATGGAATTACATGGTGAATTTGAAGGTGAAATGCATTGAAAAAAAGATTAAACAGGTTAAAGGGGGATTGCAAATATTGAAGATAGGAGGCTGCGAAATTCCATAGGGTGGTCAGAGAAGTCTCATCTTGAAGGTGGCATTTGAGCAAAGAAGGAGGCAAAGGAATTAGTCAATTGGCAGTTGGAGGAAAGACCCTGAGATAAAAGCCCTGAGACTGGAGGTTGCTTGTCTGTTTTCCCAGAGAAAGCCTGTGTGCCTGGAGATCTCAAAGGTGGGAAAAAGGAAGAAATAAAGTCCCAAGGATCTTGTCAGCCACTGTATAGGCTTCAACACCACCAGCTTCAGATGAGGGAGCGACATGATCTGACTTGTGCAGTATAAAGGCACTGAGAAGTCCTGCAATAGAGAGACTCCTTGAACTTAACCCAGTTTCTCCCCAAATTTTTGACAATAGTACCTCTTTTATTTCCAGTAAAGCCTTTTAATATCTTTACACATATTATCTTCTTCTCTTGGAGTTTCAGATATCCGTTCAACTTAATATAGTGTCTCCCCAAACAGTTCACCTCTGGAATCTTTTCAGTTTCCTTTAAAGACTTTTTAAAAGATGTCATTTTCATTATAGGGGACTGGAATGCAAAAGTAGGAAGTCAAGATATACCTGGAATAACAGACAAATTTAGCCTTGGAGTACAAAATGAAGCAGGACAAAGGCTAACAGAGTTTTCCCAAGAGAACACACTGGTCATAGCAAACACCCTTTTCCAACCACACAAGAGACGACTCTACACCTGGACATTACCAGATGGTCAATACTGAAATCAGATTGATTATATTCTTTGCAAACAAAGATGGAGAAGCTCTATACAGTCAGTAAAAACAAGATTGGGAGAAGACTGTGGCTCAGATCATGAACTGCTTCTTGCCAAATTCATACATACTTAAATTGAAGAAAGTAGGGAAAACCACTAGACCATTCAGGTATGACCTAAATCACATCCCTTATGATTATACAGTGGAAGTGAGAAATAGATTCAGGGGATTAGATCTGATAGACAGAGTGCCTGAAGAACATGGATGGAGTTCTGTGATATAGTACAGGAAGCAGTGATCAACACCATCTTCAAGAAAATGAAATGCAAAAAGGCAACATGGTTGTCTCAGGAGGTCTTACAAATAGCTGAGAAAAGAAGAGAAGCTAAAGACAAAGGAGAAAATGAAAGATATACCCATTTGAATGCAGAGTTCCAAAGAATAGTGAGGAGAGATAAGAAAGCCTTCCTCAGTGATCAATGCAAAGAAATAGAGGAAAACAATAGAATGGGAAAGACTAGAGATCTCTTCAAGAAAATTAGAGATACCAAGGGAACATTTCATGCAAAGATGAGCACAATAAAGGACAGAATGGTATGGACCTAACAGAAGCAGAAGCTGTTAAGAAGAGGTGGCAAGAATACACAGAAGAACTATACAAAAAAGATCTTCATGACCCAGATAATCACGATGGTGTGATCACTCACCTAGAGCCAGACATCCTGGAATGCAAGTCAAGCGGGCCTTAGGAAGGATCTCTACAAACAAAGCTAGTGGAGGTGATGGAATTCCAGTAGAGCTATTTTGAATCCTAAAAGATGATGCTGTGAAAGTGCTGCACTCGATATGCCAGCAAATTTGGAAAACTCAGCAGTGGCCACAGGACTGAAAAAGATCAGTTTTCATTCCAATCCCAAAGAAAGGCAATGCCAAAGAATGTTCAAACTACCACACAGTTACACTCACCTCACATACTAGCAAAGTAATGCTCAAAATTCTCCAAGCTAGGCTTCAACAGTATGTGAACCGTGAACTTTCAGTTGTTCAAGCTGGATTTAGAAAAGACAGAGGAACCAGAGAGCAAATTGCCAACATCCATTGGATCATCAACAAAGCACGAGAGTTCCAGAAAAGCATCTACTTCTGCTTTATTGACTACACCAAAGCCTTTGACTGTGTGGATCACAACAAACTGTGGAAAATTCTTAAGGAAATGGGAATACCAGACCACCTTGCCTGCCTCCTGAGAAATCTGTATGCAGGTCAAGTAGCAACAGTTAGAACAGGATGTGGAACAACAGACTGGTTCTAAATCAGGAAAGGAGTACATCAAGGCGGTATATTGTCACCCTGCTTATTTAACTTATATGCAGAGTACATCGTGTAAAATGCTGGGCTAGATGAAACACAAGCTGGAATCAAGATTGCAGGAAGAAATTATCAATAACCTGAGATGTGCAGATGACACCACCCTTATGGCAGAAATTGAAGAAGCACTAAAGAGCCTCTTGATGAAAGTGAAAGAGGAGAGTGAAAAAGTTGGCTCGAAACTCAGCATTCAGAAAACTAAGATCATGGCATCCGGTCCCATCACTTCATGGAAAATAGATACGGAAACAATGAGAGACTTTATTTTGGGGGCCTCCAAAATCACTGCAGATGGTGACTGCACCCAGGAAATTAAAAGACACTTGCTCCTTGGAAGAAAAGCTATGACCAACTTAGATGGCATATTAAAAAGCAAAGATATTACTTTCCTAACAAAGGGCTGTCTAGTCAAAACTATGGTTTTTCCAATAGTCATGTATGGATGTGAGAGTTGGATTATAAAGAAAGCTGAGCACCAAAGAATTGAGGCTTTTTAAATTATTTTTAAAATTTATTTTATTTATTTATTTATTTTACTTTATTTATTTCAGTTGGAGGCTAATTACTTTACAATATTGTAGTGCTTTTTGCCATACATTGATATGAATCAGCCATGGGTTTACATGAACTGTGATGTTGGAAAAGACTCTTGAGAGTTTTGGACTGCAAGGTGATCCAACTAGTCCATCCTAAAGGAAATCAGTCCTGAATATTCATTGGAAGGACTGATGCTGAAACTGAAACTCCAATATTTTGGCCACCTGATGCAAAGAACTGACTCATTTGAAAAGACCCTGATGCTGGGAAATATTGAAGGCAGGAGGAGAAGAGGACGACAGAGGATGAGATGGTGGGATGGCATCACTGACTTGATGGACATGAGCTTGAGCAAGCTCCGGAAGTTGGTGATGGACAGGGAAGCCCTGCGTGCTACAGTCCATGGCATCGCAAAGAGTCAGACATGACTGAGTGACTCAACTGAACTGAAAGACTTTTTATCATTTTGCTTATCCAATATTCTAATGCAGGGGTCCCCAACCTCCAGGATTTAATACCTGATGATATGAGGTGGAGCTGATGTAATAATCGTAGAAATACAATGCACAGTAAATGTAATGTGCTGGAATCATCCCTTAACCATCCTCCCCACCCTAGTCCATGAAAAAATTGTCTAGTCCCTGGTGCCAAGAAGGTTGGGGACCACTGTCCTAAAGCCTTTCTATTCAAAGTGTGGCCGTGGACTGGCAGCAACAGCATCACCTGGGAGCTCGCTGGAAATAGAGAATGGCAGCCCTCTTACCAGAGTGTGAGTTAGCACATTAAATTCCTATATGTGTTAAAGTTCCAGAGTGCTGCTCTATGGGACACATGTTGAGAAATGCTCGAGAGAGAAATAGTGACAGTGATAATACGAGGAAGGTTACAGCACTTTATAAACCGTTTCCAGAGCAGTGGACTCTTCTGATGTTCCTAAAGCTGACCGAGGTGGAGTGTCTTCCTGTCATCCCATCATGCCTACATGATGGTCCAAGGCCTTTATTAAAATCCTTCCAACAGCTGCTCAGAAGCCTTAGCCTCCTCGTGGAGTAATGAGCCCCTTATACATATTACCCACATCTTGGTTCATATTGCCTATTGTGTGCATGCATGCTAAGCCACTTCATTCGTGTCCGACTCTTTGTGACACTATGGACTGTAGCCCACCATGCTTCTCTGTTCATGTGATTCTCCAGGCAAGAATACTGGAGTGGTTGCTGTGCCCTCCTCCAGGGGATCTTCTTGACCCAGGGATCAAACCCACATCTCTTGTGTCTCCTGCATTGGCAGACACATTCTTTACCACTGGGAAGTCCCATATTGCCTATTGCTAGCCCCCAAATGACTTGTTCCTCTGCCTCTTAAAATGTTCCTCCTTTCAGTGTCCAGAGTTCCCAGTGCCCTGTGAAAAGACATGTGGATGTTAGGGACTAGGTCAGTGCTTACAGCAGAGGTCAGGGTTGGAGGGGTGACCCATACTTTTTCCTATTCCCTCCACTCTTATAAAGCTCTGAAACATCCCTTCTATTCTTTCTGTCTCCTTCACTTGTCCCTTTCCAGCAGTCAGCTGCAATGGCAAGAACAGGTGCCTTGGGGTTAAATGGACTGGTGTTTGCATGTCAATTTCCTCATTTCCTAGTTGCGTTACCTTAAGTGAGTCGTTCAGTTCCTTAAAGCCTCTTTCTCCCAGTTGTAAAAGGGATGTACAGTTATCAGCCCTGTAGAGTAGTTATGAAGACTACATGAAAACATGTTAGGAAAACCTCTCTTGAGTCTTTTCTGTACTGAGACCTTTGGCTCCTAGACAAGAGACTCAAATCACAGATGGTGAGCCTAACAATTGCTTGGATGCTGTAGGTGCGATTGAGATGAAACAGAGTGAAGTTGCTGGGCACAATAGTGGCACCTGATAAGAAACACAGTGATTGCCGGTCATCTCATTGACAGGAGATGCACTGGACCTCCTACCTAGGTCTGTTTGATGAACGCCAACAAGCTCCCCAGCCTTGTTGCCCTTGCCGTGTGTACTGGAGCCAATGAGAGAAGCATAGTCCCTTCCCCAAAAGGAGCCAGCACCTGCAGGTGTCCATGGACCATCAGTGTTCCCTCTACTGTTCAGGCCAACGAGTTTTTTTTTTTAAATACACATATGTATTTTTGGCTGTGCTGGGTCTTTGTTGCTGCATGTCGGCTTTCTCTAGTTGTCAAGAGCGGAGGTTACTCTCTAGTTGTGGTGCATGGGCTCCTCATTGCTGTGGCTTCTCTTGTTGCAGAACATGGGCTCAGTAATTGTGGCTCATGGGCTTAGTTGCTCTGAGGCCTGTGGGATCTTCCTGGACCAGGGATTGAACCCGTGTTCCCTGTGTTGGCAGGCAGATTCTTAACCACTGGACTATCAGGGAAGTCCTCAACTGATTTTTGATGAATGTGATTGTGACCAGAGGGTCATGGGGGTTACAAAGAAGGAAGCCTGTGTATTTGTTCTGAGTGTGTGTGTGCCTGGAAGTTCTTTTTCATTAGAAACTAAAATAGAAAGGGCAAGTATATAAAGAAGCCTGAAAACTGAGTGACAGCAGTCAGTAGTAGACAGTATGGAAGCACCCAGCCCCAAGCACTGTTGACATTTGAGGCTAGATAGTATTTGACTGTGGGGATCTGTCCTATGCATTGTGTGATGGTTAGCAGCATCCCTGGCTCTACCCAATGGGTATCATTAGCACCAATCCCAAGCTGTAATAACCTAAAGCCCTCCAGACCTTGCCAAATGTTCCCTAAGGCAAGTTCACCCCAATCAGGAACCACTGACATAGGGGGTCCTCAGTAAATGGTCCCTGTCATCTCAATCCAGAAACCACACAAAATGCCACAAGGAAGGTTTATCCATTTTCATGCCCAGCCCCCTCTTCCTGTTGCCTCATGGGATATTGGCAGCAGTGATACCCACAGGATCTCTCGGTGACCCTCATGTGACTGGGAGGTGCCTTGGTGGCAAAGCTCAGATACTGCCCTGCCCTCCTGCTGCTTTTTTGGCCCCATTTCTGGTCTCAGAAGCCCAAACACAGTCAGAATGGGTGCCAGCCTGGCTCACCAGGACTCTCACTGATTGAAAACTTTCCTGGGCATTTTTGACTGTTGGGAACATTCCATTTCACATTGATTTATTATTATATTTTTAAAGATGCTGAGATTTAAGACTCATCCAGGAGTCTGTGCTTGCCAAGACATAATTAGGAGAAAATGACAGAGGTAGTAAATATATAATTAACTCGTTTCTTAATGCCTTTTGCTGGCATTCTTCATCTAGCCGCACAGCCTGAGAAACTAGTTCTCTGGAATCTCCAGGCAACTAGAAACCAATTACCATCGTGTTTGCATATTGTGGTTTTGAATAACATGTACACATGTTTGTGTGTGGGAAGTTAAGTGGGGAGCCACAAAGACAAACATGGACACACATGTAGTCTCAGGTCCTAATTGGCTTTTGGTTGATTGATTGATGTGTTCATCAGTTGATTCATTCCTTGAGTCAACAAAGGTTTAGCATGTGCCTATTGTGTGTCAGGCCCCATGCTATTTCCATCCTGCCAAAATCTGTCCTTTACTATAAGCCATCGAGTTTCCACATATCTAGACACATAGTCAATATGCATGTGATGTTGGGTGGAGTTCTACACATTACACACATATATAATGGGGTTCAGAGAGATCAAATAACTTGCCAAAAGTCACATAGCTATTAAGTAATAAAAGTGGTCTTTGATCCAGGTCTGTCTGATTTTCACTACCCTATACAACCTTCTTTCAAAAAATACTTGCCCAAAGAGATGATATTTGAGCTGACTTTTGAAAGGTAAGTATAGGTATTTACCGGATAAACGTGGAAGGAAACAGTTTATCCAAAGGCTGGTGGGGTGATGATTTAGGAATTCCAAGAATGAAGTAAATAGGGAGATGACTAGGTGTTTTGAGAGGAACTGGAGGAGACAAGCTGGGCAGGTCTCAGCTCAAGGAGGGTCTTGTATTGCCAGGCCTCTCACACAGTCCACAGCAGTTTGGCTCATACCTGACCTGAATGCTCCTTTCTTCAGAACCCTGGACAGCTCCCACCAGAGCCCCTGCCTCCAGCCAGGCCCAACAGGGCAAGTTACAAGGTGACCCCCAGGCCCATTAAGAAACCAGGCAGCACTTGATATCACCCAGTGACTGTCCCCAGCCTTCTCTTGCCCAGGAAGCAGGGACCAGTTAATTGCAGGGTGATCGCCATGTTCTTGCGGAGCATTTAATGTAGCATGTAATTGCAGGGTAAATAAATACAGAGCTATTTCCAGCTCTCAGCCCAGTGCTGTGAGCATGGTTGTAATTACGGCTGAGGATTGGCTTGGTGCAATTTCTAAGCAATGGTTCCAGGCCTGAACTGGGTCAGCCCTCATGCAGGCCCTATCTGCTCCCAGGAGAACCGGGGTGCTGATCTAGCCAAGCTTCTCCTTTGCTCAGGTGACCAGGGCCTTGATCAGCTGCCCTGGACTCCTCAGGACTCTAATCCGCACTTGCATCTTGGAGTCCCTCGGCCTTCTGATTGCTGCTATCTCTGGGTTTGTATTAAGGTTCTGATACTTACTGGCTATATGACTATGGACAATTTGTTGCACCCTTCTGAGCCATACTTTCTATCTGTAAAAAGTAGATAAAAATCAATATATATTGTGGGACTTCCCTGGTGGTCCAGTGGTTAAGAATCTGCCTTGCAATGTAGGGGAGGTGGGTTTGATCCCTGGTTGGGGAACTAAGAAAAATCCCACATGCCTCAGGGCAACTAAGCCCATGCACTACAATTAGAGACCCCGTGTGCTGCCACTACTGAGTCCACATGCTCGGGGGCCCATGCGCCACAACTAGAGAGAAACCTGTGAACTGCAACAAAGATCTGGTGTGTCACAACTAAGACCCGATACAGTCAAATAAATAAATATTAAAATGATAATAATAATACATATTGTGAAGTTGGAAGGATTCAATGAGATAATGCATGTGAAATGTTGAGTATGTTGCCAAGCTCAGAGTAAGTGCTACATGATAGGTAATCTTTCCTTTCCCTTCCATTCTTTTCCTTCTTTTTCTCTCTCTATCCTCCATCCTTCCTTTCCTTCCTAAGGCAGTTGTGTAAAAGATGAAGGAACATGCATTTTGGAGCACAGAGGACAGGGTTTGAGTCCTGGCTTTACCCATTACTTGCTGTTTTGGCCTTTGAACAGTTATTTAGCTTCTCTGGACCTCAGTTTTCTCCTCTGTTAGGTAGGAGCAGTAACATCTCTCCACCAAGTTACTGTAAAGATCAAGTGAGGTTGGAGCTTCGAATGTTCTTTGTAAACTGCAGCCAGGCAGGAAGACAGTTTCCTGCTTAGAGTTTAGCCCTGTATCCCAGAGTGGGTCCCCTGGGGTGGAGACTCTGAAAGGAGGTTGTCTTGCAGTAGGTATATGAGGGAGCACTCTTTAAGAGCACTCTTATGGAAAGATTGGGAAGAAAGCAGGATGGGCAGAGGGAGAAGCTGAGGTGCAATGCAATCTCAGTGGGCACCTTAGCCAACGCTAGTAAAAAAGGTTTGAGTCAATAAAGAACTTGCTGTGATTTATGTCAAAGAGCGTTCTTCCTGTGTTTCTTCTAAGAGTTTTATAGTGTCCAGTCAGACAGTAAAGAATCTGCCTGTAATGTGAGAAACCCAGGTTCGATCCCTGGGTGAGGAAGATCCCCTGGAGGAGGAAATGGCAGCCCACTCCAGTCTTCTTGCCTGAAGAATCCCATGAACAGAAGAGCCTGGTGGGCTACAGTCAGTTGCAAAGAGTAGGACATGACTGAATGACTAACACACTCACACAAGCACACGTTGACATGTAAGTCTTTAATCCGTTTTGAGTTTAATTTTGTGTATGGTGTTAGAGAGTGTTCTAATTTCATTCTTTTACATGTGGCTGTCCAGTTTTCCCAGCACCGCATATGTATCTTTTCTTATTTTCTTTCTGCCAGTGCTCGGTCTTCAATGCATCACAGCGTCTCTTGGTTGTGCCACATGGGCTCAGTTGCCTCAGTGTGTGTGAGATCTTAGTTCCCAGACCAGGACTAGAATCTGCCTTTTCTTTATTGGAAGGCTGATTCTTCACCACTGAACCACCAGGAAAGTCCCTCCCAGCACCACTTATTAAAAAGATTATCTTTTCTCCATTGTATATGCTTGCCTCCTTTGTCATAGATTAGGTGACCATAGGTGTATGGATTTATCTCTGGGCTTCCTGTCCTGTTCCATTGATCTATTTTTCTGTTTCTGTGCCAGTACTGTGGTGGCCTAGATGGGTGGGATTTGGGGTGGATGGGAGGGAGGCCCAAGAAGGAGGGGAGATATATATATATATATATACATATATATATATATATATATATATATACATGTCGCTGATTCACTTCATTGTATAGCAGAAACTAATGTGACATTGTAAAGCAACTATGTGCATGTTAAGTCGTTTCAGTCATGTCTGACTCTTTGTAATCCTACAGACTGTAGCCTGCCAGGCTCCTCCGTCCATGGCATTTCCCAGGCAAGAATACTGGAGTGAGCTGTCATGCCCTCCTCCAGGTGATCTTCCTGACCCAGGGATCGAACCCGCATCTCTTACATCTCCTGCATTGGCAGGCGGATTCTTTACCACTAGAGCTACCTGGGAAGCCCTAGAGCAACTACTCCCCAATCAAAAAAAAAAAAAAGGAGGGGGCTTGAATATGGAATGAGGCTTCTGAATTGTCCCCATTTCAGACAAGAGCTGCAAGCCTCTATACCCTCTCATCTCTCAGGCCCTGGAAACGGACTGCCCTTGTGGTGGGGATGGGGGGAGCATGATCTTGGAGGAAGCAGCTGTCTGCAGCTGAGACAAGTCACATGGCAGGATCTGGCAGCTGAGGGCTTTCTGTAGGCAGTGCCCCCAGCAGCTGGGAGTAAGTCCCTCCTTCCTGAAGAGGGACCTGGGAAGTGTCTCACTGTATCTTCCCCACGTGCTGCCTCGCCTACCTACTCCTACCTCGCCTACTCTAAGGAAAACGCCTCTCACTCCAGCCAAGTGACAGGAACAGAGGTGAAGACCAGCCTCGCCCTTGGCCACCTTCCCTCCTCCCCTCTCAGGGCTTTGCTCCAGCTCTGTCTGTCCTTGGGCTCTTGTTCTGAAAATATGTGGCTGCAGGTACAGATGTGGCTTTCCATCCCCGCTCTGGTACCTATCTGCCTCTGCGTCTGTGGATCTAACCTCTAATGCCTGTCCCCAGTGTCCTTGTGTTTCACATCCCTGTTTTATGTTATTCTTATTTTCATGTTATCTGACTTGGCTTTGAGCCCACACCTTTTGCTGCTGCTGTCTGAGAATCTGCAAGACTCATCGAAGCTGGGGCTCAGCTCAGAATGCCAGGAATACTGAGAGGCTATGGCTCGTGTGTCCAGGACCTTAGAAGTCAGTGGTTGGCCATTTGTGTTATGTCACCTGGAGAAATGACCTTGGTGTCTCAGCACCTGGTCTTACATTGGCCGTTGTGACTGGCCATCATGCTGCACAGGTGTTGTTAGGAGGAACAGGTGGGAGAGTTTCTGGAGGAAGGGTGTGCTTTTGCATCTTTTTTTCTGACATGAGGGGTCTTGTGGTCCCCTCTTATGCCAAGGAGCCAGGTAGGACCCAACCTGGTATGGTGTCCTCTGACCCGGGCATCCTCTCCATACACAGAATCCCTTGGGGAACCAAGGAGGGTCATCGCAGTCCAAGGACACCATGCCGAGTGGAGCCGACACCAGCCCTCCCTGCCATGACCACCCTCCCCACCAGGTACCAGGTTGGGTCCTACCAGGCAGCTGCTGATAGTACGCTTCCAGGGCCTAAAGGTTCCCAGACTCCAAATGGCTCTCCATCCCACTCATGGAGATCCTGGAATCCTGTAACAGAATGGGGCTTCCTTTTTCCTGGGAAGAACCAGTGTCATGATGTAGATACGAAAACCTCGGCACACTCAGGTATAATTAAGGGACATCACAGCTTCCCCTGAGCAGACTCTGATGTGGCCAAAGGGGTGAAGGGGAGTCACTGGGTGTAGGATGTAGGAAATTGAGGAAGGATGTCCCTTAGGTGAGGCTTCTCTGGAGGCTCAGACGGTGAAGATTCTGCCTACAGTGCAGGACCTGGGTTCTATCCCTGGGTCAGAAAGATCCCCTGGAGAAGGGAATGGCTACCCACTCCAGTATTCTTGTCTGGAGAATCCTATGGACAGAGGAGCCTGGTGGGCTACAGCCCATGGGGTCGCAAAAGAGTCAGACATAACTGAGTGACTAAGCACGCACACACCTTCCTTAGGTGAAGACCCCAGAGGGGAAGATGCTACAGGCAAATGCCTCAGGTATAAGGGATGGAGAATTCATCTCATCTGCCAAGCGTAATGCCTGACTTGTAGTAGATACTCAATAAATAACTGTTGGATGAATAAATAAAATGCAAAATCTGGACACGGAGTGTGTGCCTTTGTGTTTCTTTATTCTGGTGGACTTGAAATCATTTCCCTCTATGGGGTTTAGCTTTCAGTTTATGAGATGGGCACACCACCAGCTCCCCAGCTAAATCACTGCCCCATTGTGATGAAGCAGGCAGAGGGCTTTGAAAGCGGCAGATACAGGGAAGTTTCATCATCTGCCACTTTCCCTCCAGTCCCTCGTCAGCCCCAGGGTCAGCCCTCTGGATCCATCATCAATAGCTAATGCTTTTCAGCAATGACTCTGGGTTAATTGGCTCAGGCAGAGAGTCCATAGGAAATGCCCCTGGTGGCACTCACAAGCCCTCTTCTTGGTGCGTGGAATATCTTTCCGGGATTAACTGTGCCTAATGCCACTGTTTGCTAGATGGGGGATAAAGACAGCAGGGCCAGAATGCAGCTGCACATCATTTGTATCCGAAATACCAGGGCCAGCTGCCGGGCTGTAATGAAATTCCAGCAAGGCTTGTTGACATTCCAGAGGCATCGGCACAACGAGGTTAAATTAAAAGTTGATGATGACAAGCAGACGCACAGGAAAATGTCAAAATTAGCATGACCGAGCTTGGGCACCCTCCTCCCTCTACCCGTCCTTTGGCATATTTGCCTCTCCCTCCCCAGCCCAGTTCTGCCCCTAGAACCACCTAATCTCTCTGCTTGGCTTTTAAGAATATGGTAGCAAGAGCAAGTTTGGCCTGGGGACTGTCAGTGTCTTACTTACCTTCTCCACGGGCGGCCTGATGGAGGGAGAGCGAAGCAACCTCCTGATGAGGTGGTGACCTTGGACATGTCCCTGACCTTGGAGCCTTCCTTTGCTCATTTGTCCATGATGGAGGGTAATGAGACCTTCCTCCTGGAACTGCTGGGGATTAGATTTGATCACACGTGGATGTCACCAGGCTCAGGGCTCAGCCATGCCACTCTCCCATCCAGCCATCCTCCTTGGGTCCACCCTGGACTCTTCCATCAAAAGGGAGCACCAGAAATATCCCACTCATATGAGAGGGGAAAACAGGTTGGGCTTGTACCAGGAGTCCTCGCAAAATGAAAACCAAGGGTTGGATCATGGGGCCGCGGCCTGGGAAGGCTGTTGGGAAGATGGGGACACCCAGGTGTAATGCTGAATGTGTGGCTGGACCCACTGTATGAGGTTTTAGAAATAAAAACCAGGTCTTTTACAAGCCTTTCAGAGACATTTCGCAGCCCAGGGTTAAATTAGACCAGGTAACATTGGTACTCTTGACAAAGCTCCTTTACCTGAATTAGATTATTAGATTCACTGAACAGTTATTTGAGGGAGGTATGAATAACCCACTTTACAGATGACCCAAGAGGGACCATCCGGTATGGGATGTGAGAAGGTAAGGAAGGGAGAGGTTGATATTATTAGAGGGCCAAGGGGAATTTCAAGTTAGAGTGGCCATTAGATAGGCAGAGATTTGGTGATAGTCAAGAAGGGCTGGGGAAAATCTTCAACTTAACATCAAGGGAGAGGATAGAGTCCCTGAGGAGGCCATGTGTGGTGAGAAGCCCAGAGGACTAAGGACAAGGTCTTGAAGGCCATAAGACCAAGAACCAGCCAGAGGATACTGAGAAGAGAGGGTCAGAGATGTAGAGACAGCTTGAGAGGGAAGTGATGTGAGGTCCACGCCGAAGAAATGGAGCATGTGGGAGAGTGCAGAGCAGAGAGATGGGATCAAGGTCTGCAGCTGAGTCAAATGGATTTTGGTGGGCTTGCCTGAAACTCTCTTTACTATTTATGACCTTGATTCCGCAGGATCATGAGTTATTAAATCCAAAAAATTGGTGTATCAAATTGATTTCTGAGTTCTGGCCCACTGAGACCTGTCTGCGGTTTTTTTTTCTTTTCTCTTCTTTGCTTCTGACTTTCTTAGCAAACAGATCAGGACTTTGAAGCATTTTGATTGAAGGTGATTCAGATTCCAGAGACTGGTCCAGGATATGGGGCTGAGAGAGGAGATGAGAAAGCTGGTGTGGAGGAAGAAGAGTGAGCTGCACTGCTGGAAGAGGCCTGGGCTGGGATCTCCCTCCTGAAGAAATGAACCACCCCCCTCCCCAATATATGGGCTGTGGTCTTTGATTTTTGTTCAGGCTTCATGCTCCCATATCAGCAACGGGCTTTCTGGGCAGGGAGCAGGCAAGGATCCAGAGAGGGAAACAGGAGTCAATATTAGAATTAGAATGCAAACCAACTGTGGTTAGCTTTAAAGCATCAATTCATACATTGATTCATTGAAGCAGTGTTTATCGGGCACCTACCCGATATGTCAGGCACTGTTCAGAGCACTGAGAATGCAGCAACGAGCCAAGCAGACACCAACGCCTGCCCTCATGACACTTATGCTCTAGGGAAGAGAGATGACCATGCACAATATACAGAAATATATTAGGCAGTACAATTTTAGCAAGGAGATAAAGTCCCATGGAGCCACAGTGAAGCTGGGCAGGAAACACTGGCAGGCCTGCAGTTAGAAATAGGGGTGCCAAGAAAGGATTTATTGAGAAGGTGACACTGGAGCAGAGCTTGTAGGACTTAGGCACACGAATGAATAGGTGGATACGAGGCAACCCACAAAGTCAGAACGGAGGCTGGAAAAGGTGGCCTCAGGAAGGAGAGGAATCAGGAACCACCAAGTGCCCCAGAAGGAAGAATTCATGGGCAGACTCTTCAGGGCTCTATGGATAGATGGTTTCCAATCTCTGTACCCTCGGGGCACTCAATTCAAGTCAGCTTCTAGGAAAAGAGAAACTGGCTGGGCTTGCCTGGGCCTCCTGCCCACCTGTCAGGAAGCACACATTGATGGACACTTTCACCAAGATGGCATGTCACAGGAGTGGGGTCCCCAAAAGGAGATCCGGGCATGTGGCGATGGGGTGCAGGCCAGTAGGGACAGCTGAGGTTGTTAAGTTACTCACACATGTATATACACCTACACATACCTCCCCCCTCCCACCCGCCGCCACACGCACAAACACACAGAAAAGCATGCAAAACAAGAAAGCTCAGAGATCATTGAATTTGCCCTCTGGCTTTGTTGGAAGCCTCTGGTGGCTCATACAGTAAAGAATTTGCCTGCAATGCAAGAGACCCAGGTTTGATCATCCCTGGAGAAGGGAATGGCAACCCACTCCAGTATTCTTGCCTGGAGAATCCCATGGACAGAGGAGCCTGGTATGCTACCATCCATAGAGTCACAAAGAGTCGGACACAACTGAGCAAGTAACATTTTCTTCTTTCTTTTGCTGCTGGAGATACTGAGACTCAAGAATTGGGAAGGAATTACTCAAGTTCACTGACTGAGGAAAGTTTGGGACTGGATTGCAAGGCTCCTGACTCCCAACCCAGAATGCTCTGATTCCCAGTGCTCCCCAAGGAGCACAGGGTGTCTAAGAAGGAGGAGCTTTTGAAAACATTACATCAAATCTGCCCACTTTTCAGATGGGGAAACTGAAGGCAGGAAGCAGATTGAGAGAGCAGTGAGTAGATCTTGGTACTAGGCGGTACAGTCTCTGCAGAAAATGATGGGGAAAATCAGAACTTTCGTTCCCTGGACTGGGTGGCAGGACAGTGCACAGAAAATGTCCCGTGTCTTAAGCAAACATTTATAGATCTCTGGGAACTGAAAGCTGGCAAGCTATCGCTGAAGTTCAGTGCAGCCCAAAGGGCCCTATTTTGGTGGCACGTGCTCCGTAGGAAATGCCCCCACGATCACAGCAAATGCACTTACCCTAAGGAGGGCCTGTTTGCAGCCGAGGCCAAATCCTATTTGCTTTCAATAAGCCAATGTGTAAACGCTGGGATGTGGCTCACGCCCCATGGTGGCCTGGTTGGATGAGTGAGCAGGGCTGAGCCATTGCTCTGTGTCTATATGTTCAGGAGGTCGTGTGATGTAAAGTTGGGGGAGAGCCCCCGGAGTTGGGGGAGAGCCGCCGAGCTCCATTTGGTGTGAGCACAGTAATTGAAAATTAGAGCACTCCCTGCCAGCCCTGTCTTCAGTCTGGAATTTGCATCCCTGCCCTGCTGGGCTTTCCAGGTGGCTCTAGTGGTAAAGAACCTGCCTGCCAACACAGGAGACATTAGAGACACGGGTTCAATCCTGGGGGCGAGAAGATCCCCTGGAGGAGGGCACAGCAACCCAGTATTCTTACCTGGAGAATCCCATGGACAGAGGAGCCTGGTGGGCTACAGTCCATGGGGTCGCAAACAGTTGGACATGACTGAAGTGACTTCACACACGCATGCCCAGCTGGGCATCACAGAAAAGCACCTGGTGGCTGCAAATCTGGTCCTGTTCCTACAGGGAGTGCCGCAGCTTGGCCATCCTGCCAGGGCTCCATAGGCACAGCGAGCCCCTCTCCCCACCCCCACCTCCACTGTGGCAGCCTGAAAGCCTGGGACCTCAGCACCTGAACTCACGACTAGCCTGGCCGGTGCTCGCCCATTCCCTGGGCCCTGGATCCTTGGCATTTAGTATCTGAGTCTGACTCCTTCTGGCTCTTTATTTTTTAAATTTAGAAAAAAATTAATTTAGCCAATTTAATACCCTCTGGCTCTTCTTTAGATGCTCCTGGGACTTGAGTTCCAACTCGGTGCTGAGCTCCGTGTGTTCTGCCTTGGTCTCTGCTAGGAAGGTCTCTGGTCCAGCTTCAAGCCTGGAAGCTTCACTGGCCAAGCCAGAGAGAGGATGCAGAGATTCAGAGCATCCTTCCCTCAGGCATGAGAGTCCCTCTCTCTTTCTCTGGGTTAGCCTTATCCAGGGATGACTCCGGGCTTAACTCTGATGCTCAACACTTGACCTGGGTTAGTTTTGCTGGACCATCCCTCATCAAGCTCAACTCCTAATCTGTGCAGAACGAAGTTCCGGCTCCAAGAGGGAAGAGGTTTCACAAGGGTTGTATGCATTCTCCTTTTCTTCAGCTTTAGCTGGCTAGGACCCTTTTACTATCCACGGGAGACCCCGATCCCCAACTGAAGTGTAACAATCCCTAAAGCTTTCCAGTGTTAATATGTTTACCCCTTATCAAAACAGACCTGTGTTCTCTTCTTTAGAAACAGCTGTGAGGCAGGACTAACTAGTCTTATAAACTAATCCTTGGTAAACTGTGGTGGACCAATCACAGACATCTAATGGAAATTTGTACTGCCTTTGCCTGATGGGGTGGAAGATGCAAATTTCAGACAACAAAGGAGATTATTTTTCAGAAAGGGATGCTTGCTTTCTGGTGCTCATGGACTCATGCTATCTCGTTGGAAATCACAAATGTTGGACCAGTCCTATGTAAAAGGACTTGCGGGGTATTATTTTGAGCCTGGAGATCACTGGAGCTCTTGCAGTATCAGCTGGCTTATTTTATTTGTTTTTAAAGGCTGAGAAACTACTCTTTTTGAGTTTAGAGCCCATAAATGTACAGGATACGAGTATTTTCTCTCCCTCCTGCTGGGTTTCTACTGTGTAAATGAAAACACCGTCAAGTGTGTATTGATCTCCTATATATCGAGTTGATAGTGGGAACCTGTGGGGGATTCGCACACTGGGAAGGCATGACTCTTTGCCTTTAAGATTTCTCGAACCATACTTGATAAATAAAGGGCATAGTGCTGATGACAAGAAGGATAATATTATCTTAACTTTTGTAAATCTGTGGTTTGAAGTTTATAGTTTCTAACATTACTTACCCTTTTTGAGCCTCGTTTCCTCATCTGTTCCCTCCCCATATTGTTACAAGAATCCTGTGAGAAGATGGGTGTGAAAGCATTTGGTAACTCTAAGTGCCATGAGTCTGGCTGTTGTCACATCTGTTGATTTTTTTTTTTTTTTTCAATCTTGGATCAGAATTATTACAAATGTCAATGGGATCACAATTGCCATTTACATGAAGGGTAACCAAGAATTCCTATCCCTTCCCCCTTTCCCGATTTAAGCCAGGGATGCAGATTGTTCTAAACTGTAGCAAGGTCTGGGTCTGGTGGCCCACGTTTGAGTCCCAGTGCTGTGTTGTATTATCAAAGCCCCTTAATGATTTTAGAATATGATTTTATTCTTTAATACAGACAAGATAGGTGGATTTATGGATAGACAACTTTTGAGTTCTCTGCTCATTTGGGTGTCTGTACATCTCTATAGGTGTGTCTTGACACAATCGTTTTTTGTTTCTTTGTTTTTTGGCTGTGCTGCATGGCATTTGGGATCTTAGTTCCCTGACCAGGTATCAAACCCTTGCCCCTGCTGTGGCAGCATGGAATCTTAACCATTGGGCCTCCAGGGAAATCCCTCAACACAGTCTTGCATTTCTAGACCGTTAACCCCAGCCAGTGTGGTCCCTTGCTTCCTCATCTCTCTTATCTTCCAAAAGAATTTTAATTATGCCTGTGAATGGCTGGCCAGGGACAGAAATGCACAAAAGAGCCACTTTCTGGAGCTAGTGTGTGCTTGCATGCATGAATATGTGTATGTGTGTATGCAAGCACGTGTGTGAAATGTGCTCCTTGCAGCCCTTGAACTTGCCAGAAATCCTCTCCAGACACCAAACATCCCTGCTCAGGCCTCCTGAAGATGCAGCCTCCTGGACCTGGGCCAGGTCCAGGGACAGAGGTTTCTTTGTTCCTGTGAGATCTTGTTTGGACCAGGCAGACTGCTGCCTGGACAACCCAGGAAACAAAGGCAAAGAGAGTGGGGGTCCTGGTAGCACAGCTGGCTTGGAGCCCCACTGTCCATCTTTGGACTCTGTGCTCAGCTAGCTTCAGAGTTTAGCTGTAAATTATCTCTGCCCAAGGACTAGATGCCAGTGTGTGCCCGTTGAGTAGCATTCACATTGCACAGGCATCCTGGAGAGAAGTATAAAGGCAAGGAAGTGAATGAAGCGGGCAGATCAGGGGAGAAACTAAACCCTTCAAGCCCAAGCTTGGCTTCTGAGACTTGATGGACAACTGATGAACCAGAGGGGGGTGCTGGCTATGTCCTTTGAGGACTGAGGGCCAGCAAGCCCGCTGTCAGAACCAGTGACTCAGGATGCTTGGATGCATTGCTCCTGGCCTGTTGGGGGAGGGGATCTCAGACCCTCCCCTGTAACCAGGATATGACCTGATTAATGGCAAGAGCGAGCAATTTGGAGTCAGCCCTCCTGGGCTCCTTTCCTGGCCGGCTCTGCACTTGCTCCTTGTGCAACTTTAGGAGACTTGCACAGCCTCACTGAGCACTTAGAACTCTTCCTCATCAGTATTCCTGGTCAGGTCAGCTTTAACTCTCCTGGGGGCTGTCTTCAGGTTGGTCCCCAGGATGTGATGCTCTCAGCCTCTGGGACCAACTGCTGCGTAGTCTATTCAGCCAGAAGCTGCCCGACTTCCTTGCCTTGTGTGGTCCCTGCAGCCCAACCATGATGCTCTCACCATCACTGCTGCTTGTTTCCCTACCTTGGGCTCAGGGCTCAGCTCAGCAGGGGCACCGCATGTTTCCCAGCTGGGTTCTGGCTCTACCTGTCTCTGAGATGTGCTTGGGGCACAACATCCATCTCAACAGAAACTCTGCAGAGGCAGGGTCTGGTCGGGATGAAACCGGAGCTCAGAAAGTCCTCGTGGGGAATCACTGAGTTCTCAGGGAAGAAGAAAGGTGTCCATCTACCTGCGTGATTCTCAGTAGGGGGCAGCTTTGCCACCCAGGGGACATTTGACAATGTCTGCAGACAAGTTCGGTTGTCATAATGGGAGATGCTACTATCATCTAGTGGGTACAGACAAGGGATGCTGTTAACTATCCTCTGACCCATGAAACAGTGCCCCCCATGAGGAATGCACCAGCCCCACATGTCAACAGTGCCAAAGTTGAGAAATGCCGATCTTTCCTGAGAACGGTTGAGGAAACAGGCAAGATTGAGATCAACAGGACCTGGCATGGCTAGACCCTCGTCATGGTGTTGGCAGCTGTGTGGTTCAAAGGAGCTCGCTTGGACCACTACTCACCTGGCATCTTTCCCTCCCTGCTTCCCACCCCTCCCCAGCTCAGGGCAAGAAGATGCTTCTGAGTGGATCAGTGTGATGGATGCTTTCGGTGCCTCGCCCACGTCCCCTTGGCACCCACATTGCACGGGCTGCTGGTGGCATCTTACAGCAAACATCTGTAGCTCTCCAAGTCTCTGCTGAGTGCTTTCTCTCAGCTCTTAGCAGGACAGGGCAGAAGTGCCCTAGAGCTCATGTCCCTGGGAGCAGCCCCCAGCTATCGATGATGAGAGTTGGGGGATAAACATCCCAGCATGTTTTTCACTGCTTCCAGATGTCCCAGTGGGGCTGAGCCTCAATTATCCACAATGATAATGGGCTCATTAATGCACCTTCTTCTGCTTTCTTCTCTTCCTGTTCTCACCTCTCAACTCCTCTGCTGATGCTTCTCGGGACCACCTCACAAATAGACCACTTTATTCCTGTGTCAGAGTTTGTTTCTGGGGTCAGCCGCACCTCAGGTAGGCAATAATCTGTGAGCGCTTGCAGGTATGAACCCTACTGTTTGCTGATGTGCTTATCCATCTCATTACAGCATTCATCCATTCATCCATCCATCCATCCTTTGTCAGCCCATATATATTAAGCACTGCCTATGTGCCAGCGATTGAGGATTTGATACCCATTTATAGATGGGGAAACGGAGGCTCCAAATGCATATACAC
This sequence comes from Giraffa tippelskirchi, assembly GCF_054371585.1. Classification (NCBI taxonomy): domain Eukaryota; kingdom Metazoa; phylum Chordata; class Mammalia; order Artiodactyla; family Giraffidae; genus Giraffa; species Giraffa tippelskirchi. Next base: position 46,679,402 of record NC_137277.1, on the reverse strand, counting down.
TAGCTCAAAGTCCCTCAAAAAGTAAAGGACCCAAACTAGACTAGAAAGGAAAGCCAGAACTCCTCAGGGCATTTCAGACCCATTATACCTGCCAGTTGTTTTTCAGCTGGCTGTGTTCAGAATTACCTGGAGAGCTTTATATAAACACAGATGTCTGAGCCCCACTCTGGAATGAATCACTGTCTCAAAGGAGTGGAACTTTGGCTTCTGTATTTGTAAAGGCCCTTTCTAAAGCGCTTGTGCACACAGTGGGGGAGTCTGTGCATACCCCACACTGCGTGACTTGGGGGCAATGACTGCAGGATAAGGAAAGTGAGAGGGAGGAGGCCCCTTCCATCCCTGGGGCTAAAACCAAGGCTGCCCAGAGATCATCACCCATCATGCCTCCCCATAAGCCCTGAGTGAGGTTGGTACCCAGGGGGGCCAGGCCAGCTCTCTACTGTTGATTTATCATCCCTGCAGAATCTTCTTGCCAAATTTCACCTAGACAGGCTGTCTACAGTTTGCACGACTTGTTTTCTGGTTGGGGTTTCCTGTCCTGCCATATGGTGAGCCCCCATAAGGCATGGAGCTGATGGGGCTGCTCCCTGGCAGACGGGTGCTTTCTGCCACAAAAGTCCAGTAACACTGAAGCCCCCCAACTCCGCTCCCACCTCTGCCTGCCCCCTGGAAGGGTTAGAGACTGAGGTTTTTTTCAGGCTAAATATAGAGGCAGGCCATTAAGAAACCGCATCTCCTCCCCCTCCCCAATCTCTGGGCTTCCCATGTGATGTTTAATTGCTCTAGCAATCTGTTCTGTTTCTCCCTTGCAGTGCATGCAGGAGCAGCAGCCACAGCCTGTGGTGAAAGGCTGCGTTTGGAGATGGGAACAGCTTTTAAGACGGGGAAGGAGGCTTCTGTGGCTCTGAACACAGTGCAGCGGGGCTTTATTTTTAGAGGTCTGCTTGGATCCTCTGCCCCCTGTTCAGTGCCTGTCAGTTGCTGGAACAGGCTCTGAAATGTCAGGACCACCCTTTTTATTTTGAATGACACAGTAGGAAGGGCCCTGGGCTTGAAGTCAGGGAGACCTAGAGTGCAATCCTGGCTCTGTCACTTAAACGCTTTGTGATTGCAAGAAAGTCAGGGAGTGCCACCTGCTACTTCGAGGGGGGGAGGTGTGAGGATAAAGGGAGAGGACTTGAATGCATGGCACATGATAAGCACTTAGTGTGGGCCGGTCATATAGTAGGTCCTTAATACAAGAGGTCTGTTGGCAAGTCCCTGGGTTTATTGACGGCACAACCTTGTTTTTCACATCTGTAAAATGGACCTATAACAGCTCCTGCTTTCAGAACCAGTTCCATAGTTTGCAGGGCTCAGGGAACAATGAAAATGTGACGTCCTCTATTCAAAATTCAGTAAAAATTTCAACACAGTGAGAGCAGAACGTTAAACAAGGCAGGGGACCTTTCTGAATCCAGGGACGTGTGCGACTATACAGGAATTAATGACAATTATGTAAAGTGCTTATGACACAGACGGCGTTTATGACTACTGCTAATTACGCATAAGATATGGGAGCAGTAAGTTATCCATTTTGCTGTGATACATATTATAGGGATAAATACATAGACTGGGATCAGATTTTATAAGCTTCCAATAGCAAGCTTTCAGTACTGGGACTTCTTGGGTAACACTAGGGAGTTGCAAAAGATGATTGGATCATCTGCAAAGTACGTTGAAGAGCTCTAGTCAGAGCATCGTGTGAGGATGGAACGGGAGCATGTCCAGGGAGAGAAGGGGATTAGAGACACCCAAGACATCCCTGCTGGGTGATCAGAAGGAGGTGTTATTCACAAAAACAGGGAACCAGAAAAAGGAGATTAACGAGTAGGGTATATATAACATGGGCTTCCCAGGTGGCTCAATGATAAAGAATCTGCCTACCAAGGCAGAAGATGCAGGTTCAATCCCTGGGTCGGGGAGATGCCCTCGAGAAGGAAATGGCAACCCACTGCAGTATTCTTGCCTGGAAAATCCCATGGACAGAGGACCCTGATGGGCTGCAGTCCATGAGGTTACAAAAGAGTCGGACACAACTTAGCAACTAAACTCACAAACATATATAATATAGATAACTAATATGGATCTATTGTATACTGTAGGGGACTCTACTCAACACCCTGTCATGACTTATATGGGAAAAGAATCTAAAAAAGAGTGGGTATATGTATAACTGATTCACTTTGCTGTCCACTGTATACCTGAAACTAATACAACATTGTACATCAACTATAGTCCAATTAAAAAAAAAAAAAAGAAAACCAGGCCTTTAGAAGTAGAAACAGGGTTCAGATTATGGCTGGAATGAAGACTGTCATGGAGACCCACACAGAAGTGGCTGATGTACCAGAATAGATGAAATGATCAGTGCAGAACTTGTTTCCCAAGTGTAGGGATTAGGGCTAAAATAGAACCAGAAATCAACTCTTTACAAAATTAGCTAGTGCATCTGGGAGCTGGGAACTGATCTAAGGAAGGGGGGAGGAGTTGAGAAAGTGCCATTCCTGTAGGGGAAGATCTTGAGCTTCTGTGATCCTTCATTTCTGTATCTGTAAAATGGGCACAATATTGTTCATTGTTGAAAAGATAAAATGAGAAAATGCCTGTGAATATCTTTCATAGTACTGGATCTGTGTCAATGAGCAACACAGTTTAGTTCCTTTCCCACTTTAGTTTCCTATCCTTGGATCTTGTTAGTGAGCTACATTCTATTGTATTCCTGGTCTTTATGATGGTTAAGAAGTGTTTGTTTTCAGAGTGATTTGGGTGTTATACAATCTACTTTGCATATTCTATCTCTAATCCTCACATCAATCTGCAGGGACTATCACCATCCCACTTTATGAATGGGGTGCTCAGAAATGTCAGATATTTACCCAAGGTCACACAGTTAACAGGGAGCATGGTGGGACTCCTATCCAGGGCTGCCTCATTCCAAAGCTCACACTATATTCATTACTTAGTGGGAGCAGGACAGACAGGACAAACAGCCTGCAAGACCTCACCCAACAAAGCTTGGCTCTTCTCCAGCCCACCTGCTAACAGTACCATCTGCACAGGTACCCAGATGGAGATCCGTGAACACCTTGTTCTACAGAATAGTTCGTTGTAGGTAATTTACTATCCCCATGTCACCAAAGCACCTTGAACAATGGACCACTCACAGAGGCTGAGGTTCTTTTTCTCCCTGTAGTGCCCGCCCTGTGAGAGACTGGCAGGGTCAGCATCTCACATCATCGTGGCAGGGGGTGGGGGTGCAGAGACGGGTAGCAGGCAAGTGGCCTGGTGGGCTGGGAGGAGGAGAGCTGAACCCTGTTCTGCCAGACTATCTGCTCCTCCTGGGCTAGTCACTTCCCCCTTAAAAGAGGAAAGTGAGGGGCTTCCCTGGTGGTCCAGTGGTTAAGAGTCTGCCTTGGAATGCAGGGGATGCAGATTTGATCCCTGGTCTGGGAACTAAGATCCCACATGCCACAGAGCAACTAAGCCTGCAAGTCAAGCTACTGAGCCCACACGCTACAACTAGAGAGTCCGTGTGCTGCAGTGAAAAGATCCCACATGAAGCAACGGAGATCTTGCGTGCCTCAACTAAGACCCAACGCAGACAAATAAATAAATAAATGGTTTTTCTAAAAAGAAAGAAGGATGACCCGGATACTTTCAGTGATTCCCCAGGGTCTTCTTTGGGTAGCAGTCAGTGGGAGCAGTCAGTGGGGTAGCTACAGTGGGTAGCTGTCACTGTGTGAAGTGACGGAGTGAGCCGGTTGAGAGTGTGACCTCTGGAACCAGCCTGCCTGGGAATTCATCCAGGCTCTGTCCCTTCCAAGCTGTGTGACCTTGCACATGTTGCTTAGCCTCTCTGTGCCTTGGTATCCTCTTCTTTAAAATGGGACTAAAAATGGTGCCTGATCTCATAGGTAAGTGAAGTAGCACAAGTAAATGTTTATTGTTATTATTATTTGCTATTGTCAGGGAAACCCGACCATCCTGAAAAGAGGCCGCTTCTGTGAAGTCTGTCCAGATCTGTGCTTCTTGGATTTTTTTTTTTTTTTTTTTTGGCTTTGAGAACAATTATTTGGGTGACTGGCTCATTTCCCTGATCGTCTGAGAGCTCTGTGAGGTAGGTCTGGTGTGGTGTCTCATTTATCTCCATGTTTCATACTGTGTGAGAAGTTCCACAGTGGAGTGTACAGATGTGAGCTTTAGAGGCAGAAGTATTTGTTCAATATAACTCCCAGCTCTGCTATTCACCAGCTGTGTGATCTGAGATAAGTTGCTGAACCTCTCTGAGCCTTGGTTCTCTCATCTGCAGAGAAGTGCATTGGCACTTTCTTCATGAGCTAGCATATGGGTGTGTGTGAAATAGTGTTGGACATGTAATAGGCATTCAATGAAAGCCACTTGCCTTCCATTGCTCCTTCTCATTTTTTTCTTCCCCAGAGCACATTGATCACTACATCACTAAGTGCGTAAGTGGAGGTGGAATTCAGAGGCGCCGGGAACACTTGTTTGCTTAATACCTACCTAACCATCAGCCTAGAGATGAGATCCATCAGTACTTCATTCCTTTAGTCAAGGAATCAGAATTCTTTCTTGGAAATCACAAGCCAGGTGGTCACTGAAGGTCAAGCTGGAAGGAAAACTGAGGCCCAGGGAAGGACAGAAGTTCCCAAGGCCACAGCAGCAGGACAGGAAGCCCGTGTTCTGACTCAAGCCTTAGTCTCCTTCCCACCTTCCTGAGTGTCTGCCTGGAATAGGATGAGCTCTCACTCTAAGCTGTTATCAGAATGTTCTCCTCTCAAATGAAAGAAAGTTCTGGAAATGACCTGAGGAGTGTGTGTGGCAGGAGAGAAGGTGGTGACTGATAAACACAGTCCAGGCAGCTGGGTTCCTTTCAAGGGTAAGTGGAAATAAAAGGAATCAATTTTATTGATTCACCCATTTCCTGGTTTTGCAGAGTGGTCCCACTTGTCCAGAGGAGAGGGTCTCACTTGACTGTCTTGTAAGAATGATGCTCTAGTGTTTGCCTCATCTTCCTGGTCACTGACTGAGGTCCTGGGAGTCCTTTGCAACTGTGGATGATGCAAGACTATCCCCTCCAGGCCTATTCAGAGAGGTCTAGTGTTTCTGGGCCCACCACCACTCACCAAGTGTCTCAACTTGCACTTGTCTGACCTCTGATGCTGGCTATACAGTGGAGGGAGGTCTGCCGACCTCACCAGGTTGCTCTATCGGTGCATAGACTTTCGGAATCAGAAGGTCAGAGCTGGAGTGAGTTCTAGAAACATCTGCTCCAAGATGGCTAATTGGTTTCATCTGACATGTTCACTCCAGCCAGTGGGTGGCGGCTGCCATGGGCAGGGTTCTGAGGCTGCAGCTGGGCGCACCAGGAGGAGATCGGTGATCGATTAGTCATGGCTGCCATAGGCACAGTAATGCAGAGTTGAGTTCTGTGTGCTGTGTAACTTTCTTTTCTGAGTTTATCTCACTGCTGCATTTTGCAAAGAAGGAGACTATAGCTCAAAGAAAATGAATGATTTAGTCAGTCACCCGATCACTGAGTGACAGAAAGGGGCCATGTCCCAGATTTTCCGGTGCCAAATTCAGTGAACTTTCCTTTAAGAAAGCTGTCAATTATAAAACCTTTCACAAATGTCATGATGTCTTACTGTCTTTCTCTGTTGGCTTCTGTTGGCCTGAAAGTTGGTCATCTGCAGTCTTCCTGATTGGCTTCAGAGAGCCGCATTTGTGAAATCCTCAGAATGTCCCATTACCAAGATGTGCTGCATTAATGTTTTCATTTAGACACTGAAAAATGAAGATGATGGTGATATAATATATATTACAGAAAATGCTATATATTATATATACTATGCATATCTGTTATGTATAGTATACATAACATAACAATAACATAATTTAGCACCTATTATGTGTACAGTGGCAGGGCTAGGCTGCCTCCTGCTCAATTCTGTGCTATGTATATTTAAGTCACTTTCCCTCTCTGGGCTTCACTTTTTTCATCTGAGTGATGAAAGCACAAGAACAGATGCTTCCTCTCTGGGCTGACATTTTCCTCTCTGTGTTTCACATAGTCAGCACCTACTCTGTGCCCAGAAATGGGGAAATGGCTCAGGGCAGAGACCAAAATATGAGTCCTCTGCTCTCTACTCTTAAAGTAGGGGTCCCCAACCTCCAGGATCTAATGCCTGATGATCTGAGCTGGAGCTGATGTAATAATAATAGAAATGAAGTGCACAATAAATGGAACATGCTTGAATCATCCTGAAACCATCCCCCACCCCCACTCCCAGTCCGTAGAAAAATCGTCTTCCGTGAGAAACTAGTCCCTGGTGTCAAAAAGGTTGGGGACCGCTGTCTTAAAGCACTGAACCAGACAATGTGACCCAAATTCCCCCGGAAAGCAATGCTGTAATGTAGAGAGATGGACCAGAAATGAGACAGGGAGGCAGTGAGGCGTGGAGAGGGGATGTTTGTAAGCGTGGTGGGGACCAGAGGTTTGGCATCAACTCAATCCCCACTTAGTAGCTGTGCAACCTTGGGCCAGTAGTCACTGACCATCCCCTCCCCAACCCCACACCCCTGGCATCAGCTTTCTTATCCGTAAAACTGAGCTCTTATTACAGCTGCTGCAGGAAACCTGGGAGGGTGGAGAGGGCTCAGACGTGCAGGCTCAGTGAGCAGTGTAATGCCTGGCACCCCAGTCCAGATGTGGCAACGAGTGAAGTGGAAAGGCATTTGGGAGGGAGGGGGAGGGGGTTGCAGATGAGGAAGGCTTCCTGTAGGGGGTGGCTTAAGGTCAGCCTCAAGGAATATATTAGTTTGGGTTGGAAGATGTGAAATGACACTAGTCATTTTTTACCCCGAATTGTTCTCTCCTCTTTAGCCCCCATCCGTACCTCTTTGGAATGGAGTGTGAATATTAAGCACATTTTTCATACACTTTGAAGAAAGCCAGACAGGGCTGGCAGTGCCCCGGTGAATCTCTTACATATTTAAAGAGCATCCTGTTGGTTTGAGGGGGAGGTGGCTGCGTCTCAGTTTTTCTCTCTCAGTAGCCCCCAGAACAAGCTGACACGAGCGCTTTATTCCTGACCCAAAAATGATAGCAGAGGATACACCCTGTGATCTACGCACCCTGCAAAATGTTGTATGCTTTACAAGGCATTAGGAAAGCTACAGAATTCACTGTGGCTCTGGGATCAAGAACAAACTGAGCTGGCCTTTTTCCCTCCCTGGAACATACCCCCGCACCCCCCCCCCCGCACCCCATTCAGCCTTCCATTTGGTCCTTTGTTCATGGGTATGTGAGCATCTACTGTGTACCAGGGGGCTTCCCAGGTGGCTCTAATGGTAAAGGACCTGCCTGCTAATGCAGGAGACACAGGCTCAATCCCTGGGTTGGGAAGGTCCCCTGGAGGAGGGCATGGCAACCCACTCCAGTACTCTTGCCTCCAGAATCCTATGGACAGAGGAGCCTGGCGGCCTGTGGTTCATGGGGTCACAAATAGTCGAACACGACTACAGTGACTTAACACACATGCGCTGTACACCAGGCACTACACTCCTTCAAGACTGTACTTGGATGTCACCTCCTCCAGGCAGCCTTCCTTGATATCCACCCTTGTTTCTTCTGGGCTCAAAATCCCTCCCTTATATTCCCCAAACACCTCCTGTTTGTTGCATCTCTTGCCTGTTTTGTTTCTCTCCCTGCTTTCTTATTTGACTGCGGGCTCCTCGATTTCTTTCACCAACAAACAGTAGGAGCTTAATAGGTGTTTGAAAGTCCCACAGAACTGGCTCTGTTTCCCAAGCTGGCTTCCCCCTGCCTGATTCTGACCCCCTCCCGGATGTGGAGGCGGGAAAGCAGATGTGAGGAGAGACTTTGGGGCTGAGGTTCCGTGACTCCTCCCTGTATGAAGGGGCAGCAGAGGGCTCCCCAGCTCCCTTTGACTGAGGTTTGTGCTCCCTCGCAGATATGTCCCTTATTCTGCCCCACAGGATCCAGAGGGTGGGCTTTGTGAAATTCTGCTAAGGTCTGAGCAGTCATCACCTATGCAGGCAATTATGCAAACCACCCAGTGAGCTTTTCAGAACAGCAAGCCTGCTCCAGAAGAGAAATGCAAGCAGTGTAAACACCCATTTGGCTGCCTCTGCAAGGCTAAGATGATGCAGGCACCTTGTTCGTGGAGATCATTACTGTGCAGCTCAGCCTCAGCCAGGTAGGGTCAGAGGGTGGAATTTCCCATCCTGCTCCCCTCTAGTTTCCAGGGACACAAGCCCATGAACTCCCTGCCCTTTCCTGGCCTCTGCCACTGTCTAATCGCTGCACCTGCCTGCCAGGGGAACTGCCCTCCGCCCTGGCCATCTCTTCCAGGTGTTGCACAGTGCTGAGTCTCTGTTCACCTCTCTGCATAGCAGCATGACAGCGTCCCCTCTCAACAATGACCGTGCCCCTTGCCAATAGCTACACTTTCCCCTCACCCACATGGCTCATGGTAGGGGGTATCTTTAAATATTCTTTTCCAGCTGTCATCAAAGGTGGTCAGATTCTTCTGGTGCTTCCTTCCCCACTTTTCACATAATCTTTTCCTTCCTTTCTCTTCCCCTGTCCTTTTTCTTGCTGGAGTCACTGGCTTGGCCTGACTTTTGTCCTTCTCTGCAGCCCTGGTTTTGAGGTCCTGCATTTGCCTGTGCTTGTGGCTGCCTACCTCACTGATTTCCTTCAGATACCCAGCAAATAGTACTTATTAGACATCTGTTCTGGTCCTGATGATGGAATGGATCATGAGAGGCCCTAACAGAGGGGAGGCAGTTCCTCCGGAGGCTAAGGAATGCCCCCCTGAAGATGTGGGTGTGAGCGGATATTTGAAGGATTTGTAGGAGGTAGACAGGTAAAACCTATTCAAAGAAGAGGGTAATGTGTGTAGAAGCCCAAGGCAAGAGACCATGGTTCATTCCAGAACCTTGAAGTGCAGTGCAGCCAAAGACAGAGGTTCAGTGGAGCAGTGGTGTGTGATGGGACCAGAAACATCAGCAAGGGCCTGATCATTGAAGGCTCTGAAACTCCAGTTAGGGAATTGGGATTTTATCCTGAGAACAGATGGCTTGTGAAGGACTCTATCAGAGGAAGTGTCTCTCCATTGGTTTAATGATCCAGAATTACTCCCCAGTTAAATATTAAAGAAAGTAACTTATTCACCTCTCTGTGTATAAGAGTCAGGACTCTCAGTCTCGAGTGATGGAAACCCAGCTCAAAGTAGTTAGAGAACAAAGGAAAAGTGTTAGTTCAAGGACTGATGCATTCAGGCAGGGCTGGATCTAGGTGCTCAAATGCCCTTCTCCGTTTCTTGACTCTGCTGTCCTCCATGTTGGCTCCATCAGCTGCCAGAAGCTGCAGGTGAATGGTGCATGGCCTTAGTTTTCACAGCGTAAAGAGAGCAACCTTTCCCCAGTAATTTTGTGAAGAGTCATAGGATTGGGCTCTGAATTTAATTGGGCCCTTATGTTAATTGTTCATTCCTGAATCAAAGACTGAAGCCAGGTGGTGAAACAGCTGATGGATCAGGCTGGGTCATAACCAGCCTCTAGATCTGCCCAAGCAGAACCCATGTCCCAGAAGGAGAAGGAGTGGTAGTTCCCCAAAGGAAACATTGGGTCCATCATTAGAAAGATGAGGAATGGATGCTGGACACACATGAATCACAGGAGTCCACTGCAGTGAAATGGTTTCTCATAATTCCTCAACATAGGCCAGGCTAGATTCCCTATCCTGTGGACCTCTTAGGGGGTCTCTAACCTCTGTGTTTGAGGTTGCCTGGCCAGAATGCACTTGGGTCAGAGGATACAGTCTTAGCCTCAAGATGGATCAAATTCAGAGCTTTAGGTGCATAGATACATAGGGACAGATGGATGTGAGAGCAGGAACGTGGTAGAGGCTGTAGAACAGTGGCTGGATTCCTTGGAGATCATTCCAGAATCCAAACTAGCTTCAGGGCATTTTCCTAACTTTTTCAGATGCTCATTCTTTCTCCCTCTGCCTCTGAATGGGCTATAGTCCGTGGGGGTCACAGAGTCAGACATGACTTAGTGACTAATACCTTCAATTGTCTTTCTCTCTGGGATTGGCAGAGAGAAACCTTATTCTGGTTGCTAGACCCAAGCAAGCAGTTGGCAGCTGCCAGATCTGTGGCAAAGTGGCCACAGTCGCAGGTGACCACCCCTCCCTCTCTCTGGAAGCCTCTCTACTTGCAGGGGCGAACAACCATCCCGTGGCCTTCCCCCTCTCAGACCACAGGATGGGTGAGGTGGAGCCATCAGGACCAAGGTGAGCAGCTCTCCTGGCTGGGGAGGAGGTCACGGGCTGTTGGAATCTCGGATGCTTCTGACTAGCAGAGGCTCAGAGTTGTGCTCTAGCCCAGCCTGGCCCTGTGCCAGCCTTCCTGGTGCAACTCCTTTGATGCTACTCACTACTCACATCTCATCTTCATCTTCCAAGTGGCTGAAACTCGTCTGCAAGAGCTGTTTTCCTAAAAGTACTTCTCTGATTGCCTTACCTACTTGGGTCACGGCCCAAGCATTCCTTCAACACAAAGGCCCTCCTTTATTTAAGTATTCCTTTTTGTTGTTGTTATTTGTTTTTTTCTCATTCCATAGCTATTTCTTGAGGCCCTACTATGTGCCAGGCTCTCTGCCCATAATTTGTTTCTACCTAGTTTCATGGGCCCCTTGCTCATTATAACCTAGTGACAACCCTTCAAGGATAGCATTCAGGGGCCACTAAAGAGATAGAAACTACATCTGTCATTTTGAGCAGAGAGAATTTAATAGAAGAAAATTTCGCTAGATAAAATTGTTAACTGTAAGTGAAAGAGGAAGATAGAACACTAAGGTATGAGGGAGGGAGTCATTGTAGGGAGCAGCCACCAGCTAGCTCTTGGGCTGAAGGAAGAAAGGGAAATCATTGGAATCACTAAAATGTAGAAATTTGGAGTTGGGATGCTATGAGGCTGGACCTCAGATCTCTTTGGGGAGGTGCTGTGTGGGTAGCGCTCGTGTCTCTAAGCTCGGACACCATGGGGCTGGACCCAGACTAGTGAGAAGGGGGAGCCTACAGGCTGGTGCTGGTGTCCTGGGAGGGTTGTGCATGAAACTGGTTCTCCAAGTGTTGGGAAAATTGCACGCTGGGTTCAGCTGCTGCTTTAGGAAGGAATCACTGCTTCCAGGATGAAGAGGTGCTGCTAAGGCGATGCTTTGTTGTTGTTGTTCAGTTGCTAAGTCATGTCTGACTCTTTGAGACTCCACGGACTATAGCACACCAGGCTTTCCTGTCCTTCACTATCTGCTGAAGTTTGCTCAAACTCATGTTCATCGAGTCAGTGGTATCCAACCAGCTCATCCTCTGCTGCCCCATTCTCCTCTTGCCTTCAATCTTTCCCAGCATCAGGGTCTTTTCCAATGAGTTGGCTCTTCACATCAGGTGGCCAAAGTATTGGAGCTTCAGCATCAGTACTTCCAATGAATATTCAGAATTGATTTCCTTTAGGATTGACTGGTTTGATCTCCTTGCTGTCCATGGGACTCTCAAGAGTCTTCTCCAGCACCATAGTTCGAAAGCATCAATTCTTTCCGCACTCAGTCCTCTTAATGGTCCAACTCTCACATCCATACACGGATACTGAAAACACCATTGCTTTGGCTATACAGACCTTTGTCAGCAAAGTGATGTCTCTGCTTGCAGGAACAGAAGTAAGCAGAAAGCCACCGGGAAACAGCTGGAGGAAGTCCCTTCTCCTCCAGCCTTTCAACCTTCCTCTAGCATTCCCTGTTGGCAGAATCTCACCTGGACCCAGGTGGCAAAGCAGAAATCGAATTTGCAGCCCCAGAAATACAAAGTGTCTCAGAGAAGGACGGGTTTGAAACTCTGAGACAGTAACTTAATAACTGGCACCTGGCAGACCCATGATTTCTCATTGACCGTGATCCTTACGGTACCCAGAGCAGGGCTGGCCCAGGGCTGGTATTGGAAAGACACTGAATTTGGAGTCCGTGGACCCAGATCTATCCCTTAACGGTGCTGTGACTTAATGATCAAGTCAGCAGTATCTCTGAGCCTCCCTCTTCTCATCTGTGAAGTGGGAAAATAACCCCCGGCCTTCCTGCCTTTGATGGGAGGAGGGAAATCAGTATCATAAAGTCTGTGGGAGGACCTTGCCCTAGAGACGACTTTTAAGTACAAGGTAGTGAATTAGTGCTCGATAAATACTTGCCTGCAGAAGAAAGTTTCCATCTGTTTAGGGCTTTGAACATCATCTTAAAGCACAGGTCCCTTGGAGCCTTCAAGGTTCTTATAAGCAAGAAAGGCACAAGCTAGGCTTCATGTTGGGGAAACTTCTCTGACAGTGAGAACGCTGTATGCCATAAAGCAAGCCGTCTCTTCTCGGAGATGGGGTTCTGTTGCATAAGACACCTTAAATAGACTCAGACAAAACACTCGCAGTTTCGTGGCAGAGCTGGGGGTGGGACGTCGGAGGGAATCAGGCTGCCCTTGTCCTTGGGGATGAACAGCCCGAGAGGGTGAGGCTCCTCCCCACCTCTAATTGGGATGCACACTTTACAGCTCCACTGGCGCCGCGTGGGCGTTGGAGATGTTGCCTCTTCTCATCTTAATGATGTTTTGCTTTAACAGAGATGTTTCTGCTCCTTGGAGCTCTGCTCGCTGCTTCGAGGCAAGCCCCCTGGGATGCCCCTGGGTGAGATTGAGAGCTCGCTCTCAGCTTTAGGCACAGAGGCTGCCGCGGAGCAGGCTTCCAAATGTATAGCCCTGCACACTCTGAGCCTCTGTGTTCTCGTCTGTTAAGTGGGGAAATAACCCCTGGCCTTCCTACCTTTGGTGGGGCAAGACTGGGGTCTGGGTCCCACGTGCTCTTGGACTTCTGGCAGGGCACTGAGGGGCATAAGCCTTCTCCCCCTCCCCATCTCCAGGTCAGGGGACAGTCCTGCACGGCCTTCCATGGACCACTGCTGCGTCCCATCTCCACAGAGGCAGGTGGCCAGGGGGGGCATGTGGACTGGGATTACACACATCTCAGGTCTTACCTGGTCATGTGACTTCAGACAGTTCATTTAAATCTCTGTCTGTCAGTTTCCCCTGAAGAAGTAATGTATGAGGACAGGCTTAGCTCAGTGCCTCCCAAATGTTCCCAACTCTGCCTCTTGGGTTCCCATCTCCCCATTCACTCTCATGTTCCTACCTAGACACTTTCAGCAAAGCGCATGACTCCTAAACTCATCCCCACTCCGTGTAGACTGAAGAATGGTCAGTGATTCCCCCGCTCACCCAGCAAATGAAATTTGAATCCCAAAGCTTGGCGTTCAGGGCCCTCTGCACCCTCTAGTTTCCTTATATTTTGGCTCCTTCCTCTTAACCGTCTTGTTTACCCCAGTCAACACTGGCTTTGTTGCAGTCCCCAGAAATGGGCATTCCCACATCCAGTCCGTCATCTGCCGTGTTCACTTTGATCTAAGAAGGCTGGCTCCCCCTTGTCTAACCCCACTCAAAGGCTTAGCCCCTTGCTCCCTGCTTTTTGAAACTTTCTTGGGTCTCACAAGTCTGCTACTGCTACTTCCTTCTCTGAGCTTCCTTGAGTTGTTGTGTTTTTTTTTTAAGCAGGGCTTGTGTATTGCTGTGATGTATATTTCTTTCAGTATAGATGGAGAAAGGTGAGCCAGCCACGTAAATACAATTGGCTGGGATTTGAATCTTGACTCTGTCACCAGCAAGCTGTGGCCTTAGGCGAATTTGATTCAACTCCCTCAATATTTTATGGGGCTGTTGAAAAGATTACAGACAATGTCCATGAAGTTTGTGATCACAGTGTCTAATAAGAGGTTGTCATAATTATTATCATTACACTGTTTAAGAACACGCTAGGCACTCAAGGAAAATCTATTGAATTGATTGAAGGACTCGATATGGGGTCTGAAGGCAATGATATTAGAAATATACATTATAAATTTATATTTTAAAGAACTGGATTTTTTGTTTCAAAGTATAAAGCAATGTGTGTGTGTGTGTGTGTGTGTGTGTGTTATTTGCTCACTTGTGTCTGACTCTTTGTGACCCTATGAACTGTTGTCTGCCAGGCTCCTCTTTCCATGGGATTCTCCAGGCAAGAATACTGGAGTGGGTTGTCATTCCCTTTTCCAAGGGATCTTCCCGACCCAGGGATCCTGCCTTGCTGGGACATTCTTTACCATCTGAGCCACCAGGGAAGCCCTAAAGTAACATGTACTCATTGTATAAAATTTATAATGTGCATGTTTAAAAAGTTAGAAAAAATATCACACATAATCTCCCATATCAGTGGTAGTAATTCTTAAGATGTTATATTTTCTTCCAATTTTGGAAGCATTTTATATAGATGATATGGTACATAGTTTTGTTTCCAAAATTCGTGTGTCACAAATGTAGTTTAGAAGCCTACTATTTGAATTATTATTATAAAAATAATATGTAATAGTTATTTTAAATACAGAAAATGTTGAAACATTTATTAAATACCTAAATCTAGCCTATTATTAATATTAGGCTATATTGTCTTCCAACCTTTTGTATTTACATTTTTCCATATTTCAGATATCAGTATTAGATTCAGTGCATTTTCCTATGCCATGAAATAATTTTTGGACATCATTTTTTGGTGACTACGTAATATTCTACCCTACCTACCCTATTCTACCCTAGATGTATCCTAGTCTGTTTAATTCTCTCTTTATTCCTACATAATTAGGATTTTTTAATATTTTCCCATTATGAATGCATTTTTTGTCTGAGTTTCATATTATTTCATTAAGAAGAAGAGAGTGTAATTTTATCAGTAATTAAAAAACCCACACTTCCCTGGTGGTTCAGTGGTAAAGAACCTGCCTGCCACTGCAAGAGACATGGGTTCAATCTCTGGGTTAGGAAGATCCCCTGGAGAAAGAAATAGCAACTCACTCCAGTATTCTTGCCTGGAAAATCACATGGACAGAGGAACCTGGCAGGCTACAGTCTATGGGGCCGCCAAAGAGTTGGATATAACTTAGCAACTAAACAAGAACAATAAAAAAAATACCCACACTATAGTGGCTTATAAGGAGGGCTATTATCTCACACGATGGAAAGCCTGCAGGGAGGGCTGTTTCTGGATAGTTATTTCAGTAACTCAGTGACTTCATCAAGGACCCAGGGGCTGCCGTCAGTCCGTGCCTCCGTTTTCTTTAATGCACGCTGTGAGCAGGTATTGTGACATGTGATTTATATGTATGTAATCTCCTTTCATCTTCACAGAAACCCTAGGAAGGTGGGTTCTATTATTATTCCTGTTGTACAGTTGAGGAAACTGAGTCTGGGTGGGATCCCTTCCCTAAGATCACACAGTACATAGAGGAGGAATTGCTATGGGTCCAGACGTCAAATCCTCACACCACGTCCCAGGGGCTGGGAACATTATAGCTCTTCCTTGTATGTCTCCTCTGCCTTTTTGATTTGATGAGTTTCCAGGCTACTAGAAATTTGAAATCATACTCCAATGAACGTCTGTATTCCCTTCACCTAGATTCATGAATTGTTAAGCATTGGCCACCTTTGGTTTCTTTCCCTCTCTTATCTTCTAGCTGAAGGTAATTTGAAAACATCCTGAGTCTGTTCCTCTCTTTTTTAAAACTTCTTAAATCGAAATATGATACGTGTGCAAAAAAGCACATTTCTCATGTGTGTAGTTTGATGAAATTCTACAAATCGATGACATCTATGCAACTAGCGCTTCCCTCCCCTGAAATATATTGAGGGTGATCCTGAATAAAATAGAAGTGCTTCTGGTAAGAAAGGTATAGGATGGGCACTCACGGTGTCTGTCATATCATCTTAGGCCCTGCTTTCTCCCTTTGGCTGGAGAAAGAGACTTGTCACATACTCTGTGGGCCGTACTAATATCCAGCATAGAAACAACAGCTTCCAATTCAGCATGGTCTTTGTAGTCAGAGAGGCTTAAACTGGAATCTTAGTTCTACCTCTAATTTCCTGTGTGATCTTAACCAAGAGACTTAGGCTCACCGAGCCTCAGTTTCCACATCTATACAATGGATATAATAATAGCACCCACCTCCTGAGATTTCTGTGCAGATGAAAGGAGATTTTATGTCATTTATCATGGTACTTCTTTCATAGCATGCACTTGGGACCCATGATTGGAATAATAAATTCCCAAGTGCCGCTGGTGGTCAAGAATTCACCAATCAGTGCAGGAGATTCAAGACATGCAGTTCAATCCCTGGGTCAGGAACATCCCTTGGAGTAGGAAATGGCAACCCATTCCAGTATTCTTGCATAGAAAAACTCACGGACAGAGGAGCCTGGCAGGCTACAGACCATGGGGCCACAGAGAGCCGGCACGACTGAGTGACTGAGCCCTTACCTATTGTATTAATAATCACGCCGGATAGTTGTTACTGCTATTCCCATTTTATAGCTGAGAAAACAGATGCCCAAGAAAAGAAGGACTCTAGGACCCTTAACTAATAAGCAACAGAACCAAGATTCACAATCTGGTTTGTCTGACTCTAAACTTGTTTCCTCTCCATGAATTGATCAGGCCCAGACAAATGAGAGACTAAATCATACCTCAGAAGGTCAATTTGTTAACTGACAGTTTTATAATAGGAGATGTAATTGCCAAGCAGCCAGTGAGTGGGTGCCAGGAGGTCAGCACTTTCTAATTCCCGACAAGAAAGTGCAAAAGGCAGCAGGGATGGACCAAAGACCCAAGCTTCTCTCGGGGCCATCCTGTACCCTAGCCCTTGCAGGCGCCCCAGGAAGCACTGGCCCCCGGAGGAGGGGAGCTGGGTTTCTCATCAGGACTTGGTTCCTGTCTTATCCTGTGTCTTTGTCCCCTCTCCTCCCCTCTCTGGGCTCCAGCCCTACGTGGTGAAGCAGTGAGGGTGGGAAGTGATGGCAGGGGTGATGGCTGAGGACCCTCCTGGCTTCTGCCTGCTGGAAGTACAGGTCCCCATTCATCTCTGCCCGGTTCCCCACCCCACCTTCTCTTCAGTATTCAGGAGCAGGGTTTGCTGTTTGTTTGTTTTATATATATATATATATAACTTACTCCACTATTACTTTATTACTTTTCAAGTGACAGCAGCAGAATAGACTTTGTCTCAATATTGGCAGGGAGAACGTGGTCTGCATTTATGGGAGAGTCTGATTTCATTTCAGCATCACCTCTTTTCATGTATAGTGGAGGAGGTTGGTCCTCCAGGTCAATTTCAGCTGGACGAAGAGGCTGTGTTTCCAGCAAGCCTCCCCGCCTCAGTTGGGCCCTGGCAGTGGGGAGACCCTCCCTTGTCATCAATTCCAGGGGTACTTGAGCCAAGAGGGAAATTGCAGTTCCCTGGAAGGCACGCAGCCAGGGTGCCTGATTAAGAAAGATGGCCCTGCGGGTCTCCTCCATGTGCTCTGAGGGGTGGCTACTTCCTGCTGGGTTTTGGCCTCTTAGAGTCCTCACTGCTGGCATCCCTGGGGTTGCTCTTCTACAAGGCCCAGGCCATTTGCAGGAGGCAGAGTTAGGCCTGGCTTATGTCTATGTTCAGCCACTGAGCAAGGAGCAGGGATTGGCCTGGGACCAACTACAGCAGAGTTCAGACACTGATGCTCTGATTTATTTATTTATTTATTTGCCACATGGCATGCATGATCTTTGTTCCCCAACCAGGGATCAAACCTGTATCCCCTTCAGGGGAAGCGTGGAGTCTTAACCACTGGGCCACCAGGGAAGTCCCACTGATGCCCTGACTTGGAGGCACGTTCCAAGCCTCTCTGAGCCTCCATTTCTCACAGGGAAATGTGGACAGTAATTTCTATCTTGGAGGATCATAAAATAATAACTAATTCTCCGTGAGCCTTGACTAGGTGCCAGGCATGGTGCTAAGAATTTTATATGAGTATCCTTTCCAGCTCACACAATAATTAGAGAGTGTTGCTACAAATAAAACCCCTTATTTATAGATGAGGAAAATAAGGCCCTTATCTTCCCAGAAATTTGCAATGATGTCCAGTAAGGCTGGAGAGGAGGCCTAAGAAATTCATAGGAAGAGATTTAATTCATGTTTTGTGAAAATTGAACTATTGTACATTTTAAAATAGGTGTTTCAGTGGTAAAGAATTCACCTGCAATGCAGGAGACACAGGAGACGCAGGCTTGGGAAGGAGACGCAGGCTTGGGAAGGAGATACAGGGTTGGAAAGATGCCCTGGAATAGGAAATGGCAGCCCACTCCAGTATTCTTGCCTGGAGAATCCCATGGACAGAGGAGCCTAGCAGGCTATAGTCCATGGGATCACAGAGTCGGACATGACTAAAGTGATTGAACACACACCATTCATCCTTTGGGCCTCTTGGAATAGGAAACAAAATCTTAGACATCTGAGGCAGTGTCGGAAGGATGTAAAGTATCTTAACTGTTTCTGAAAATGAAGTTTATAAAAGTACACATTCACCACGGAAGCCTTGTTGAATATCTCCTGTGTCCGGAATGGTGCCAGGCTATGCAGATATGAAATTAACATGCCCAGGTCTGGTCCTGGGTGAGTTCCTGGCCTGTGGCCAGCAAATGGGCACATGGCCGCTGTGTGTTGTGACATCTGTGCTGACTGGGGTTCACAGAGAAGTGACCAGCTGGTTAGAGCCAGAGAGGGACACCAAGGAAATTTTCCCAGAGGAGGCAGCATGTGGATGTTCGCATTATTATAGCATGACCACTCCACCCCCGAGCAAAGATGCCTGGAATGCTGAAGAAGACTCATCTACCAGTCGGGGAGGTCAAACAATCTGGCCGCTCTTGGGTTTTGCACAGTTCACAAGCTAAGAATGGTTCTTACAGTTTAAAATAGTTGAAAAAAATCAAAAGAGCAAGAATATTTTTTGACACCTAAAAATTCTATGAAATTCACATTTGAGCGTCCTTTAATAAAGACATATTGGCACGCAGCCACACTTATTTATTTACGTATTGTCAGTGGCCACTTTTCTGCTGTAGCAGTAGTCAGGACAGAGGCACAAACCTAAAATATTTGTTCTTGGGTCCTTTATAGATAAAGTTTCCAGTCTCTGCTGTAAGTCATCATCTCCATCATGGTCCTTTACCTTGGTGTACATATATAAAATATAATATTTGTAAGTTTGTACTTCTTTATTTCTTTTTTTAAATTTGTTTATTTATTTTGGGGCTGCGGTGGGTGGCCTTTGCTGTTGCACTCAGGTTTTCTCTAGTTGCAGCAAGCGGGAGCTACTCTCTAATTGCAGTGCATGGGTTTCTCATTGCGGTGGCTTCTCTTGTTGCAGAGCATGGGCTCTAGGGTGCAGGTTTCAGTAGCTGTGGCACACAGGTTGCCCTGCGGCATGTGGAATGCTCCCAGACCAGGGATTGAACCCGTGTCTCCTACATTGGCAGGTGGATTCTTAACCACTGGACCACCAGGGAAGTCTCCTCTTTGCTTCGTTGTCTACTCCTCCCAATCTCTGTGGGAGTTAGGCCTGAACAGTGCCTCTTTTCAGATACCCAAACTGAGGATCCAAGGAGATAAGTTGCTTGCCCAAGTATGTAACTGGTAAGCAGGGGAGCCATGTAGGCCCTGGGGTCCAGGTTTTCTAAAGACGAGGCCGCCCTCCCCCCCCAATCTTGTCTGTGAGGCTCACACAGTGTGTTTGAAGCCACAGCACCACGTGGTCAGAGGCCAGATGATGTTTGAGGTGTGAGTCTGTGATCCGCGTCGGGGTGAGCATCACAGGGCAGGAGCCTTCCATCTGGAGGATGAGGTGACCTTTAAGGTCCCTTTCAACTCTCTGAACCACGGCTGTGTGGTTTCTGGCCAGACCTGCAAAGGCTGGGGCCCCATGCCAACTCCAA
This sequence comes from Giraffa tippelskirchi, assembly GCF_054371585.1. NCBI lineage: Eukaryota > Metazoa > Chordata > Mammalia > Artiodactyla > Giraffidae > Giraffa > Giraffa tippelskirchi. The sequence goes on along the minus strand of NC_137277.1, from coordinate 46,659,393 downwards.
AGGCTCCGACAACAAGAGGAATCTCTGGATGGGGCCTCTCTCCGCATGCTCCAGCCTGACTCTCTGCAGCGCTGGAGTTCTGAGCAGGGACTCACAGAGTGTTGAATCTGTTTCTCCAGACTGAAGTAAAGCGACCTAGAGAGAGCAGAAGTTGAGATCAGCTCAAAGGTTGCCCACGTCCTCTGTTCTTCTCTCATGAAGAATTCTCCTCAGTGGCCCCATCAGAGCTCAGCCTTCAATACCCACCTTGCATGGAGTAGTGCAAGAGGCATGGGTTTTGGAGTCAGATGGACCCAGATTCAAATCCTGATTCTGCCAGTTAGAGTCTGCAAGCCTGGGAGCAAGGGACCTCTATTTACTTAGCCTCCATATCCTTATTCTGCAAAATGGAAATAATAATAGTACTTATTACACAGGATCAAAAAGGTGAAATGGGATAAATCATCACCTAGCTTGTGACAGTGTCCTGCAAATATTAAGTATAACTTTGTTGTTGTTGTTTTAGTCCCTAAGTCATGTCCAACTCTTGTGACCCCGTGGACTATAGCCTGCCAGGCTCCTCTGTCCATGGTATTTCCCAAGCAAGAATACCGGAGTGGGTTGCTATTCCCTTCTCCAGTGGATCTTCCTGACCCAGGGATTGAACCTGGGTCTCCTGCTTTCCAGGCAGTTCTTTACTGACTGAGCCAACAGGAAGCCTTCTAAGTATAACTTTATTCACACTTAAAACAATGAACAACCAAAAATATTTGAGTGTTAAAAACACATAGCATGTAACTTTAAAAACTCTATCCAAAAGAACCTCATCCAAACGAACTATATAACTATATAGTTATATATGTGTTTGTGTGTGTGTGTGCACACATCTATATAGGCCCTCAACGGTCCCCTTTGAAAGAAAATTAAATCTTACACAACAGCTTATCTTTGTATTTAAGGCCCTCTAAATATTTTCAGAATTCATCTCTTAGAAGGGTGGATGAAAAATTCATGCATCTCCAGTTTCAGTGGATCCTGAACAGTTGAACTATTAGCTACCCCTAGATCTACATACATTTTCATTCTGTGTGACTTTGGCATATGAATGTCCTATGTCTGAGGGACCTGTCTATATTGTTCTGTTTCATGAACTCCTATTCATCCTTCAAAACCCAGCTCAAATATAACCACTTCTGTGAACCCTCATCAATTCCTCTTTCATGTCCTACAAACGCTTTGTTCATAAGCCTTATTAGAGTATTTAGTCCCCTGTAATTTGGTTCACTGTTGATGCTGGAACTCAGCAATAATCAGAATAAAAAACCAATGGAGCAGTGTCTTATTCCTGGAGAATCAGCCTGTGGCCTCCATCGACAGGCAGTGCTGTCAGTATTCAGGCCAGAGGGGAGGGAGGCACAGAGGGGAAGTGGCAATGGTAGTTCTCTCCATGAGATGGTTCTCATAGATTTCCTTTGATTTTGCTTTCTGTGCTGATTAAAAAACATGTGATGTTTATACTGCTGCGGGGCAGCTTGAACTGTGAATGGCTTTCCAATCTACATATGAGATTTCACGTCCTCTAGTGTTTCATGTCTCATCAGATATCTGATGAAACTTCTGGTTCTCCTCCTCCACTCAGTGGAGGTCGAAACTTTGCATTGCAATCTCTGGAGTGCAGGTGCAGGAGAGGGTGGTCCCTGGGCATAGTGGTGTGTGTAGAGAGGGCACGCATGTCCCGTCTCTTCCTCTTTCCCCTAGATGCTACTCCTGTGCCTTCTCCTCTTCTGTGCTGTCTCCAGTCTCAGTTCACGTCTGGTTACTTGGTCCTCTCTCCGCCACCCTCTGCTGTGTGTAGGTCCATCTCTTCCAGCTGCACCCCTGTAACTGCTCCCCCCGCTCAGCCTTCCCCGTGGCCCCCTGTGGAGCTGCCAGTTTTTAGTGAGCTTTGCCTTCACACTGACTCTTAATTTACACTCCCTGGATGGGCGGTCCTTCTCTAGCTCTTCTCACTCACTTTCCTGCTAGTGACCCCACTAGGCTGTTGTTTCCTAGAGGTCAATGAGTGTATCTTGTCCACTTTTATATGACTTCATACATAGCATTGAGCACTGTGCCTGTCACATAGCAGACACACTGATGATTAAATGAGTATGTGCTGACGACCATGCTTATAACAAGTCTAGATCTGATGAGAAGAGGTCAGATGCAAGACCAGGTGAATCAGTTTCCCCTTCCTGTTAGAATTCAAAGAAATACTAACACCTCTTAGCATTTTGGGGCTTCTGGCAACCCACTCCAATAGTCTTGCCTGGAGAATCCTATGGGCAGAGGATCCTGGCAGGCTACAGTCCATGCGGTCGCAAGAGTTGGACATGACTTGGTGACTAAACCACTACTTAGCATTTTTATGTAAGCTTTCATTTATTTTTAAATTTTGTACTTACTTATGGCCACATTATGTGCCTTGCAGGAGCTCTGTTCCCTGTCCAGGGATTGAACTCAGTAGTGAAAGCGCGGGGTCCTAACCAATGGACTACCAGGGAATTCCTTAGCATCTCTACTATGGCAGGGAGCACCTTGAACTTCCAATAACCTGTAACCTCTCTCCAGCCTTGCGTTCCCCATGTTCCCATCATCTCCCATCCATGGTGAGATGACAAAAGAGTCTGTCGAAAGACAGACAGATGGCAACATCAGCAGCCCTCTGACTCTCTGCAATAAGAGTCTGTGTAATCTTGCAGGTCTGTGTGCACGAGCTCGGGTGAGAGCCTCCACCCGGCTGTGACCTGCAGAGACTGAGGGGACCGGTAATAGGATCTGGCCCCTTCCTCCTACTCACCACTTAGAAGGTAGCACTGTAATCACAGTTAATGATTCCCGTGCCTGGTGGCATGTCATAGGCTAAGGTCTGATGATCTCCGACTTTCATCATCACTGCTACGGGATGCATCCCAGGTGCCGTGAGTGGAATTTCCCTGTCAGAATCTAATTATGGATCTTTATGTTCTAATCTCCTTGTCTTGTTATCTTTGAGATTTGCAGTCCATGGGGTGTGAATTCCACCCTTCAGGGCCCGCTTTAGGGCTTCCCTGCCTGTTTGGTCTTCAGGCCGGAGGCCCATGCTGAAAGCAAGCAGATCGCTGGATGGCAGATCAATTTGTTTTTCACAGGGAGCTGAGTCCGATCAGAGAGCTTCTTATTACTAAACTTTCAGGGAGACCTAGACAGACCTGGAGAAGTTTCCAAGGGTTCGCTAGGTCTACCGTAGCTTCCTTGCCACACTTGCCACGTGTGGCCTAACGTGGAAGCTCATGGCTGGGGTGGCATCCTCAATCTTTTTTCCACGTTGCTCTCATAGCGTCTGTTCACCATGCCTGACCCCACTTGTTTGGAGCTTCTTAGCTAGCAACTTTGCTGTCCTTTCTCCCATTTTCATTTTCTCTTGCCCTGTGTGTTTAGGCTCTAATTCCATTTTCCTGGCACTGAACTTGTCTTCTGCCAGGACAGTTATGCCCCAGAGACCTCCGGCTTCCCTGAGTCCCCCAGTTCACTGCCTCAGTGTTCCTTATGCCAGTGAGCCCACCAGTCCATAGGACACCAGCAATGGTGGTAAACTCTCCCACCTGTCCTGAGCCAGGCTGTGAACCAGCTACTCATCCCATGCTTCCAACAATTCTGTGAAACAGACATCATGATGCCACGAGGCTCCGAGAATTTAAGTGACTTGAGATCAAGACCCCAGGTGGGTAAGCAGCACCTGTGAGCTTCAAGGTCAAGCTCTGTCTCCAATGTTGGCTTCTGTTTTCTACAGAGTTGCCTTGTCTTGGGCAGCAGCGACCACAGATGGTTCAAAGAGTAGGGATCTTCTGAGCCCCTGAGAGCTGGCTCAGAGGTTCAAATGGACCCTCGGTCCCCCTTGACAGTCAGTGGTCTCGTTCTATTGAGGGAACCCAAATAGTCATCTTCAGGAGGGATGTAGGGTGGAGCCGGGGTTGCAGAAGGATGGCCGGTTAGCCATGAGTGATGGAGACCATCCCCAGATCTGCCTCGTCACTCTGTCCTGGAGGGGCGGATCGAAGCCAAGAAGTACAGGGGTAACCAGGACTATGGCCTTGGGTCTGAAGAGCACTTTCTGGTGAACAGAGGACTTTCAACACTATTAGAGCATCTTTACTCTCAGGGCATGTCTCTTGTGGGCAACCCTGGGGAGCAGGCAGGGCAGAACCATTCCCAACTGGCACATAAAGAAAATGTGTCTCAGAGAGAGTGGGCTACACACAGTCAACACGCTCTGGAACCTGGTTCTCTTGGTGTTCCTTCCTCTCCCCTGCAAGTTCTCCTGTCTGATCCAGCCCTACCTTCTGCCACGACCTTGCCTCCTTACACATTCTCCTTCATTTCCTCCAGCTCTGGTCTGCCTGCCTGTCTCTCTGAGCATCAGTGCTTTCTCCACAGAAACATGGATGTTTCAGTGACTTCCTAATCACCAAGCTTCTCCTTGAGCCTAATGGAATGTGAATATGAAAGTTCTTACTCAGCTGATGCTGTTTCCTTCTCTGACAACCACTGTCACGGTCACTGCACTGAGCCCAGGGCTGGGTGGTCTAATGGGCGTTCCTCTCCCCATAAAGCTCAGACCCTAAAGGGCCACACCTGCAGGGTAAGGATGAATCGGGTATTATGCCCCCATGGGAAGTACAAGGAAAATAAACAGTCTGAAGCATCGGCACTGAGTGGAAGGGGTCGATAAATTGCTGCTGAAAATTTAGAACCATCAGCATGTTCTTATATAGGTTTGCAGATTGAATTTAGACTGCTTGGGTGATCTGAAAGCCTCCAGACAGGAATTGCATTTAGAGTAAATGTCAGTAGTGAACACAAATCCTATCTAGAACCCACCTTTGTTCTAGGATGCAAACAGTTTCCACAAATAGAATTCTAAGACAATGAACACGTAACAGTTAAAAAATAATAAATTACCAGGGACCAAGACACCATGAGAGCAAATCAGAGGAAACCACTGCAAGAGCTTAACTTCCTGGACCTCAGTTTCCCCACCAATAAAATGGGATCATAGCCCCAGCCTCACTCAGGTGGTGTGCAGAGGAAGTGAGCAAGTGGGGGCAGCCTAGGGTGCACAAAGGGTGCTCAGAGAGAGGTGACAGCTGTAGTTATTTTCTCCCATCTATTGGTCTAATATTATCATCCAGTGAATGTTGGCTTTTCCCCGCTAAATCTTCACATACAGACAAAAGAAAAGCGATGGATTGTTCATTCCAGTTTTTCCATAAGATGGTGCAGAAAACCCTGAACAAACTTTTTGGCCAATCCAATAAATAGAAACTCACAGGACATGAGGGCTTCCCCGGTGGCTCAGGTGGTAAAGAATCTGCCTGCAATGCAGAAAACTGGAGTTCAATCCCTGGGTCGGGAAGATCCCCTGGAGAAGGGAATGGCTACCTACTCCAGTATTCTTATTCGGAGAATTCTACGGACAGAGGAGCCTGGTGAGCTACAGTTCATGGGGTCACAAAGAGTCAGACACGACTGAGCGACTAACACTTTTACTTTCACTTTTCACAGGTTATGGTGTCAAGAGGTTTAGATTTGAATTCAAGTCCATCCACCCCTGGGGTCAATAAGCTCATCCGTCAATCGGGGCAGTGTTTTTTTTCACATTCTTTTACTGTGCAGGGCTGTTTGAGGATGAACTGGTGAGGGTGGTGAGTGCATTTTGCAAATATCAAATGCTCCGCCCAAGTTCACTCATTTCTTCTGTCTTCACCCCATTATGTTTCTGTCCTGACATGTGGGGTGTGGGGTGTCAGAGAGGAGCTGGGGACATGAGGGCATGTGAGGAAGTGGTGATTTCTGCCCTCATTCTGTGGTTTCCATGTTATGATGTCAACCTTCTTCCTTGGGCTTTTCCCTCCCTTGGGACATGAGGGGACAGACTGATCCCTTTCCTTGTTACTATTCTAATTGATAAAGGAGTGAAAGAGTGGTCTGGAGTTCAGAATTTCTGGCTTTGAGACTCCCTTCTGTTTTTTCCTCATTGTGTAAACTTAGCACATTCCCCTTTCTCAACCTTAGTTTTCTCATGTATCCTATAAAGGTGTGAGAATTCACTGGGATTTTGTTTGGAAGATAAAAAGGTTGGAACTTATACCTTCTAAGATCTCTTATGAAGTTAACTTTGGAAGAGCGAGAGATGCTTCTGGAATAGCAACGTCCAGTCATTACTGAGGAGAGACCAGACCTGGAAACAGCAAGAGTGAGGCCCTCCGTGGTGCTTTGAGGTCAGCCATGTGACACCTGGCACAGCTTCTAAAACTGCAGAGGCAGCTGGCCTCCACTGCTCTGCTGGTGGAGAAAAGAATATTCCCTGCCTCCAGAGCTGTCCACTCTGAGTTACTTCTCAGCCACAGAGACCATCTTCCTCCGACAAATGTGAACTGGGAATTAAAAAAAAGCTTGACCCTTGATTTCAGGGGCCCCCATCTGTCTCTGCCTCTTGTTTCCATAGCGATCATCACTGAGGGATGACCTGCCATTCACTCATCTCTGGCTTCATGTCCCTCACCCAATTCTTGCCTTCTGCACACACTGTCATCACCCTATCAGAAAAAGGACAGACCCTGTAAGACAGGAAAGGAACTAAGAAGCAGAAGTCCTGGGTCCCCATCCTGGCTTTTCCACTGGCTGCTGTGTGACCTTGAGAGAGACCCTGTACCTCTCTGGGCCTCAGTTTCCTCATCTGTGAAATGAGCTAGCTCTCCATCCTTTGGCGACTCCTGAAAGTTTAGAGACGTTGTAAGATCAAAAGCAGGTCTCTGCTCAGGTCAGGAGGAGTCGAGTCCCCCCTTCACAGTGGGAAGGATGGATGCAGCAATGATGAACCTCAGGATCGTGCCTGCCAGGCTGGGCCCAACATCCTTAGCATCCCAGGCCTCCCAAGGGATGGGAGGCTGCTGGAGCCTCACAAGCATGCTGCTCTGCAGTTCCTTCCTTTGCTCAGGGGCTCCTTCCATCTCTGGTACCTTTCCTGCTCTCCCCACCTCCCCCATTGGTGACTTCCCCTCCAGCTTTGACAACTTAGCCCAGCTATTGTCTCCTCTTGCATGTTTTTCAACCCCTCTCCTGCCAGCCCAGTCCACATGGAACTCTCTTTCATGTGTTCCTGAGTCACCTATAGTATAGCCTTGATCATGCCCTGTGGGAATTTCATGTTTGTATATTTCCCCAGCCACGTCCAGTTCTCAACCTGGGTTACCCTGCAGGCCCAGGAACAGTGACAGAATGGCCTTCCTTTGACTCAAGGCAGAACTTGAATGATTATCACAGCCACACTGTCCTGGCAGAAGACCTTTCTGATCTCTGGGAGACCCTCCAACAGGCCCCAGCCTCTCTTCTGCCCCAGATGTAAACTGAGAGGCTGCTCCCCTCTGGGACTCGCTCCTGCCTCCTTTTCATGTTCCTTTTCTCTACTCTGAACCAACATAGAAACAGCCACCACTTTGTGGGTTGGCATCTCTTTGGGCCACCACTGCCCCCTCCAAGTTTCTATGCCCACCTGGAGAGGACACTGGGCCAGAGACCCCCAGAAACCTCCCAACTCCACCCCAGTCCACTATCCTGGATGTAGCTGCAGCTCTGAGTCCAGGGTTGAGCGTACATGGAGTCTCTGCTGACCGATCTCGTGAGGTCCCATTTGGGATGAGCTACCTCGCTCAAATAATTGCAATCCTAATCATTGAAAATGGATAGGACTGTGAAGGCAAAGTTTAGGGTATTTGAAAGAAACACAACAGGGTGCCTGACCTAGGCTGGGGAGTCAGGCTGATGTTTGATCTGAGACCTGGCGATGACAGGGTTCAGGGGGAGTGCCTGGCAGGGCATGGCTCTGGGGAGCTGCTGTGGACAGAGTGGGATTCTCGTTCAACCCCTGTGATGTACTGGGGCAGCCTCCCTTCAATGCCTCCACCCTTGTGCCCCTGCTCTGGGCAGATCCTATGGGGCTCCCATCTGAGTCAGGGCAAATCTATTGCTTTTCCTCCAAGAGAGTCTGGTAGGGAAATGAGATGAGGAACACCCTCTCTGTGTTGGCTGCAGAGGTCCTTCCAGCTCATCCACCCAGCCTCTTCCTGGGGCTCCCCACAGGGCTAAGGCTCTTCTGGATTATTTGGGGGTGGTCTCACCCCTTGGGTTCACCTGGATGGCTGCAGTTCTCTCCCTCCGTCAGTTCTCCCCACTGCACCCCACTCTGCACACCATCCAGAATAGATGTGTATCATCTGCTCATCTAAAGCTGCCTTTCCCTGGCTTAGAATTTCAGGAGCTCTTCCTTGCACTGGGGATGAATTGCAAACACACATCTCAGCCTGGCTCACAAGACCCTGCAAGATCCTACTTTCCCCCTCCCTCTCCAGCCTTATAGCACACACACACACACACACACACCCAATTTCTCTGGACTCTGACTTCACTTTCTTTCTACTTTTCTGGGGAGAAGACCTCTGGGCCTTTACACAGGCCCTACTATGTATTCCCCCTGAACTCTGCCATTATTAGGTCGCAGATCAAACTTCATGCTTTCCTTGACTCCCCTACCCAGCCTAGGGCAGGCACCCTATTCTGTTTCTTTAAAATACCATCAAACTTTGCCTTCACAGTCCTATCCATTTGCAGTGAATAGTATTGTGATTGCTGCTGCTGCTGCTGCTGCTAAGTCGCTTCAGTCATGTCCGACTCTGTGCGACCCCACAGACGGCAGCCCACCTGGCTCCCCCGTCCCTGGGATTCTCCAGACAAGAACACTGGAGTGGGTTGCCATTTCCTTCTCCAATGCATGAAAGTGAAAAGTGAAAGTGAAGTCCCTCAGTCGTGTCCGACTCTTCAATACCCCATGGACTGCAGCCTACTAGGCTCCTCCGTCCATGGGATTTTCCAGGCAAGAGTTCTGGAGTGGGTTGCCATTGCCTTCTCTGAGTATTGTGATTATCTGAGGAATAACTTTATCTCCCACTAGACTCTAAACCCTGGGAAGGCAGGAACTGTATTCTTGTTGACTATAACCCCCAGCACTGCATCTGCCATAGCACATTGCTGTGTTCAGTTTAAGGTTTGTTGGAAGGAAGGAAGGGTGACTGGAGGGAGAAGAAGGTGGGGCAGGAAGGAGAGGGACCATATATTACTCATCTCTGTAGCCACAGTGCCTGGCTTTGCACTGGCAAAAGGTTGATAGGAGGAGGGGAGGGGCCGGCTAGGTCCGAGGTGACCACTGATTCAGCGAGCTGCTGGACACACAGCTCATCTCTGTGGGGATCTTGTTAGAGACTTCAGCCACCGTTGATCCATGCTCTGCCTTCGTGCCTTGACTTGCAGTCTCCAGTCCTAAAACAGCCTTGTTCAATGAGAAGAGGCTCTAGATGACAGAAAGGCTTCAGGGCAACCCCTTGGGTGGCTGCTATTGCAGCCATGTGATGGCACAGACTGGCCAACCAGCTTTTATAAGGGAGGCCAGAATATGTTTGAGGTGCCCGCCGAGATTGTGGAATAAACCAGCTTGAAGCTGTCACTGATTGACACTCCTGAGTGACATCTTACTGATTAGGAGGGGGCAGGTGGTTGAGTGAAACCCTTGTGGTCCTCGGAGTTCGGCACACTGCCCAGTCCATGCTGGTTGCCGCTGTTTGACCTTGGACAATGGTCCAACCAAGGACAGCATCTCTCTCCCAGGGCAGAGAGAGGATTTCAGTGAAAGAAGGCACCAGTGCAGGGGTAGGCACTTTCCCTTGCCCCTTCCTTTCATCCCTGGTGTGTCACTCACATCAAGTCCTAAGGATCACCTTGATTGAGTAACTGATGCCTTGGTCCACTTTTGGGCAAATAAGAACGCGGGTTTCCCCAGTGGCAACTGGCACTTCCAGCCATTTCTCCATCCCCATTTATAGCCCGTCTATGAAGGGCACTGCTGTGGACACGATGGAGTCCATTCATTTCTGGAGTCAGGGTCAGAGAAGAGCATGGTTGACCCCTGCTCTCAGCAGTGGTGGGGTAGCAGAGCCAATGCTCTGGCTCCCACTGCCCACTCACCATCCCTTTGACCTTCATTCCAGTCCTGACATTCCTAGTGGGTCTCACCAGCTCTGCAAAATCCACCCAGCTGTGTAGGAATCCAGCAATCAGAGCCACTTCCTCTCGAGGACCCAGAGGGACCCACACGCTGGAACGGGCATTATCTTGACTCACTCATGCTCTGTTTGCTTTTTATGGAGAGGTGCCAGGGAACAGGAGGAGTCGGATCTGGTCCCAGCCTTTCTCAGCTGACATGCTGTGTGACCTTAAATAGCCTCTTCACTTCTGTGGGCCTTCACTGTCTCATCTGAAAACCAGGAGATTGAAAAAAGACAAAAGTCACTGGGCCCAGAGCCAAGGATGCTGCTTATCCTAGTCGGTTACCAATGGGCTGTGCAGCCTGGAGGATTACTGGATCTACTGCACAGGGACTATTGGTAGAATGATGGAGGTCATTGTGGGGTACTGTGTATCAACTGTGAGATATTCAACACTCAGAAGAGAAGGCGTCCTTACCATAATTAAAGAAACTTCTCATCGTACCATCTTGTGACAATAGGTCTAGAGGACAACCAAAAATTATGTCCCATACTGTCATAAGAAGGGCTGAGGACCCAAGAGTGATCTGGCAGGGACAGCAAAGAGTGTTCAGCCAGTGAAAGCTGAAATGACCTGGGCTGGCAGGGTGGTGGGGGGTGGAGCTGACCCTCTTTGATGCCCACAGAGGTCATGATAAGCACATCTCTGCTCTGGGTGATGGTTGACCCAAGACAGTGAGAAGGAAGTCTGGGTTTACTTCCCACCTTCACCCTTTGTTAACTGTGCAGCAGTCACAGATGATTCTCCATCTTTAAGGCTTTCTTTTCTCCATCAGCAAAATGGAGTTAACCAGAGGAGAAGTTATGAGGGTACGCAGAGATGATGCAAGGCAAGTTTATCAACATATTAAGAAGATGAGGATACTTTATAAATCTCAATTATTGTTGCGAGTATAGGGAGCAAGACACTCTTTCTAGAAGGGGGTGGAGGAGATCCTAGGAGCTGGGCAGGGTTCAGGATCCTCACCAGCAATGTGGACAATCTTCAGGCCTCCAAGTGGCAGCAGCAGCCATGGGGGCACCAGGTGGTAGGGGGAGGGTGGAATGAGCCAGAGACAGACAAGGGGCGTGACCCAGCTAAAGAAGGCCCAGACTGTGTTCCAGGCCCAGACTGTGTTCCCGACCCATTCAGGTCCTTTTCAGGACACCACCTCCCTCTTTGTGGCCTGCAGCCCCTGTGAAAAGCCCATTTTCTCCTCTTTAGGGGACACCTTCCAAGCTCCCACACCTCGGCAATAGTGGAAAAAGGAAAATATTTATAGGATTCAGCATGGGAAGCCTCAGGCAGATATTTCAACTTCAGGTCACTCCAGAAACCCATCTGCCCTGGGGGTCTATTCAATTCAAACTAGGACAGGAAAGAAAAAAAACAAAAAAAACAAAGGTAATCGCTCCCCAGAGATTTGGGCCAAGCCAGAGGCCAGTTCCCTAGGAAACTCTTCTTTCTGATCCTTGATTCTCCAACACCCCAAATCACCAGTAAGTGAGGGTGCCCTGAATGTCAGCATCTGCTCGGTACCAGGAAGTTCACTTCTGAGAGCCTGTAAAGAAAAAATCCTAAAGGCAGTTTTCTCTTTTTTAAAAATCCTTTATGAATTAAATATCCATGGCTTGCAGGAGGGCTGGAGTGGGAGTTTGGGGTTAGCATATGCAAACTATTATATATAGGATGGGTAAACAAAATAGCACAAGAAGCTATATTCAATCTCCTGGGGTAAACTGTAATGGAAAAAAATATAAAAAAGAATGTAATTATATGTAAAACTGAACCACTTCGCTGTACAACAGAAATTAACACAACATTGTAAATTAACTGTATTTCAATTAAAAGAGAAATATCGATGGCTCTTTGATTTAGAAGAGTGAATGTTTGGAAATGTCATGAATGCCGGACAGTGGAATGGGGTTGCTTGGGTAAATCACAGCATCACCATTAAAGCAGTGTTGACACCAAGACGGGAAGTTTTGTTGTAATGCTAAGTAGAAGAAAGCAGGAAACAATATTGTATGTAGAAGATAACCTCAACTTGACAGTCCTCTGAACAGAAATAGAAAGGCAAGGAAGTGCCTGAGATATTTTGTTAAACATTTATTAATTTATTTAGGTTGCACCAGGTCTTAGTTGTGGCACACAGCATGTTTGATCTTCGTTGTGGCATGGGGGACCGTTAGTTGCATGAAAACTCTTAGTTGCGGCATGTGGGATCTAGTTCCTGACCAAGGATCAAACCCGGGTCCCTTGCATTGAGAGTGCAGAGGCTTAGCCACTGGATCACCTGGAAAGTCTGCCAAGATGTTTTTGGACTGGAGAATCACGAATGAGTTTTCTTTTTCTTCAAGTTTGTTTTGGATTCTCTGCCATAAGTATATGTTGCATTCTGATGAAAATAAAGGCAAAACACTAGGTCTGGTTGAAAAAAAGTTGTTTGCCAGCAACAGGGATGGTCCAATGGCCAGGTTACCACTTGGTAAAGAGGGTCAAGGACCCAGCCTCCTGGAGTGACTGAGGCAAGAAGAGGGCCAGACAAGAGTGCCCCAGTTATCCCCACTCAAGCGTGGTGGAAAGAAGGGCAGTGAGCCTTAATTGGGCACCTACTGTGTGTCGGCTCCTTGTTTGGGCACTTTGTGTGTCCTGAGCCTGCGTACACAGTAACTTTAGCAGACAGCCCTGTTTAGTCTCATAATCAGATGAAGAAGGGGCTTCCCAGGTGGTGCTACTGGTAAATAACCCACCTGCCAATGCAGGAGACATAAGAGATGTCCGTTTGATCCCTGAGTTGGGAAGATCCCCTGGAGGAAGTCATGGCAACCCACTCCATTATTCTTGCCTGGAGAATCCCATAGACAGAGGAGCCTGGTGGGCTACAGTCCATAGGGTCACAAAGAGTCGGACAGGACTGAAGTGACTTAGCACACACACACGCCCAGATAAGAAACAGAGGCTCAGAGGGAGGCGGTAATGCCTGTCTCCTCGCAGCTTGATAGGATGACGGTGACTGATAGGGAAATGAACTCCCTCTGGGATGAGTTCACGTCCTCACCCTAGAGTGGGGGATGTGAGGCCCAGAGGGGATCAGAACGTTTTTCAAAGTCACCCAGCAAGACCCGGGGTTCTGTGGGCATCCCACTCATCATGTGACTCTTGGGCTCCTCCCCTGTCCTCCCAGCCTCGATGCCTAATAGCTTCCTCCGGCCCACCCAGCTCAGGTCTGGCTTTCCCCCAGACCCTCCGGAAGCTTTCTCTCTCGCCTCCAGCATGGCCTCAGGTGGGCAACCTCAGACTCTCCTGGTGACCGCTTACCTGCTGGGGCTGCTCCCACTGAACCTCCAGCCAACACTGCGGAGACCCGCGTCCTGAGATCAGGGGCGGCCTTAGAAAGAAGTGAAAAGGGGGGCAGAGCACGAATATCCCTAACAGAGGGTGAGGGTGAGGGTGAGGCTAGCCTTCTTCTCTCTGCTCTCTCTAGCCCGACACCCAGGAGGCCAGTCCATAGTCGCCTGAGAGGGGCCTCTTTAAGCCACTGGCTGACCTCTGAACTCTGACCTCTGAACTTGCCCCGTCCTTTGGCTGGTTGAATCACAGTCTCCTCCACTGCCACCCCTGCTCCCAACTCAGCTTGTGCTTCCCAGCGAGCACGGGGCTCTGCTTCTGAGTGGGCTTAGTCCCTGCCTGTCCTGTGGAGAGACTCCGCTCCCAGCTCGTCACCCTTCCCTCCTGCTGCTGCCCGCACCCCCTCCTCCACCCTCCTCCACCCTCTTACTCAGAGCTTTCATCAGTGTTTCACCTGTAAAGGAGAGTTGATTCACAGTGGAGGCTTTCTTCAGTTTCATTGAGGCCAGGAGTGCTAAGATATGGCAATAGTGTCAGTAGATAAATGTATGGGATGTTTATTTCCTTTTTAAATTTTTGTTGAGTCATAATTTACATACCTGGGGCTTCCCTGGTGGCTCATCCGCCTGCAGTATAGAACACGCAAGTTCGATCTCTGGGTCAGGAAGATCCTCTGGAGGAGGAAATGGCAACCCACTCCAGTATTCTTGCCTGGAAAATTCCATGGACAGACGAGCCTGGTGGGCTACAGTCCATGGGATCAAAAAGAGTCGGACATGACTGAGCGTGCACATGCACGTGTGCTCACACACACACACACACACTTTACATACCATACAATCACTTGCTTGACTTGATCGATTCCGTGCTTTCTGGTATATTTACAGAGTTGTGTAACTATCACCACTGGCATAGATGGGTTTTTTTTTGACTACATGTCTGGCATCTTAGTTCCCTGACTAGGGTTTGAACCCACACGCTCTACATTGGAGGTACAGAGTCTTAACCGCTGGGCCACCAGGGAAGTCCCTGGAACCTTTATGATGAGCTTTTTGACTGTTCCAAGTGCTCTGTGTGTATTATCTTCTGTCACCCCATAGTGACCCTTTGGGTTAGGGACTGTCATGTCCCCATGTTACAGATGAGGAGTCTGAGGCTCAGGGAGGTGAGTAACCAGCCCAGGACCACACACCTGTGATTGGCAGAGCCCGGTCTCACAGTGCCTTGTCTTACTTAGCTGGTCCATTGGGCCACCTCCCCAGACACAGGATTCAGCTAAAGACTTTGAGTTTATATGAAAAGGTCACAGGAAGTATGGCAGGTAAGGGATGCTGAGGGGCCGCTTCTCTGGCACTTGTGAGTTAATTGACTCAGTGCCTTTACTGTTCCCAGAGCAGTGCAGTGGTTAAGAGCCCAGGTGTGGGGTCAGATAGCCCTGGCTTCAAATCCCCTCTCTGCCACTTATGGGCTTCCCAGGTGGCGCTAGTGGTAAAGAATCTGCCTGCCAATGCAGGAGATGTAAGAGATGCAGGTTCGATCCCTCGGTCAGGAAGATCCCCTGGAGGAGGGCATGGCAGCCCAGTCCAGTATATTCTTGCCTGGAGAATCCCATGGACAGAGGAGCCTGGTAAGCTATAGTCCATGGGGTTGCAAAGAGTCAGACATGGCTGAAGCGATCTAGCACGCATGCACTGCCACTTACAACACGGGTGACCTCAGGAAAGATACTTATACTGTCTGTCCTGTAGTTTCCTGATCCACAAAGTGAGAGTAAGTTTCGATCGAACTCAGGGAGATTGAGATCTTGCTTATCGAGTGTCTAGTGGCTAAGTAAGTGGTTGTTTTGGCATTGTGGTGCTGTTCACTTTTATTCATTACTATTGTTATTGATGACTATTCCTGGTTATATTCATTATTAATAAATACTAGCATTAGTTATTAATTCTATTACTGTCTTCTATACCACATACTGGGATGGAAGATGCATTACATCCTGCTACCATTGGAAGGACTGATGCTGAAACTGAAGCTCCAATACTTTGACCACCTGACACGAAGAGCTGACTCATTGGAAAAGACCCTGATGCTGGCAAAGATGGAAGACAGAAGGAGAAGGGGACAACAGAGGATGAGATGGTTGGATGGCATCACCAACTCAATGGACATGAGTTTGAGCAAGCTCCAGGAGATAATGAAGGACAGGGAAGCCTGGCGTGCTGCAGTCCATGGGGTCACAAAGAGTCAGACGCAAGTTAACGACTGAAAAACAACCTCGTACTCAGAGAACCCCAACCCAGAGTTTGGGAGAAACACCTAGCAAGTTATCAGATCACCATAAAGGAATAAAACCACTGTAATAAAATAATGCTCTTTGCTTGGTAAGAACTACTGACTGCCACAAGGGAGGTTAGACAGAAGAGGTGACATTTGAGTGGGTTTTAAAGGATGAATAGGAGTTTGTGGGGCTGAGAAGAAGGGGAAGGGAACAGTGTAGGTGAAGTAGCACAGAGAGGGTGTCAGTGGAACATGAGGGTTTGGAGAAGGACAAGCAGGTTTGTGTGGTGGGAGCTTGGCGTTTGTAGGTGAAGGTTCGCAGGGACCAGGCTGGGATGTCTGGTGGGACCAGATTGTGATAAGGCTACACAGCAGGCTCTGGAGGGATCTGGCTTTGAGGCAGTAAGGATCCATCATTTGTGGCTTGGTGCCTGCCAAGACCCTTCTACTTCAGGCAGGATGACCAAGGGACCAAAGGGCAGGGACTGCCTGAGAAAATGAGAGGCAAGGAAAGGCTTGAGAAAGAGAAACAGAAGTGATCTATGTGTGTTGGGAGGGTGTAGGCAGAAGTAGAAAGAACACGTGAGATGAAGATTTCGAATGTTCTTGTTTAAGAAGACTGCTGATTAGGTTCCACTAGAAGCATCTGACTAATTTAGCATTACAGAGTAAATATCCCAGTTGTTCTTCAGTCGCTAAGTCATGTCTGACTCTTTGCAACCCCATGGACTGTAGTGTGCCAGGCTCCTCTGTCCTCCATTATCTCCCAGAGTTTTCTCAAATTCATGTCCGCGGAGTCAGTGATGCTATCTAACCATCTCATCCTCTGTCTGCCCCTTCTCCTTTTGCTTTCAATCTTTCCCAGCATCAGAATCTTTTCCAATGAGTTGGTGCTTCACATCAGGTGGCCAAAGTATTGGAGCTTCAGCTTCAATATCAATCCCTCCAATAAATGTTCAAGGCTGATTCCCTTTAGGGTGGGTTGGTTTGATCTCCTTGCTGTCCAAGAGACTCTTAAGAGTTTTCTCTAGGGCCACAGTTCTAAAGCATCAATTTCTCGGCACTCAGTTTCCCAATAGGCAGCTGGAAATTGGCAGCTTAACATCTGCTTCTCCAAGATGGCCTCCCTACTTCCCCTAGGATGAGTCAAGTCCTCTGTGCCCTTGGCACTTGGCTTCATCTCAGCCCTGATCTCCTGGGTTTTGATGCCCTGTGGACCTGCAGCCTTTCTCATAGACCCAGGGCTATGTCTTCTCCATCATTCTATCCCTAGGTATAGCACAGGGTCCAGCACACACAGGCGCTTGAATAGATGTTGCTACTATAAGGAGAAAAGGCACATTTGAGTTTGGAGGTTAGAAGAGAAGTCAGGCTGGCTGCGGTGAGCTGAGGTTATTCTGGGTGAGCAGGGAGGAGGCTGTGGCCTCAGAGAACCAGTCTCCAGGAGTGAGTCATCGGGGAACAATGATGCTCGTTGACCGAGTCCTGGCCTGGGTGTCAGATCACAGGGTCAGATCACAGCCTGCCAAGATTGCTTGTCAACAGAAGCCGGGCTTCTCCAGCTGCAGTCCTTCCCAGCTCAGGAGGACTGATCTGGGCACAGGGGATTAATCTCACTTAAAACAATTGCAGGGGACCAAAACTAGAACAAGGATCTGAAAAGCATCAACTGCAAGGAAGCAGCTGTTGATCTGAAAGCATCACATGTTTTCTGTTAAAACAACCAGAAATGACCAGCTCAACTGCCATGGGAGTGGATGAGCCCCTGGTCTCCGGATGTGCCCAAGCAGAGTGGGGTGCAATTGAGGAGATGGGCAGAGGCAGCCCTGGGCTCTTGGGTCTTTTTCTAGCATCCAGAAGGACCTTTATTATTACAGCAAGTCCTCTATATATGAAACTTCAAGTTGAGAACTTTCAAAGTTGTGAATGTGCATCAGATTCCAGCAAGGAACCAAAACCTGTGCCATCTACATCAGATGTGAGTGACATTGCAGCTTGCCCTCCATCTCCTATTGCTGATGATCCCTCAGCTCTGCCATCTCCTGCCTCCTCTCCCTCTCCAGTCAATAACTCTCCTTGCCTGGCATCACATGATGCCCCCCTGTATGCCAGCTGTTATGCTTGTACTACTGTATTTTTCAAGGTATTGCACTGTAAGATCAAAAATGTTTTCTTTTTTGTGTTTATTTTTTAAGTATAGCTGATTGTGTTAGTTGGGTACCTAGGCTAACTTTGTTGGACTTGTGAACAAATTGGACTTGCAAACACACTCTCAGAGTGGAATGCTTTCATATGTAGAGGACTTACTATAATAGTCTGTGTAGCTGGCCCCCAAGTGCCTTCTCAAAGACACTATGAAGCCAGAAAGTATCCAGGCCACCAGATGGGACCTGAAACACCTTCTCTGCCTTAATCCCTGATGTGTTTCTCAGAGGAACTCTCCAGAACATGTCAGGGGGATCTTCCTGTCTTTGCCCTGTTCTCTTCCTGTATTAAGTTGGCCCTAGACTCCTGGACTGGGGCGGATTACAAGTTCGTGGGCCCCTAGAGAAGGTGACTTTCTAAGGCACCAACCCACTGTCCCCTCAGTGTCCGATGCAGTCAGTCCCTGCTCTGTCCTGTACTCACTTCTCTCCAAGTCTGAGCTGACTCACTGAAAACTAGCCTGATCCCATTGACAGCTGGGGGGCTGTTGTGTGTTCATTGAGCAAACATTTGCTGGCTTGCTAGTATGTGCCAAACACTGTAGTAGACAAAAGAGATAGAGGCCCCTGTCTGGAGGGGACAGAAAGTAAACATGCAATTTCATGCCAGGCAGTAATAATAGCCTTGAGGCAAAGGGAAGCAGAGTCAAGCGATGGTGACCAGGGGCTTCCCTGGTGGTCCAGTGGCTAAGACTCCGAGCTCCCATGCAGGGGGCCCAGATTCGATCCCTTGACAGGGAGCTAGATCCCACATGCTACAACTAAAGATTCTGTATATTGCAATGAAGACCCGGAGCAGCAGCCAAATACATAAATATATATATATATATTTTTTTTTTAATAAATTTATTTATTTTAGTTGGGGGCTAATGACTTTACAATATTGTAGTAGTTTTTGCCATACATTGACATGAATCAGCCATGGGTTTACATGTGTTTCCCTTCCTGGACCCCCCTTCCACCTCCCTCCCCATCCCATCCCTCTGGGTCATCCCATTGCCCCAGCCCTGAGCATTTATATTTTTAAATAAAAGGGTGGTGATTGGTTTTTATTGAGAGGTAGGAGAGGGTGCTCTTGGAGGAGGTGACTTTCCCCCTAGTTGAGGACTGAATAAAGAGAGAGCGGGAGGCAGACAAAGGTCTGGGGAGGAACAGTCCAGGAAGAGAGAGTAGCATGTGCAAAGCCTCTTCCGTGAGGCTTGGTTGACCATGTTGGTGAAAAGCAAGGCCAGGGTGGCTGGAACAGAGGGAGACAGGGCAACAGTTGAAGGTGAGATGGGTGGGGAGGACACCAGTCAGCCTGTGCAAGGCCTGAGGAGGGCATCAGGAAGAGCTTTTAGAGAGTTTTGAGTGACCAAGTGTCAGCATCCCAGGCTAGTTGATCTTTCCTTCTCCCTCTATCCGCCCAGAGCCTCTGATGACCTCTCCAGTCTAAAATGTCTCTAGAACAGTTTTGCCCAAGAGAAACGAAGCTACAAATGCACTTTTAAATTTCCTAGTAGCCACATTTAAACAGTAAAACAAGAGACTTCCCTGGTGGTCCAGTGGTTAAGAATCTGCCTATCAATGCAGGGGACACGAGTTCAATCCCTGGTCAGGGAACTAGGATCCCACACGCCACTGGGCAACTAACCCCCGTGTTGTAACTACTGAGCCTGCAGGAGAGCCCATGCTCCACAACAAAAGAAGCCCATGCGCACACAACTGGGAGAGTAGCCCCAGCTCACTGCAACTAGAGATAGCCTGTGCACAGCAACAAAGACCCAGGGCAGCCAAAAAAATAAAAAGTAAAACAAAGCAGATGAAATTAATGCTCATACTGTATTCTATTGGATCCCATATATCCCAAATGTTGTCATTTCAACCTGCAAGCCACATGTAAGTATGAAGAGGATATTTTACCTTCTGGCTTTTGTTTCCTTTTTTTTGTCACTAAGCACATCTCAGTTCAGACTGGCCATATTTCAAGTGCTCAAGAGCCACGTGGGGCCAGAGGCTCCTGTATTGGACAGTGAGGCTCAGATGACGTTCTGACACCCCAGGTGGGATGCAGTGTTGCTCTGTAGGGGAACCTGGGAGGAGGGCGGGAGGGAAAGAGCCTGTTCTGGGTCCCCAGGGAAGGTGGCCTTGGAATTGATCCCTGCCTGTTCTGGGGAAACCTGTCTGCTTGGCTCAGCTCCTCTTGGGGAAGTAGCTGCTGCTGCTGCTGCTAAGTCACTTCAGTCATGTCTGACTCTGTGGGTAGAGAGGGAATAAATTGAGCCCGACAGACTCAGCACGACTTGTGTCTAATCAGTTCTGAGACTTTAATAAAGTGCCTTTTTAAAGGTCTACTGGAATCAGCGCCAACGTCGCTTTCTTAAGGGAGGCATGGAGAATGCCTATCAGCGCTGTCCCCGTGTCGTTTGCAGTAGGTCCCTTTGCGCCTGTCCCCTCTGAAGTTGATGGAGACTGGCCCACTTTCAGGAGTCCCTCCCTGTTAATGAAGAACCATCCATCCCAGTGTTCCTCTTCCCAAACTGTCTGCCAGCTGGCTGGTGGCGTGGAGGAACCCAGGGACCTTCCCAGTTGACAACACATAGAACAAAATCGCTATCAGCTGGTGTCAGCTCTCCAGGAGAACTTGCTGGGGGTGGAGAGGAACTCTGCTTTGCGAAGGGGGCTCTTTAGAGCTGGACCAGCCTTCCTGTGCATCAGGCCGGAGGAAGTGATGTTAAGCAGAACAGGAAGGGGGCAGCTGAAATAAACAAGAGTAGCCGAAATAAACAAGAGCTGCCAAAGGGCCAGTCAGGGCTCAGCCTTGGGCAGGGTGGGTAGCGAGAGAAGGAACTGGCAGTGCTTCTGAGCACCTCTGCCCCGCCCCCTGCCCACAGGGAGAATGATGCTTGGGTACAAAGTAAACTGGACTTGGCAGCTTACAGCATTTTGCACGCTCACAAGTAGAGGTGGTGGGTTGGGGCTCTGGTCCCAGCCCCCGTCCTACCACTGCAAAGTCGCAGGGGATCTGTGTCTCAGCCCACTGGGATACTGGATCAAAATTTTGAAGAAAACTGAATCAGGATTGTCAAAGGAAGGCCTGATAAACAAGCTACAGGTGGGCTTCTGGACTTGTTTCTGGAAAGCTGGCCTTATACAGTAGCTTCCTTTTTAGGTATAGCCCTTGAAGCCCAAAGGAAACACAAAAGGAACTGGGTCAGACCATTCGTGAGATGTGACAAATGCAGAGAGATTTGTAAGTGATGGAACCCAGTCCTCACCGCTTTGGGGATAAAGAAGGGATGGCTGGCAAATTTGCAGCCTCTGCTGCTTAACAGAATTGCAGACTTCAATCATTATTCCTTGCTGCGAGTTTTCCTTAACTAGCTTGAAGAGTAACAGTCGGCCTGAAACAAAAATCTGGTTACACGTAGCACCCATTGACAGTGGGGCCCAGTAGGATGGTCTGAGAGTCATGCCACCATGAAGGCCATTTCTAGAGTTGGTTACTTGAAGGTGGAGAGGGAGATGGAGACGGAGCCAGAGATGGAGTTGGAGACAGAGATGGAGATAGAGATGAGGATGCAGATGAAGTACCTGTGCTGCCTTTAGCTCCTTATGACCCAAGATTTCTCTGTGGCTGTGTTCAAAAGCCACTACACCTTTTCTATTGTGATTTTGTGAAGTGTTATTATTTTATTTTACTTTTTCCTTCCCAAAGCTTGTAATAATATAGGTACTAGGCAGCACCCCCTGAAGCTTAAGCTATTTTAGGTTAAGGTAAGGAAATGCTCTGCACAGCGGGCAGTAAACCTAGAGATGGATGCACCATGAATCATTGCCACGCAGGAAGGCTCAGTCCGGTGCCAGCTCCCTGGGCAGAGCAGCCTGGGTAGAGGACAGTGCCTGCCTTCCAGGGGCTTGATCCCCAGGGCTGCTACCAGAATAGGCTGCTGAGCTGACCCTGCGGCAGGAGATCCTGCCCCCAGCCTTTGAGCTGTGTTGTTGTCTTTGCTTAAGTGGGGATCTCGGCAGGGAAGCCTCGGCTCTGATCCCCTTCAGGGGCCCGGAGGTGATGAATGCAAATGCAATCCGGGGCTACTTGGTGAACATTGAATTAACTGTAGAAAATTAACTAAATGAGGTTGGTGAGTGAAATGTAAATGAGCACCAGCTCAGCAGGAGCCAGGGAAAGGATCACAGTGGGAGATGGAGTCAAGTAGGAGGCTGGGAACTTGGGAGTGAGCAGTAAGCAAATGCACAAAGCCTTGTAAACAACTCATGGAGGAGGGAGGGCTGCGATGTGAAGGAGCTAATGAGGGAAACTGTGGATCCCCTCCTACAGTTTCTGAGCTTTCTAATAACCCAGTGAGGGATGTGGAGGGAGGCAGAGATGTGGTTCAGATCCGGGGAACCTAAGCAGTTTTCTTCTGGACCTCATTTACGGCAGTGTTCTTTGGCTGCCAAAAGAGAGGAGGTTCACTCAGGCTGGCTGGAGTGAAAGTGTGGGAGTGGATGGGTGATGATAAAGATGCTCAGAAAGCGGAGGAGGGTTTCATGGGAACCCAGGAAGAAGCAGCCACATCTCTCAGACCCAGGGGCCAAGAACAGGACAGGCACTGGGGCCCCAGGAGGTGGCCCTTAAGGTCTCATGTCTCTCCTGGAGTCCCCTCCTCTCTCCGGGAATCCGCTCAATTTTCCTACTTGCATCAGCTGACTCCTCGTTCCGATTCCTAGTTCCTGCAGCCCCTCGGCTCTAGCCCATTGCAGCCACCATCCAGTCCATTCCCAAGTGCCCCTCAGACCTCCCCTTCTGGAGCCTGGAGCCTGTTGTACATTTCCAAGAGCTGGATTTGATGGTGGAGCTCATCTTTTGGAGTGAAGTGCAAAGCGCTTGTTTGCAGTCCAGTCTGTGGTTTGGCAGTACCTGGGCTCAGTACTTCATATCATCCCATCAGAGAATGGTTGGGGTGGGTGGTGCCATCCTGTAGGGCTTAGGTATGTCATATCTGGAGAGAAGCATGGGTCACCTTGGATCCACCATCCCACAGGGGTGAGAAGCACATCAAAATTGCACTGTCTGCTTCTCCAGGTTCAATGCATGATACAGGGTGCTCGGGGCTGGTGCACCGGGATGACCCGGAGGGATGGGATAGGGAGGGAGGTGGAAGGGGATTCTGGAAGGGGAAAACATGTACACTCATGGTGGATTCATGTCAATGTATGGCAAAACAAATACAATATTGTAAAGTTAAAAAATAGAAAATAAAATAATTAAAAAAAAATTGCACTGTCTCCCCACCACCCAGCTTCCGGTCAGCTTCCACCTCCCTGGGGGTGCCCCACCTCTCGCTGAGAATCCCCCTGTGACACAGGGCCACTGATGCTGGTGAGGAGGGGTGTACCACTCTGGAATGTTGGGTCAGAGCCCCAGGAGAGGACCTAGGAAGGGTAACCAGTGAGCAGGCAGAGATGGACATTTCTAAATGATGTCCAGCGAACCTGGCTAGGTGGTTCTGCCTCTGACACACAACGATGGTGACTTTTTCCAGTTGGCAGGAGGAAGAACGTAGGCTAAGACATTGAAATGCGTCCCAGGGAAGCTTCTCTCCCATATGTTTTTCTTAAACCTTGGGTGCCTCCTACTGTTTGCCTGCTGTCACTTACTAGCGGGTGACGCATGGCTGCACAATTAGCACCAGTAGTAGACAAATATTATCACACAGCTGATAAATCATGCTTGGATGTGTTTTCGTGTTGATGTGTGAGGCAGCCCTTGTGTTAATGGCTGTAATTTGAAGTGGTTTGCACATAACATAGTCACATCTAACCAACGACATGGTCTCTGAGTCCCAGGGATGGGGTGAGAGAGCAGGAATAAAGGCCGTGGAACTGACTGAACCTCCTGGATTGATTCACTGATTCCCAGCTTGCAGTGTGACATTGGACAAGTGTCTTTCCCCTCTCTGAACCTCAATTTGCTCATCTGTGAAATGGCAATAAATAGCAGTAGTAATGCTTCCTTCAGTGTATTTGTGAGGGTTGAGTGAGCTATTCCATGTAAAGGACTTAGCACAGTGCTTCAGGAGGGAGGGGACATACGTACACCTATGGCTGATTCAAGCTGATGTTTGACAGAAAACAACAAAATTCTTTAGAGCAATTATCCTTCAATTAAAAAATAAATTTAAAAAACAATCAGTGACTTACATTAGTGTTTTTACAACTCTCAACTGAATTAAATAGTAGTATTTTCATTTCTGGAAGGAGGAAAAAAAAATTTTCAGATACTCAATTGCCCACACAAGTTTGAGAACTTCTTATTGACAGTGTCATCTATGGGGCTCCCAAAATATCATCGCAAGGGATCAACCAATATCAAAATTTAATTTTCTCCATATTTGAATAATAATTCATTGGAATTTGAGCCTTTTACACCTAAATAATCTCTTCCTTTGGGGGAGCATTTAAAATATTTTGAGATGTCTTCTTGTTGTTTAGTTGCTCAGTCATGTCTGACTCTTTTGTGACCCCCATGGACTGTAGCCCACCAGGCTCCTCTGTCCGTGGGATTTCCCAGGCAAGAATACTGGAGTGGGCTGCCATTTCCTTCTCCAGGACATCTTCTGGACCCAGGAATCAAACCTGTATCTCCTGCATTGGCAGGCATATTCTTTACCACCGAGCCATCTGGGAAGCCTGGGAGCCTTTAAATGTAGAAATAAATCTTGCACTGGCCAGGACAGTATTCTGAAACCCAGAAGGGCACCAATGCAGCTTCAGGTGGGGTGAGCATGGGAGAAACGGGAGGGGGAGTGTTGTCAATGGATTATGGCCTCTCTGCCAGGGGTCCAAGATGGGCCAGAGCAGGTTAAAGCAGAGCCCAGCCCAGGAGTACCTGGGCATCAGGCCAGATCCCTGGATTTAGAAGAAGCCTAGATGGATCGGATCTTGGCCACGGGAGAAGAGCCATATACCAGCCACCAGAGTGGTGTGGTGCCAGCCCTAGAAGATGGAGCCGGGGCCCCTCAAGCCAGACTGTGTAAGGAAATGGCGAGCCTCAAAGACCAGGGTTGGGCTGGGCTGCAGACAAGGCCATGTGGTCCCAGCTCTGGGGAGAGGAGGGCTACTGTCAGCAGCATCAGGCTCCCCTGAGAGGCTCGATTCCTGTTGCTCAGTCTTAGAGACAGAAAGTCTCTGTGGCCTTCTCTTTTGTTCTATACTCCAGAAGTAGGGACTCTGTGATTCCTTGGATGTGCTGGTCCAGCAGTGTCCGGGGTACCACCTGCCTTCCCTGGAGGAGAGGAAGAGAAGTGTCCTGTGTGGAGTCTTCGTGGTACATTAGATGCACGCATCTTTTCCCTTGGGCCATGTTCTATGCAAGTGACACGGTGGTATCACCATCACCCTTTCACAGATGAAGATCTGGACTTCGGAGAGGTCAAGGAACAAGGCAGGGCTTTCCCAGGGGCTCAGCAATAAAGGAATCCACCTGTGATGCAGGAGATGTGGCGGGAATCGAGGATTCAATCCCTGGGTCGGGAAGATCCCCTGGAGGAGGGCATGGCAACCCACTCCAGTATTCTTGCCTGGAGAATCCCATGGATAGAGGAGCCTGGCGAGCTACAGTCCATGGGGTCACAAAGAGTCGGACAGGACTGAAGCGACTAAACAACAGCGACAACAAGGAGCCAGACAGAGGTCATATTGCTGGGCTTGAATCCCAGTCTACTGCCCCAAACCCTTCCTCTGCTCCTGCCCTGAGCTTGGTTTTTTTTCTGAAAAGGTCTGAGGGATCAGTCTGGCAGCAGGTGACCAGAGAACCAGGGAAGGCAGAGTAAGCTGAGCCCCGGGTGCCCAGGCCCTATGTCCTTCTGCCCGGCTGAGGGCAGAGAGCAGTATTCTGGGAGGCTGGAGGTGATGGTCCCAGGGGCCACTGGCTGCCTTGATATGTCAGAAGTCAGGGGAGGCTGAATGAGGAGTGACGGTCATGGCCCATGTCTGCATGATTGTCACAGGCTGGCCCTCTCTCCCTTCCCTGTCCTATCTCCCTGCAGGGTCTGAGATGTGGCTGAGAATAACTTGGAATGACAGGGTGCTCGCCAGCCCAAGGCAGTGGCAGCAATGAGTGGAACAGCCCGAGATGGCAGGCTGTTTTGTCAAACACAGATGCCCAGCTGGCACTTGTGTGTCCTCCCCGCTCTCCGCAGGTCAGCAGCCTGGACCAAATCAAAGAGCCTTCTAAGAAGATGAGAGGGGATGGAAGGAAAGATGGCACCAATCCCCACCATTCTCTCATTCACACTAGGCATGTTCCTAGATGTCTACAGGGAAAAGGAATTTTGGCAAAAGGAAATTGGACTCGAAGTGCTCTGGAGAGGCTCTGGATGAAAGGAAGTGTTGGGTGAATCCTTCGGGAGCAAGACTGCCTTTCCTCCGCCCTCTAATTTTCCCACTTTGCGATGCTGAGATATTGTCAGTGCCGTTCCAGCTACAACGGGAGGACTGTAAATGCTCTGTTCCCAAATGCCAGCCTGAACTAATGGGCAGCAGACACGGCTCCAGCTTCAGCCAGCAGAGATAAAGGGATCAGAGCGTGGCCGCCCTGCAAACCTGACCCCGGAGCTGGGGGAGATTTACCAGCACCCCCAACCGGCTACCAGAAGACAGGTATCAAAATGTTCCCACCAACATTTGGTGACAAAGTGGTGTGTGTGCTTAGTCACTCAGTCGTGTCTGACTCTTTGTGACCCCATGGACTGTAGCCCGCCAGGATCCTCTGTCCATGAGGATTCTCCAGGCAAGAGTACTGGAGTGGGTTGGCATGCCCTCCTCCAGGGGATCTTCCCAACCCAGGAATCGAACCGGGGTCTCCTGCATTGCAGGCGGATTCTTTACCAGCTGAGCTACCAGGGAAGACAAAGCGGTGACAACTGATGTTTATTAGAGGCTTTCTAGGCCAGGCCCTGTGATGAGCATTTTATAAACATGTTCCCTGTTGAGCTTTCTAACAGATGAAGAAACAGATTGTGGGGGCTAATAGGGGAGGGGGAGGACGTTCAGACCTGCTCGAGGTCATGCTGCAGCTCAAAGTCAGCTGGGAGCTGCTTCTGCCTGTGGATCCTGGACCCTTCCCACAGCTTCTGTCGTACTTGCTGGATGAGCATGAGGTATGGGAGGAGATGCCACTGAAGTTGTTCTAAAATCCGCTCGTGCTGGTCCAGCCTGGACTGACAACCCACTGACAGTCTCCTTCTGTTCCTCCCTTTTATCCTGCTCCTTCTTGCCTCTCCCTTCCCTCATCCTCCCACCTTCTCTCTCTCCATCACGTATGTCTAGAACATTTTTAGACCTGTTTGGACCACATCAAAGAAGAGCTTTCCAGATTTTCCATTTCCAACTGAGGCTTGCCAGTGACCCATAGACTTTTGGACCCTACTTCTCTGTCCCAAAGTCTCCTTGCTGGAGACGGGAAGTGTAGCAAGGGGAGTCGTGTTCCCCGTGAATCATTTGAGAGCCATGTGGAGGAGCCACGCACTTTTGTAGAAGTGCATGCATTTGGAGGCAGGTGATTTGGGGCTTACACTTGCCCCTTCCTTGGTACCTTGTGCCACCTTGAGAAGTCGTCTTCTTCAAGCTCAGCCTGGATTTCCTCATCTCCAAAATGAGACCCTTGGACTAGGTGATGGATAAAGTTCCTTCCAAGAGTACCAGTCTGTATGTTTCCTATAAATGTGGCTGGGAGGATGGATAGACCAGTCATCCTTGGACACTGGAACTATCCCACAGGCATGTTCCTCATTCATCAACCTGTCATTTGGCCAGGGGACCTGAAGGTCCAAGAGAAATAGATTCCATTTATTCTCTTGGCACAGAGCTCTGGCTGGCACTGGGACATGACCAGCTTTCCATCTTGTGCTGGCCCCAAACTCTTCAAAGCCAAAGGACTCCCACACCCCAGGAATCCTATAGGCTCTGGACCCTCGTGCTTCCATGTTTGCTGGGTCAGGTATAAGGTGGTCAGGATCTCTCTGCCATGGTTTCCTAGGATGGAGGCAGAACCGTGAGGAAGGGCTCCCATTCCTGCCGGGCACTTGGAGCTAGAACATCCAAGGGATAAGCTTACCTGCATCTCCACTTAGCCTGATGGATAGGACCGTGGATCCCAAACCAACTGGAAGGGGAAACCAAGCACAGTCTTCTTAGAAGCTAATCAACAGCCTGTGGCCTCACTCAGTCTAAATCCTGTATTTGCATTCAAGGGGTGTCAGGGCTGGCCCAAGAGCACTGGAGCGCCAGGGTTTAAATGCTGGCTTTCCCATGTTTGTTACCATATGTAAAATAGATGACCAGTGCAAGTTCAATGCATGAAGCAAGGCACTCCAAGCCGGTGCTCTGGGACAACCCAGAGGGATGGGGTGGGGAGGAAGGTGGGAGGGGAGTTCAAGATGGGGGGACACCTGTACACTCGTGGCTGATTCATGTCGATGTATGGCAGAAACCACCACAATATTGTAAAGTAATTATCGTCCAATGAAATAAATAAATTAATTGTAAAATATACTGACTTTCCTTTTCACTCTTAAGGGTGATTTTAGGAGTTAGTTAATAAAGCAAAGTGTCTGTTTTATCGTCTGATAATTAGGGAGGGGCTCTATGGATATTTGGGGCTTCCCAAGTGACTCGGTAGTAAAGAATCCACCTGACAATGCAGGGGACACGGGTTTGATCCCTGAGTTGATAAGATCCCAAGGAGAAGGAAATGGCAACCCACTCCAGTATTCTTGCCTGGGAAATCCCATGGACAGAGGAGCCTGGTGGACTTCAGTCCATGGGGTCACAAAAGAGTCAGACACAGCAACTAAACAACAAGAGTAATAATATGGATAGTTACTTTCCAGTATAGTTTAAGCTTGCAATGATATCATATTGATAAAATATGTAGAGAGCCTGACACATAGTTTCATATGTATAGGTTGTGTTACTTTATGATCATATCAATGTATCTGTGTCTGTCTGCCCCTGATATAATTAGGATGTTAATGTCTAAAGAACAAGCATCTGGTTTGTCTCAGTGGATGCTGCCCCAGCGCCCAGAACCAAATTGTGCAATATCACTGGTCAAAGAAATAAGGTTTGCCAGAGACAGTGGTTTCCTGGATGGCTGGGCTTTCAGTGCTGAAACCAGGAAAGTCCTGGGTGAGCCTAATGTGTTGACCACCCTACAAAAAAATATGCTGGAGGGAGAAAGGATAAATAGAAAGAAGAGAAATTCCCACTTTACAAATGAGAACATCAAGGCTCAGAGAGTTTATTTAACTTGTCCAAGACCTCAGCATTAGCAAGTAGCAGAGCAAGAACCTGAAACTAGTCTTCATCACCAAGCAATATGGAATCCGTAGAAGTTAGCAAGTCCATTAACACCTTGCTGGGTGACCTGTATTTATGGCAGGCCCTCAGGACTGATCATGCTGTGGCAATAATTCCCCATCCAAACTCCAAATCCCCTTCTGCACAGCGTCTTTAAGGTAATTAAAAGCAACTCTATCATCTTTCCTCCTTAAATGCTAAAGCATTTCCCAAATGAGCCAACTCCAGGTCCTTTGCTTGGAATTCTCCACAAGGACCTCTTCGTCACTCTGCTGTCCCACACCTGGCTTCAGTTTCCCCACCCATGAGATGGGCATCTTGGATCCGGCACTCAGGAGTTAGCTGGGGGAATGAAGGCCTGTCTCTCCCCAGCCTTAGGGAGCTCCGTTAGTCACCAATGAGCAGCGTGTGCCTGAGACAGTTTCCAGACCCACCAGCAGCTCTGAGCTAACCCTGAGCATTCATTGCACTTTGTCATTTTCAGCATCGCTCTTGGGTGGTGGGACTCAGAGAGGGGTGCTTCAGGCGCGATGGAGACAGAGCCCAGTTGAGAGGGCTCATGTCTCCCTCTCTCTCTTGAAAGTTCCCTGTAATGAGCTTGGTTTGAGCCATTTATCTTGCAGACTCCCCATTTTGTCAGAGATTTATGCCAGGCCATCAGGACTGATCATGCTGTGGCAATAATTCCCCGTCCAGACTCCAAAGCCCATTCTGCACAAGGTCTTTAAGATAATTAAAAGCAACTCTATCATCTTTCCTCCTCAAATACAAAAGTGTTTCCCAAATGAGCCAGCTCCAGGCCCTTTACTTGGAATTCTCCACAAGGGCCTCTCCTTTATTCTGCTGTTCCTGTCCTGTCCACACCCATCTCTCCCGGAAGCCTCACTTGCCTCCTGCCTCACCCAGATCCTCTTGGCCTGGAAACTCCTTGAGCACATATGTATAATCTGTACCACTGATTCAGCCTTTTTTATACATCGCCCCATCCTCTAACCATAGTCTATCTCCTGCAGAAATACATGAATAACAATGATTAATATTTTAATGTCATCGTCAATATTTTATCATTCAGAAGGTATCATGCTAACACCTCTGCATGCATTATTTTATTGAATGTTCGTGTCAATATAGCAAGGTAGACACTATTACATTCACTTTATAGGTGAGGCTCAGAGAAGCTAAGAAACCTGCCTAAAGTCACATAGCTAGCAAGAGAAAGAAAGGGTCTGAATCCAAACCCAGTTCTCTCTGACTTCATGCTCTCAGCCACTACACTTCCTTAACCTCTCTGGGGAGGGTCACTGTATTTCACAACACAGTGAATATGGGATGTGGATAATTAAATAAATAATAAATGGACATGTGATCTTTGCTAACATTCACTGTGTTAAGTCAGCTACGACTTTATGAGTTCCCTGAACCCTCCCTTACACTTTATGAGTTAGGAACACAGTCTTCTGACTGTTACAGACTGGCCATCTGGGGCCAGGACAAAGCTAATGATTGGGTGTCCCTCAGGGTCCCTGGCAAAGTATGAGGTGAAACCAGGGTCTGGAGGATGACGACGTGTGGTGGGGGCACCTGGAAATCTCATGACATCTTTTGGCCTCAGGACCTGCATCAAGGCAGTGATGCCTTTTAATGAGATTAGGGCTTCCCTGGTGGCTCAGCTGGTAAAGAACCTGCTTGCCAGTGCAGGAGACACAAGAGATGAGGGTTCAATCTCTGGGTCAAGACAATCCCCTGGAGAAGGAGAAGGAAACAGTATTCTTGCCTGGAAAATTCCATGGACAGAGGAGCCTGGCGGGCCTCAGTTCATGGGGTCACAAACAGTCGGACGCAACTGAGCATGCATGCACGCGCTCATGCCAGCAGCTTGGAGCCCTCATTCTCATAAGCAGTGAATAGCAGTAGTTTTGGTGTTTCAAGTCTGCCATTTCATATCCTCATCTGTTCATCATCCCACTTTCTGGAGCTGGCTCCAAGCAGGAATCCCAATCCTGGGAAAATCATGGGCCAGCTGACACCTTTCCAAGACCACATGTATCCACGTCTGCATCTTGTTTGTAGCCCTGGGAGGAACCCAGGTCTTGGCAGAAGGTGTAAAATGCCTGTGATTCCTTTCTCTTCCACCTTCTGGGCTCATGTTGCCCAGGGATCCAGATGGCCAGCCCCCAGCCCCAGCCTGCTCAGGAGTCCTGGTGGAGGAATTCATGGTGCCTCTCTACTCCACTTCGTGCCATCACAGAACAGCAGGGACAGACTGCCCATCAGGTCCCTAGACTGGTCCTTGTTGCTAGCCAGGGCCCCAGACCAACTCCCAGCCAATGTCCTAGGACTCCAGGAACTCCAGCAAGACCACAATTCCCCCCAGTATGACTTGTGTGTATTATTCATTTTCTGAGTGTTTTCCCATAGTGTCTACTTCTCCAAGCCAAGCTCTTACTTCCAATATAGGTTTTGGAAAGTAGATACTGTGGTTGAATCCCATTTCTAAAAACAGAATCCTATTTTCTAAACAGTTCACATAGACAGGGAAGACCTACTGTTTTCTGCTTTCTAGGAAAGCCTTAATGGGCAGTGGTTTCTAATAATTTTATTTTTCATTTGTTTGATTTCTCCCAAGCTACAGTACTCCTCCAGGCTAATAGTTGATAATCCATAAACAAGTTCAAATGAATCTGAAGACTTATTTTTAAAAACCTGTGGGAGATCTTTAAAATTTTTATTTGAGATAAAGAATTCTTCTTTAGCCCAAAAAGAGCTGGTTCTAAATGATGCGCGTGCTTTGTATAGATGAATACATTCTTAGCACTAATTGAGAAACATTTTTCTAGTTGTTGGGGATGCAAAGATATAAAAAAAGTTTCTGCCCTTAATGAATTTGCCATCTAATTGGGCAGAGAAGTTACTTACATAAATACCTTTTTTTTTTTTTTAAACTTGGAAAATGCAGAGTGGAGCTTCACAGAAGGTGCTTTGGAAGATGAGAGGAGAAAGAGATTACAGTTGAGTAGGGTAATCAGCAAAAGATTTATGAGAGATATCATTTGAGAAAGGCTATGAAGGGTAACCAAGGTTTGGCCAAGCAGAGTTGGAGGGCGGTATATTCGAGGGAAGGAAACAGCATGAGCAAAGTCAAGGAAGTGGAAGAAGATGGGTGCAGAGGTAGTTCAATCCAGTTTAAGCAAAAGGCATAAGAACAAAAATTAAAATCGGAAAGATGGGCTGGGAATGAATGAAGAAATCTCCCACTATTCAGTACCGTGTGTGCTCATACACGTGTACCAGCCTTGTGGTCTAGTCACCGAAACCACTAGATCTTAAGGCCCTGGAGAGTCAGGGACTATACCCATCTTAATCAGTCTTCCTCACAATGCCCAGCACAGTGCCTGACACAGAGGAGGTGCTGTAATGCATTTTTGTTGAGTTATGCTTATTCCATTCAAAACCCAGTAGGCAATCATGGCAGTTTTGTGGGGAAAAGGAGGTTAATGATGAGGACTTTAGCATTCACAAGATCCATTCAGAAGTACAGTAAGTCCCCTACATATGAACCTTCAATTTGTGAACTTTCAGAAATGTGAATGTGTGTGCCAACTTTGGTATGCCAGCTGTTGTACTTTACTACTTTACTTTTCAAGGTACTATACTGTAAGATTAAAAATGTTTTATTTTTGTATGTTTGTTTGTTTCTAAGTACATCTTATTTGTGTGAAAAGTATTATAAATCTATTAAAGAATAGTACTGGTTTTTCCAGTAGTCGTGTATGGATTTGAGAGTTGGACCATAAAGAAAGCTGAGCGCTGAAGAATTGATGCTTTTGAACCGTGGTGTTGGAGAAGACTCTTTAGAGTCCCTTGGACAGCAAGTAGATCAAACCAGTCAATCCTAAAGGAAATCAGTCCTGAGGATTCATTGGAAGGACTGATGCTGAAGCCCCAATACTTTGGCCACCCGATATGAAGATATAACTCATTGGCAAAGACCCTGATACTGGGAAAGACTGAGGAGGAGGCAGGAGGAGAAGGGGACGACAGAGGATGAGATGGTTGGATGGCATCACTGACTCGATGGACGTGAGTTTGAGCAAGCTCTGGGAGTTGGTGATGAACAGGGAAGCCTGGCGTGCTGCAGTCCATGGGGTCACAAAGAGTCAGGTACAAATGAATGACTGAACCGACTGACAAGACAGAACTATATACTCATTGTGTTAGTTGGGTACCTA
The DNA here is from genome assembly GCF_054371585.1 of Giraffa tippelskirchi. Classification (NCBI taxonomy): domain Eukaryota; kingdom Metazoa; phylum Chordata; class Mammalia; order Artiodactyla; family Giraffidae; genus Giraffa; species Giraffa tippelskirchi. Next base: position 46,625,855 of record NC_137277.1, on the reverse strand, counting down.
GTAGGCTAACTTTGTTGTACCTATGGGCAAATTGAGCTTACAAATGCGTTCTTTGAATGGAGCTTGTTTGTATGTAGGGGACTTGCTGTGTAATAGGCAAGAGGAAGTGTCCCTGGGGTCTGAGAGTCCTTTAAGGGGCTGTCGGTAGACTATTCAGTTGGGCCATACCCACCTCGAGGGGTGGCAGAAACTGGAGTGATAGCCTGCGAAAGGGAAAGGAGGTGACGGAGGTGTTCAAGAAGATGTGAAAGAAAGAGAATTGAGGGCGATAGGACTTGGAAATGGATTTGGGAGCAAAGGCTGGGAAAGAGTTGCCATGATATCCAGATTTCAAGCCTCAAGGATTGAGAGGAAAAAGATGTCGTTAGCAGAGGCGTGAAAGTCAAGAGGAGAAGCCAGTTTGGCACTGAGGGCCCTGGAGAAGAGGTAGCATCTGTGAGGGCTGAAGCTTGGGCCTTACCGAGGCACCAAGAGGATGGTAGCAGCATAAAGTGGGGAAAGCAGAGCTGAAAATTGATTTCGGTACCTCCACCATCGCTGATGACTGCATTAGATTCTGTATCAGTTGGGGATTTTTCTAATGCCAGGAACACAAACCCTAACAAACTGGCTTAAGCAAAAAGGCTCAGTTAACTGAAAGGGCCAGCGGATTAGAGATGCCATCAAGAGTGACGTGATTCAGGTCATGTCACCAAGATCAGATTTTCCATCTGTCTATCCTTTAGCTCCATCCCCTCTGGGTTGACTCCATTCTCTTTGGTGGTGAGTAGCTACCAGTAGCACGAGGCCTTCACTCTCTTAAGTTTAAATATAACATCAAAGAGAAAGCATCTACCTCTCAGCAGTCCCCAGAGACAGTCTATGTGTCCATCCTCAAACCACTAATAGATGTAGGCAGAGGTCATATCCTTCACCCTTGAGTTACACATGCATCCCAGGTAAATCTCGTAGGTTGAGAAAAGGAAAGGAAATGCTTCTTGAGGGGGATAATTGGGGTATTCGGGGGAGAATGGGGAAGTAGGGAGAGCCAGTGCTTTAGGAGTGGCAAAAACAATAGACATTTACTACAGTAACCTTTGGAGAAATGATTTCAGTAGAGTGGTGAGAGGAAAACCAGCATTGAAACAATTAAAATTGAGGGTGACAAATAAACCTAACGATAAACAGAAAGAGAATCCAGACATAGAGAACAGACTGGTATTTGCCAAGGGGGAGGCGACTGGGGGACGGATGGAGTGGGAGGTTGGGGTTAGCAGATGTAAGTGTCTGTATGTAGGATGGATAACCAACAAGGGCTTACTGTGTAGCATGAGAACCATATTCAATATCCTATGATAAACCATAATAGAAAAGAATATTTTAAAAAGAGTGTATATATATATGTGTGTGTGTGTGTGTGTAACTAAATCACTTTGCCATACAGCAGAAATATTGGAAATCAACTTTGTGAAAGTGTTAGTCACTCAGTTGTGTCCAATTCTTTGCGACCCCATGGACTATAGCCCTCCAGGCTCCTCTGTCTATGGAATTCTCCAGGCAAGAATACTGGAGTAGGCGGGCCATCCCTTCTCCAGGGGATCTTCCTGACCCAGGGATCCCTTGGAGAAGGGAATCTCCCCTAGAGATCCCCTGGAGAAGGGAATCCTCTCGGCCCAGGAATCAAGCCTAGGTCTCCCACATTGCAGCCAGATTTTTTTACCATCTGAGCCACCTTCAATGAAAAAAAAAAATCAATTAAAAAAAGATTGAGTGTGAAGTTAAGATCCAATAGATGTTAATTTGAGAAGCAGAAAAATGGACTAAAGCTGGAGGAGAAATAGGGAACTGTTCACCTCGGCTATGGATAAATCTGTCTGTAGAAGCAAGACCGCAACATGAAAAGGAAGACTTTGAAGGTGTGAGAGCCACCAGGACCACAGTGAAAGGACTTCTGCTTCCCAAGAGAAGGCCAGAGGAGGTAGAAGGTAGAGTGGAGAAGCCCTAGAGAGGAGAGGGGCTCATTCATGCTTCTGAGAAGGCGGTTGGAAGTGGAATGCAGAAGAACACAAGGAAACGCCTGGTGAATGGTGGGCTTTCCTCTTTAAAAAAAAAAGAAATTGAGGTGTAATTGACTTACAATGTTGTGTTAATGTCTGCTGTACAGCAAAGTGACCCAGTTATAGATATGTCTGCTTTTTCATATTCTTTTCCATTATGGTTTTACACAGGATATTGAATACGGTTCCCTGTGCTACAGAGTAGGACATTGTTGTTTATTCATCCTATATATGAGTTCGCATCAGCTAATTCCAAACTCCCAATCCTTCCCTCTCCTTTGGCTGGTTTCACTTAAAAAAAAAAATGTATTGGAGGATAATTGCTTTACAATGTTGTGATGGTCTCTGTCATACACCAGCATGAATCAGTCATAATTATATATATATATATATTTATTTACCCCCCTTCCCTCTTGAACCTCCCCCGCCCCATTCCACCTCTCTAGATCATCACAGAGCACCAGGTTGGGCTCCCTGTGTTAAATAGCAGCTTCCCACTAGTCATCTATTTTACATATGATAGGCTTCCTTAATGCAGGGCACACCTGAGAGTCAGCATCTGGACCAAAAGTCTCAGCTTTGCGCAGCCTCACTCGTCATTCACCCACGCTGTTTCCTATGACACACATGGCTGTCCTTCCTCCCACTTCAAAGAAATGGACCCATTTGATTTCACCACTGTTGCCCTAGGCATCTGGCAGGCAGGGATGAGGGCAGAGAATTGGCCACTCATGTGCTACCTGCCAATGCAGGTGTTTAGCTTGGTGCCAACCTTTTGGGCTGAGTGAAGACAGCTGCAGCAGGTCATGTGAAGTGTTCTAAGCACAGTAGCTCCTGCCTTCCAGAAGCGTCTGTTCCTACGATACAGAAAAAGATGACATAAGCCTATGGGCATTCTTGTTGACAGATCTCCCATGACTGCTTGATAAATATTTATCTTCTCATGGCCGTGAACCAGACAGCTCTGCAAATCATGGCTCCCTCTTTGAACTTCTTGAAATCTCAGCAGAGCAAGACATCTGGGTATCGGGGAAAAATTAGTGTTGTTGGAGTAAGACTGGTGTCAGTTTGAATGCTGACTGCCATGGCTGTGTAACCCTCGGTAGGCGACTTTAGCTCTCTGGATATATTGGATGCCATTTTATTTATTTATTTATTTTTTGTGGCTATACCATGTGGCTGGTGGGATCTTAGTTCCTCGACCAGTGATTGAACTCACAGCCTCAGCTGTGAAAGTGCAAAGTCCTAGCCACTGGGCCTCCGAGAAAGTTCCCGGATGCAATTTATGTGCCACCCTGCATCCATTTGGGCCCACATATCCTTGTTCTCCATCATTTTTTTGCTTCCCTGTTAGGTGAATCCTGTTAACCATTTAGCTCAACGATGCTGTTCACCATCACCATCTCCTGATTTCCAAATCCCACACTTCGACTGATTCTCCTCTGGAACCAGGAGTTGGGCTTTGTCGGGGTCTCCTTATACCTGACATGCAGGAGGCCACAGACATCCAGAATCTAGGTCCAACTCGACCAGACCCGCAAAGGCTCTGGTCTCTCGCTGGTGGCTCAGAGAGACTGGATAACATAATGAAGAAGGATGGAGGAGTTAACACCCTATGGGGCCAACTTGGAGAGCGATAGGAGACAGGAGACTGAAAGAAGTCTGCCAGCAAGCTGCGTGCTCTCCTGCCCACGTGCAGAGGTCATCCACAGCTTCTCCCAAACCACCTTGTATGGTGGAGCAAACAACTGTGCTTCCTTGTGATGTTTCGGCAGCTCTGTTATGTACCACCTTGGACCTGCCTCCTCCACTACCCTCCTCACGTCCCTTCTCCCTCATCCCTGTTTCCCTGGACTTGTGCTCCCCACTCAATATACACAGTGTTAGCAAGTAAGCTTAGCCTCTGGCTCAGTTTTCTAGGAAACCAACTCTGTCTCTGAGCTTTAGTTTCCTTTTTTATAAAATCAAGCTAATGATATCTATTTCACGGGATTGTTGGCAGGATTAAATGACATGATGTGTATTAAACACCAAGCCTAGAGTGGCACACTGCAGGTGCTCAGTAAGTATGAAAAGTACCATTATCAGCAATTACAACGTGATGATGAGAGTTGCCATTTTTTGGGTGTCTGAAATCTGCCTAACATTTAATCATTTTATTTATATCGTCGTTGGCTCCAAGAACATCTTAAGCACGAAGAATAAGACAAAATGCTGTTTTTATGATAAATATGAAAAGGAATCTACATGTGGTTTATTTGTAACTCTTGTCTAATTATTAAGAAGGAAGGAGGTAACTGTTTCAGGTTTGTTAAATAGATAGAGTTTGGTAGTTTGGGCTGATGGTAGTAATGTCCTAGAATTCAGTTTATCATAGAAGAAGATTCAGGGGGATTGGACTGGGTTAAAAGGGAAAGATTTCCCCTTTTGATACCATTATAGATAGAATAGCTGAAGTTAAGAATCAAGAGAAGTCCGTTGGTGAAGAATTTAATTTATAAACAAAGTGTATGTTATCAGTCACAAAGTGGGTCTTGACATGGAATAGACACAATCATTTTATCACTAAGACACTGAAGTAAAATATATGTTAAAAGTAGCATTATTACCTAAACAGAATAAATTTTGAGAAATTATTATAGTTAACACTTTTTGGGAAACTTACTGTATGCCAGGACCTGTGCTAAGCTCTTTACATAGCATCTCATTTCATCCCTCTAAAACTCTTAAGGTGCCAAATTGTCTTGGCTCCCCACAAGTTCCAATAAAGAAACTCAGAAATCTGTGAGAATTGGCAGAAATCAAGGGGAGGGGGCAAGCTTATGCTTTTGCTTAAAAAAAATGACAATCTAGACATACTGTCAAAAAGGTAGGGCAATTGGATGTAATTTTTAAAGTATTGATGACAGTCTATAGTTTCTCTGACAGTTGTCTTAAGTGGCAGGTTTCCATGTTGTGATTCCAGGGCCCTGAAGGGAGGACCATTGTCTAGGGGTGGAGATGCTAGGTGATGCTGTATCCTTCCTACATCTGATTTCATTAGAGAAATATGTGTTCAAGCATTTAGCATAATGGAATTCCACATAAAGTTTTATTGGAACACAGAACTCTACAGATTCCAATATTTGAAATGATGGGCGTGGCATGGGGTTCTACTAAGTGTAAATGCCTGAGTATACATTAACCCTCGGTCCAGGTAGTGACTGCACTGCACATGCCAAGGGCAAGGTAAAGTCATACAAAAGCTGGATCTGCTTTGGGCAGAGACTGCTGCCAGTGGTCCACTCTAGCATCTGTTCTAGTTCTCTCTAGAGCCTCTGGGTTTTACCTGGTCGCACAATCTCTTGCATACCCTAAGACCACATTTCTCAGCACCCTGTTGTAGACAGGTATGCCACTATGCCTAGGTCTGGCCAATGGAATGTAAGCAGAAGAGTTTCAGAAGCTACTTTTTCTCCCACCTTCTTCACCCAGCTTCTTGGAACACTGGAGCAATGACCAGAGCACATCCTTGACTATGAGGACCAGTATGGTGTTTGGTCCCTGGGGACTGGATGGCCCTGTATTGCCTACCCCGGAGCTTGGACAGGAGGAAGGCAGTGTCCACCCTGTTTCAACACCCATAAGTGTGGGGCTTCCTTCTTCTTTCAGCCAACTGAATTCTAACTGGTATGCCCATTTGTAGATTAACCTGTGCCTCCCAAACAAAGTGTTATCCTCTCTCTCTCTCTCTGGATGATAAAGAAAGACACCTTCCTTTTTTCACTCTCCCCAAAAAGGATCCTCAAAGAGCTTGTGTGTGTGTGTGTGTGTGTGTGTGTTGTGTGAAAACAGCCTCATGTGGGGAATGCATAATAACTTTGCCAATAGGCACTCATTCTGGGTGCTATTGGACCAGTGAGCATGGATGCCAAACACAGTGTTGGCATTTTCTCTTCCCTCGTCGGAGCTTTCTCAGCTATCCGAGGTTTTGCCCATGGACATACTTTTGCATATGCTCAAAATAGCCTCCACCTCCTTTCCACCTGACCCACACCCCTCATCCTTCTAGATCCAGTCTAGATCTAGATTCACCTCCCCAGAGAAGCCTTCATTAAGTCCCTGAAGAAAAACCCCATGTGTGTTTTCTTCACATCCTTATTATAGCACTTAGGAAGATAGCACAGCTTTCTGTTTACTTTCAGAGAAGCTGTCTATCACAGTTGATTATCGAGTGGCATTTATGGAGTTCCTACTGCATGCCAGGCTGTGTGCTAGTTGCTAAGTAGGTAATGATAAATATAACAGATGATCTGTCCCCTGCCCGCTTGGAATATGTAGTCTGGGGGAAAGACAACCAATGAAAAATGCAATTAAAATTGTGATCAGTTTCCTGAATGAAAGGAGAATGGAATTCTTTGAGGAAGAAGAGCTAACTCTGGGATGGGACAGTTGAATTATCTTAATGGAAGAATAATGTAAGTATTTTCTGATGAAGTAGTAGTCACACTAATAAGTAGTTAAGAGGCCAGGTGATGGTACCATGTGGGTTTGGGTTTGCACCCTGGCTATGCCACTTATTTTTAGCTATGTGACCTTGGGCCAGTTGTTTAACCTCTCTAAGCCTGACAGGTAATAGCAGCACCTGTATCATTAAGTCCAGTGCGTGATAATTGTGGTATCTTGTTATTTTTGTGTGTCTATCATCCATCTAGAATAGGGATGCTCTGAGGGCAGATTCTTCTCCTTATTTCTCTGTGCATCCTGGGCAGAGGATACGTAGCTGGCATCCCTAAAATTCATTTGAATAATAATAGTTAACATTTACTAAACTCATCTACATGCCAAGCACTCTTCCTAGCACTTTATGGACATTAACTCCTTCAATATTCATAACAATTCTATGAGGCTCATGCTACTCTCATCCTTAGATCACTGAAGAAGAAACTGAGATCCAGAGAGATTGCATAATTTGCTCAGGATCACATGATCAGCAGGTAGGTGAACTAAGTTTCAACTCCAAGCAGCCCAGCTCCAGAACCACTGCATTGGATTGACTTTGCAATGGATGAAAGAAATCTATCCATCATTTCAAAGAAACGCAGCCTCCATTGGCCCATGTCCTTAATTAGAGCGTTCAGTTCAGTCCAGTTCAGTTGCTCAGTTGTATCCAACTCTGCGGCCCGTGGACTGCAGCATGCCAGGCCTCCCTGTCCATCAGCAGCTCCCAAACTCATGTCCATTGAGTCGGTGATGCCATCCAACTGTCTCATCTTCTGTCATCCTCTTCTCCTCCCGCCTTCAATCTTTCCCAGCATTAAGGTCTTTTCCAATGATTAATTAGAGTGTAGGCCCTCAAAATGTACACTAATTTAGGAAATGCATTCCCTGCAAACTATATAATAATCACCTCCACACACTCTTACTAACTGTAAAGAAGTGAAACAAATAGAATTAAATTCTTCAGCTCTTGATTGTCAGTAATAGGACTCTCCTGGGGGCTTTGAGTGACATGATATGTGTCTGAGCAGAAGCAAACATGTCTCCCCAAGCTCATCCGCCCACACCTCCCTCCTCCCTCACCTCTCTCCAGCCTGTGGGCTCCACACTCCATGCTCCCTGGTTCCTCTCTGCCTCTGGCAAGTTCCCGTGATGATCTTCACACTTTTTCTCTTATTTAAACACCTTCACCTGAAGGCATCTGCAAGATGAGAAGTGCGCCTGCCAACTCACTCTGGGAAGCCCAAATGCTTAAATTGCTTCTTTTATTTTCAAAGAAGTATATGTTATTTGGAATGGAGAACGGCCTTACCTTGTCCTTGTGGGCCTGCTGTTCAGGCTGATATTTTGTTAGAAACAACGAGAGAAGATAATGCCTTACATACCCACAGCTCCTCTTGTTATAGAAATTGTAATAAACTGCCAAGCATGCAGACAACACTGCTGTTCTCTTGATTAATGTTTTCCGAGGTGTGGGGATACATCTGCCTTTAGCTGCCTATCCCAATTATCCAATTATGTAAGGAGGGCATTGGGGGAAATTGTCAGAGACAAACCATTGGCAACCCCCAATGGTACTGTCAAATGGTGACACGATCTCCAGGCTCCCCATTCAGCAGCTCATCTGTGTGCTCTTTCTGTGACTCAAAGTTGATTCGGAACTGAGAAAATGACTAAGGGGACAGACAGCAGGCATCAGGTAAGCAGTGGGGAGAAGGGTGGAAGGAATAAGGGGCAAGGGCTAGGATGACCAAGACCATTTCACTAGAGAATTTTACCACCCAATACATAAATAAGCATTCACTGAGGTCCTATGCTATGTGTTGTGCTTAGTCGCTCAGTCATATCCAACTTTTTGCGACCCCATGGACTGTAGCCTGCCAGGCTCCTCTGTCTATAGGGATTCTCCAGGCAAGAATACTGGAGTGAGTTGCCGTGGCCTCCTCCAGGGGATCTTCCCAACCCAGGGATTGAACCCAAATCTCCTGCATTGCAGGCAGATTCTTTACCAGCTGAGCAACCAGGGTAGCCCAAGAATACTGGAGAGGGCCTCCGATCCCTTCTCCAGGATATCTTCCCAATCCAGGAATTGAACCACGGTCTCCTGCACTGCAGGCAGATTCTTTACCAGCTGAGCTACCAGGGAAGCCCTCACTGAGATCCTACTAGTGTTTAACTCTGGCTTAGATTTTGAACATAAGACAGTACAGTAGCATCCAAAGGCCTGTTTTCAATGTCCAGGTCCAACCATCGATTGGAGACAACGGGACTCTCTAAGACTTAGTTATTTAATCTCTGAAATAAAATAATAATATTTCTCATAGTGCATCTTAGCCAGTATGTGTGGTTGCTAGTAGTAGCAGTCCATTGAAGCCAACTTCATTAAATCAGAAACTGTTGGAAGGATATAGTGGTGTGTGTCTCAAGGAACATAGGCAGGAAGTACTGCTAGCCTCATGGGGCTTGGAATCAGGAACTGAGATTCTATTAGGAATGGAGTTTGCTAGTCTTTCTCGATCTCTGCATTTCTCTCTTTCTGTCTCCTTCTTTTTATTTCTCTCTCTAGGTTTCTCACCTTCTCTCTTTCTCTCTCTCTGCTTTTCTCCAGGTATTTGCTTAATTCATATCTCTCTATCTCTCTCTGTCTCTTTCCCTCTCTTTATACAGGGTAGGAAATAGATAATCCATCACAGTACCCTGCCTCTGAGTCCATATCATCACAAGTCCAACAGTCATTGAAATTTTTGAGTCTGGATTACAAATACCAAAGAAGGAGGGTCTGATTGACCCCGGTTTGGTCAGGACATTGGAGAAACCATGTGGCCTACTGCCCACTCAATGTGGCCATGGAATCAGAAGCTTGAGAAGAGAGTATGGGCAGACTTTCTATGGAGTGTGGACAGACTTTCTAAGAAGCGGAGTTGGATAGAGTGTGATGGAAGACAGTTCTTCACACTGGACCACTGTAAAGAATAACCTGGATGATGGAAATTTTCTCAATAGTGCCTATGAGAGCTCAGTGTGGTGCGCATGCTAGCAAAATCTACTGCAAAGGAAGTTTAAAGTTCAATGTGAGGGGCAAGACCAATGCATGCAGAGGGTGTCAACACAGTGTCCTGCACTAAGTAGGTAGTATTTTCTTGTTTGCAAGGACCCCTTGTCTTATACTCAAGTTTCCAGCACAACGTGCCTGGTTGATTCATGATAGCCAATACATACTTGTCAAGTTGAGCCAAATGAGAAGGATGACATCAAATAGGACCCTACAATGATATAAAAAACAGTGTGGAATTAAACTCTAAATTTTAGGGCACACTTTGAAGACACCATGGTCATTTAGGGATATGAGGAAGTGGCCAGTCGGCTGCAGCAGATGGCAGAGGGTTTATGGAAGAGATGGATCTCCATGTTGCCTTGGAGATATGCAACCTGGGGAGGCATTCAGAAGAAAGAAAATAATTCAAGACAAATAAACAATATGAATAAAGTCTTTGAGAGCACTGGGACGAGCCTGGCATGATCCCGGGAGACAGGGGTGACAAGTGGGACCAAGGGAGAGAATGAGTGACAGGTCATGGTGAGAAGCAAAGTGGGCCAAAGAGAGGTCATGACCAGAGACCACCGAGAGGCAGGCTAAGAGGATCAGATGGGAGGAGCGAGGGGCTCCTTCAAGGCAATTGCACAGTGAGGTTGCCAACCCCCTCTTTCCCCAACATGGCTCAGAGGGAGGGGTCAGTACTACATCAAAGAAAACAGAGCCTAAGAAGCCCCATTTTCATCATAGGATTGGGCTGCAGTTATTCTTCCTGTCTGACCCCCAGTATCCTTGTGCCTACTGGGCTGTAGACCACATTTCATCAGCCTTTGTGTGGTTTCTGATTCTGGGGTTCCTGACTTACTGCCACTCTCACTGCCATGATTCCTAGCTTGTTGGGTCAGGAACCTTATTCCTTGACTCGTCTAAGGCAGCCCCCTTCCTCAGGGACCAGATCTTAGCTCTGTGTACCCAACTCTTTATATATATATATATATATATATATATATATATATATATATATATATATTTGATTTATTTATTCGACTGCATTGGGTCTTAGTTGCATCCCCCCTGACCAGGAATCAAAGCCCCCTGCATTGAGAACGCAGTCTTACCCTGTGGACCATCAAGGGAGTCTCTCTATGTACCTAACTTTTGGTGGGAGTTGATTACGTCTTAGGTGGAACCTCAAATCAAGAGAGCATCTTCCACCTGATTGAAGAGACACTGCACTAGAGATCCTTGAACATCCATCAGGCCAGTGGTCCCCCAGCTTAGGCTTATCTCATGGGTTCTGTCATTTAGAAGGCAGGTCCTGCTGGCCAGACAGTCCTTCAGCCCACAGCCCCGCCCAGTGTGAAATGACCTTCCTGTCCCCAGCAGCCTCTCCATTAAGATGCTAGCAAGTCTTGGGACCAAGACCACAGAGATGGTTATAAATCTGTTTTTTATCTAAATAATGTAAAGTCCTATAGAAATTTAGTGTTCTGTAAGATAACTCCATTCCAGCAGCTACATTGGAGAGGGTGAATGAAACCAACAGCCTCAGGATGGATTGGGCAGGGTGCTGTTTTGCCAACAGTATGATCTAATGTACTCCTGAATATTTATAGAACATGCAGTAAGGGAGGCATTCTTTGTGTCTCCACCTTGAACCTATTCAAATACTGATAGGTTTCACCCACATGGAGAAGGAACACCTATTCCGTCTCCGAACAGATGGATTTTCATCATGGCAATACCTCTCCTAGGTTGCCCAGAATGTTAAAAGGAAAATATTTGCTTAGCATGGATGGGCAGCCCCAGCTTTACTGGATGAATCTTGCAGGATACCAGAGGTTTCATGGTTGAGAAGGCATCCCAGGTACATGACCAGGGAGCGTATGTCAGCCAAGTGTCAGCCTCTTTTCTGAGCATCAGCCTGTGTCCACCCTCTGACACCTGTCCTGGGTCATTTCCCCCTTTGTCTGATGGTAGACCAGATTTTTTCCCTGCCCCAGCAGGGTGGGAACTGGCTCTAGGACATGTCAGTAGCAATCACCTTTCTCCCATGTGCGGTCACAGGTGATGGATGGTTGAGTGAATCCTGTATTTACAAGCTCCAGCCCCACATTCGAATGTCACCCTCTCCAATGTCCTACTTTACGTGTTATCTGTCCTCACACATCACTCTGAAGTACATGCGCTGAGCACTCCTCATCTATGTCAGCCGCATCTCTGAAGCCAGGAGCAGAGGATGAGCTATGATGGAGGAGAGAACGTCGCAGGGGTTGATGGGTAACTCTCACCTCTGATGAATGAGCATTTTCTGCTTGTCCGGTATCGGAATCTGCCTTGAGTCTGAACCAGGACTGGTCTGAGTGTCTGTTAGGGACAGTGCTTTCTGGAGGCCCTGGTCAGTGGTACACTAGAAAAAGCAGAGCCTTTAGAGTCAGCCCTGCTTGAGTTCCAGTCCCAAGCCGTACTGCTTAATTGTTAGGAAAACATTTACCTTCCAGGAATCTTGGTTTCTCTCAAAGAAAGGAATGCTAATAGTTACCTCCTGGTGAAAAAGATTCTCTCTAAGTAGACAGCTCAAGCAAATTGCCTGCTATGTGGAATTAGTGCTTAATATTTGTAACTGTTTTCCTTCCTGTAAGAAACATCCATGTTCAGTGATGGGACTAAGCCTATGCATCTTTGGGGTAATTCCTCTTTCTGAAGTTCTCTTTCTAACTCAAGATTCTCTACCCAGTTGAAGAGCTCTGGATGGCTGCAGCCAGCTTGTAGGGGAAAAACATTCTGTAGAGATGACGAATGTCATCTGCCATGACATGTCAGTGACAACCACCTTCGCTGCGACAGCAAATGGGTGAAAGGTGGTTGTCACTGACGTTCATGAGCATTGCTGCCTACAAGGATATTGTTGTGATGAAAGGACATGACCCAGAGAAGACACGACAGCACAGCCCCTAAAACACTTTGGGAAGAACTCACCATAGTCACTGAGCCCAGAAGGGTAATGGGGTTTTTGCACCTGACAGCATCTGTGCTGATTCCTCCCTGAAGGCTGTGGAGTGCTCCTCTAGTGGTTCTGGAATCATGGGGAACCAAACCACGGTCCCAAAAACGTGACTCATCCATCCCAACAAGAGAAGAGAGTGCGGGAAAGGCTGAACGTGGTGGTCCTTTTGGTGTTTCCTGGGGTTCCTAAACTTACTCCTGTTACCCACAGCGCTCCCGCAGGTTAGAAGAGTGGTTTTCAACTGTGGATGCATGGTAGGGAGATTTAGAAAACACTGATGCCTGAGCCCCACCTTAGAACATATGAATCAGAGTCTCTGGGGATGGATCCCAGGAATCCATACTTTGAAACTCCCCGGATGATTCTAAAGTGCAGGCAGGATGGAAAACCACAGCTTAACCTGTGCTTCTCAAATTGTAATGTGCATACAGATCACTTGGGAATCTTGTTAAGCTGCAGATCCTGATTGGGTAGGTCTGGGGTAAGGCCTGGACTCTGTATTTCTTGTGATGCTGATCTGGGGGCACACTTGAATAGCCAGTTCTACAGCTATCATCATAGCCCTAATTATTGAAACTCTAGCTGCAGATTTAGCCCTGTATTTCTTTCCTTCTTTTTAAGCTTTTATTTTATATTGGAGTATAGCTGATAAACAGCATTATGATAGTTTCAAAGTGGAGGGATGTGTGTGTCACTCAGTCATGTCTGACCCCATGGACTGTAGCCCACCAGGCTCCTCTGTCCATGGGATTCTCCAGGCAAGAATACAAGAGTGGGTTGCCATGCCCTCCTCCAGGGGATCTTCCTGACCCAGGGATCGAACCCAGGTCTCCTGCATTGCAGGCAGAATTTTTTACAGTCTGAGCCACCAGAGAAGCCCTGCTAGTTTCAGGTGGACAGCAAAGCATCTCAGCCATATGTATACATGTATCAATTCTCCTCCAAACTCTCCTCCCATCCAGGTTGCCACATAACATTGAGCAGAGTTCCCTGTGCTATATAGTAGGTCCTTGTTGGTTATCCATTTTAAATACAGCAGAGTGTACATGTTGACCCCAAGCTCCCTAACTGTTTCTTCCTCTCTCTCTACTCTCCCCAGCCCCCTGCCCCACCATCAGCTATAAGTTCATCCTCTAAGTCTGTGAATCTGTTTCTGTTTTGCATATGAGGGATGCCATACGATGTTTCTCCTTCTCTGCCTGGCTTACTTCACTGTGCATGACAATCTCTATATCCATCCATGTTGCTGCAAATGGCATTATTTCATTCTTTTTAATGACTGAGTAATATTCCATGGTATATATGTACCATATCTTCTTTATCCATTCCTCTGTTGTTGGACATTTAGGTTGCTTCCATATCTTGGCTATTGTAAACAGCCTAAATTTCTTAGAACCAGCAGTGAACAGGAGAAACATACCCAGCTCAAGCCCCACTCCTGAGCTGAAGGTCTAGCTCTCTGGCCAAGTCTCACCCACCAGCAGCAGGTGTTTTGGAAATTGAAATCTCACCTCACGTCCAACCCTCGGCTGTAAAATTCAACTGTATTCCCAAATGCCATCATTTACCCAAACTGGTACCTGTAGAACACTGTTGCGTAGAATCTTAATACCTGGGAAGCAAATACAAATCTCTTTCAGGTTAAATAAACTAAGAAATCTCCTGGGCAAATCAAATTTGAAGTTTGCATAGTTTTCTTGCCCATAGAATTTATCAGACCCTTCAATATACAAATATTTATTCCAAAATCTAAAGCAGATAATGCTTCCCAAACTTGTTTTACTACAAAATACTTGATTTGGGGGGACACCTAATAACATTTCATAGACCCAGTGAGTTATAAAACCCATTTTGGAAAATGCTACTTTAAATTTATTTCTACAGACTTGAGATAAGCATAGGGATATATTAGTATAGAGATTGCTGGTTAGAATTTTCTATCAGCATGCAAAAAAGGAGAGCCCTCCATGGACCATCATAAATTGTTCATGTGTCTGCAACCATGAGAGAGAGAGACAGAGCAGAAGAAAAAGATGGTCAAAGGTGCTAATTTGCCATGATTTTGAGAAATAAGGGGGATAATTTTTATGGCTGCTGGAAAGGAATAAATTGTTGCTGCTGTGTTTATGGCTCTGAGGAGAAAGGTTGAAGCTAAAATATTCTTGCAAAGTCAAAGGTCTTGGGAGATGGGCCAAGGGAAGCGATGCTACCCTGTCAAGGATATAGTTTCCTCTCTTCCTATTTATTATTCTTGAAATATAAATGATTCCTGGGCTCCTGGGGGATGGGGAATGCAAGCAGAGAAGCCTGCTATACATGGACAAACATCTCGTGTAGAATGTGGCAGGATGCTTGCTGTGATGTTTGTTTCTTCATGTGGATTTCACATTAATCTCCTGGAAATTAATGAACTTGGGGAAAATGCAGCATCTTAACAGTTCTAACTAAATTTCTACTCTTACATTCTGCTCCTAGAAGAATTGAAATCATATTTTTTCCCCCAAACATTGGCTCCTCAGAAATTCGGCTGGGTGGTTGGGGACCTGTTATCCACAGATAGAAAGCCCCGAGTGTGGTTGTCTTGTGTTGACTGTTGGAGCCCTGCTCAGTCCCTAGACTGGGACTGGAAAATCCTGGCACCCACTCCAGCCCAGCACAGACGTTCCTGTTGGGACCCAACCACACCTACTGGACACAGGACAGGTGTGAAGTCAGGGCATTGGTGCATCATCCTGTCCACATTGCTCGAGTGGACATTCCTCTTTGAAATTTTGATGCCTGCTTTAGAGCCAGAGACAACTTCAGAATTAGGAGCCTCATTTTGTGCTGTTGTTCAGTTGCTCAGTCCTGTCTGATTCTTTGTGACCCCATGGACTGCAGCACACCAGGCTTCCCTGTCCTTCACTATTTCTCAGAGTTTGCTCAAATTCATGTACATTGAGTCAGTGATGTCATCCAATCATCTCATCCTCTGTCATCCCCTTCTCCTCCTGCCTTCAATCTTTCCCAGCATCAAAGTCTTTTCCAATGAGTTGGCTCTTCACATCATGTGGCCACAGTATTGGAGTTTCAGCTTCAGCATCAGTCCTTCCAATGAATACTCAGGAGTGATTTCCTTTAGGATTGACTGGTTTGCTCTCCTTGCTGTCCAAAGGACTCTCAAGAGTCTTTCCCAACACCACGGTTCGAAAGCATCAATTCTTCAGCACTGGTATTAGGTCAATGGGAAGCTGTACATTTCAGGATGCATTACTTTAGTGTCAACTGGTTTCCATGCTGTTATTCTGGATGTATTTTCCTTCCAGGTGCTGTGTTGGTTAAGGCTTAGTTGCACTCAATAGAAACAACCCTGGGTAGTTGAAGGGAAAAGGATTTATTACTGGTCTTATGTGGCCTACACAATAATTGATAGAGCTGAAGAACAGGATATGCCCTCAGCAACAATTCCCAGTTCTCAGAATTAGACCTTCTGCTGCAGTGAATCTCCCCTGCCTCTCCCCCAAGAACTCAGATTCCAACTTAGGTCTCATCCAAGAGCATCTGACCAAAGGAACCTGGTCATGTTAGAGCCCTAGGCACACGTGAGTCCGGAAAATGTCATGTTTAACTTTCATAGTTTCTGCAGGATCAAAAGACACACAGAAGGGGGACTCCCCTGGTGGTCCAGTGGTGCAGACATTGACTTCCAGTGCAGGGGGTGCAGGTTTGATCCCTGATGGGGGAGCAAAGATCCCACATGCCTTCCGGCCAAAGAATGAAAACATAGAAGCAGTATCATAACAAATTTATGATGGAAAAACTGCTACTCTCTTTAAAAAAAAAAAGGCACACAGAAGGGAAATCAGAACAGTTGCCAATTGAATAAATCTCCCGTACCCATCACTAGAGTGAGCACAGTCACAATATCATTGTCATTGAACGACTGATGAAACTTATTATATCCACGAAGCAAACATGGTACTACTGATTGGAAATGCAGGGCCGTTGATGGGAACAAAGCTTCGAAGACAATTTCGCCAACTACCGGAAACCAGGTCAATATCACTACACCTCTATTTAACAGTATCACATTTGTTACACTGTCAAAATGCTACCTCATTAGAATACTGGAACTTCAGGGGACTCTGGGGGTAAGCATGATCAGCCCCCCTCATTTCATTGAGCTTGTTGCATAGTTAGCTAAGTACTTTTTCAACAGTCTTCCTAACTAAAATTAGTGTTTGAGGGAACTGTGTCTTAGTCATCTTTTGATCCCCAGTGCTACACTTGATTCCAGGTGTGGGGTGGGTGCTGCATAAATAAGGAAGGGACCAAGAGGTGGGAAATTGCAGGAGGAAGCTGAGACCCATATAGGAGAATGCAACTGACCAGGGACTGACCCACACCGCCTTTGGGAAAGGACCAGGTGGAAGCCCAGACGCCCTGTCTGTATAGCATCTTCTCTCCCCGGGTGGGAGGTCAGGGTCAAGAGAAATAGCCACAGTGACAAGGCTGTTGAAGGGAATGTCCCTTTTTTCCAGAGTCTTCTGTGGCTACTGCTGCTGCTGCCAGCCCAGAAGGATGCCATGTTTGGAGGGAGTGAGGCCAGGGAGAGGCATAAGTAAGCCAGAGGGAGGCATTTACTGTGGAAAAGAGAGCCCCTCTCCCCACTAAATGATGCAGAGACTGAAGTACAAAACCAAGAACTCTGGAATCTAGAGAGAAGAGGAAAAAGGGCAGCAGATCAGAGGAGCCCGAGAGAGGGCTGGGTCCCAGCGGCACCCCTGAGAAGGGCTATCCCTCTCGCCTGGATTTTTTCTGGGTTTGCCTGATGCATCAAGGAGGCACTGAAAGACAAAGAGCCTGAAACCAGGATGTGAGCCCATCTCCTTGTCTCTCCAGCTGACTTTGCATCACCTCCTGCCATCTGTAGCCCAGCCTGGTTCAAGGGGGAGGCGTGGCGCTCACTGCCTCCTGCGTGGATGTGCACTGTGGCTCCCAGCACAGCCCACATGACAGTTAAACGGCTACATGGGCGGTTCATCCTCTAGAGTCCTCCCCCGTAATCTTCTCCAACGTCTTTTGGGCTGCCTTACACCTCACTGGGTGTGGATAAAACTGTCTATTAGTGAGTCTTTATTGTGCTTTGGTAAGGAAATTGTATGGAAATAGACCAAGCATTGCTGTTCCGAGGTTAAGTACTTTTCACTAGGCTGATGAATAACCTAATAGGGATTTTTTTTTTTTAAACCTATCATGAGTCAAAATAATACCGTTGATATTTAAATTGTCACTCCCACCCCAGCAATAATAAATGATACACAGTAGGACATTTATTATAATGAGCACGTACATACTCAGTCTTGTGCCTGGATGGGTGTTTATACTAGATATATATTCTTATAATCACATGCTCCATAGGGCATGAGTGTCTCAGCAGAAATCCTCTGAAATAACATTCAGAGCAAGAAAACAAAACCACTGCTAACTTTCCTTTGCTAATCCAGTGAGGGTAGACTCCATCTGGGGGATGGTAATGACTGCCTTCCTCCCCAGGCTTGACTGGCTGGTGAACACACACTGGCTCTGTTCCCTTCCTATGCATGAAGAAAGCACTTGGATTTTATTACCAGGAGCTGAAGGTGCTGTGGAAAGGAAAGAAACTGAATTTTCTAATGTCGGCAATGTGCTGATACCATGTGTCACCTAGGTTAACTTTTTGAAATGCGTAACAACCATGGGGAAAAGAGGTTGCTGCATTCACGTGATCAGTGATCAGACTCCCAGAAATTAAGGTAGAATACTCTCCCTTCTGCCATAAATGACTGCACCATTTACTCATTCAATCACCTATGAAGACTGCCTTGTACAGTTGTATAGGTTGTTCACTGCCCAGCTCTAAAGGGCTCAATTCCTGTAGACAACTCAGAAATTTTGACGTTTATAACTTGCACAGTTGTATAAAGTACATTAAGTACTGGGGGTAGGGAAGCAGGAAGGTACAACTTTATGTGCATAACATGAAGATATCTGTATATGAAGTGTGTATTATAGAATATTACTGTGATTGAATTCTGATCATAAGTTTCAGGATTTGAAATCTAAGTGAGACAGTCATCTTATGTATCTGATGCTGGGTCTCCCAGGCCCTCTTATAGAGGAGAGACTTAGACTTTCTCCAAAGGTAGTGCATAGAATCACATTTCCAGCTTCATCCTCCTTACTTCTGGCTCCTTTCTGTCAGCTCTGATTTTCCCACATGCATTGCCCAGATGTAGTGCCTCGCCTTCTGCTTTGTCTGTGTCAGAGCCTGGACATCCTCAGGCTTCAGCCACACTAGCTTGATTCTCACATCTTCCTGAGGCTCGTTCTGGGGGTCCACCCCTAATTTCAGGCTCATTACTCCCACCTCGGTGCTGACAGCTGGCGGCAGTCTCTCCCCATTATGTGGCTGAGTTAGGACGCAGAGAGGTTAAATACTTGGATGGTGCTGCTGCTGCTGCTGCTAAGTCGCTTCAGTCGTGTCCGACTCTGTGCGACCCCATAGACAGCAGCCCACCAGGCTCCGCCGTCCCTGGGATTCTCCAGGCAAGAATACTGGAGTGGGTTGCCATTTTCTTCTCCAGTGCATGAAAGGGAAAAGTGAAAGTGAAGTCGCTCAGTCGTGTCCGACTCTTAGCGACCCCATGGACTGTAGCCTACCAGGCTTCTCCGTTCATGGGATTTTCCAGGCAAGAGTACTGGAGTGGGGTGCCATTACCTTCTCCGTGGATGGTGCTACCTCGGCTGAAAACTTCTCTGCATCTTTTCTTTGGGGAGTTTCTGTAGAGCTTGGACTCAACCTTCTGTTGCTTCTTCAAACTTGAGGCTCTTCATCTTTGGGGAATGGATATGAATTAGGGAGACAAAGTCATTGGAGGAAGGCAGTTAGTTATGTCAATCAAAGTAAGATGTGACTATAAAAATGGAAGCAAGTGTTGTTGTATACCAATAACCTGTCAGTGGTTATGTATTTTTTATTGGAGTTATAATTGCTATATAATTTATTGGAGTACAACGTTGTGTTAGTTTCAGCTGTACAATAACATGAATCAGCTATTGTTGTTTAGTCACTAAGTCATGTCCAACTCTTTGTGACCCCAGGGACTGTAGCCCGCCAGGCTCCTCTGTCCATGGGATTCTCCAGGCAAGAATACTGGAGTGGGTTGCCATTTCCTTCTCAGTTATAAGTATACCTATACCCCCTTTCCTCTTGAGTCTCCTTCCCACCCTTCTAGGTCATCAGAGAGCCTTGAGCTGAGTTCCCTGCACTGTTCAGCAGCTTCCCACTAGTTATCTAGTTTGCACATAATAGTGTATATATGTCAGTTCCACTCGCCCAATTTGTCCCCCCTCCCGCCCCTTCCCCACGGTGTCCACCTGTCCATTCTCTACATTTGTGTCTCTATTTCTGCCTTGCAAATAGGTTCATCATTTTTCTAGATTCCATATCTATGCGTTAATATACAATATTTGTTTTTCTCTTTCTGACTTACTTCACTCTGTATGACAGACTCTAGGTCCACCTATGTCTCTACAAATGACCCAATTTCATTCCTTTTTATGGCTGAAGAATATCCCATAGTATATATGTACCATATCTTCTTTATCCATTCATCTGCCGATGGACATTCAGGTTGCTTCCAAGTCCTGGCTATTGTAAATAGCGCTGCAGTGGACATTGGGATACATGTGTCTTTTTGAATTATTGTTTTCTCAGAGTATATGCTCAGTAGTGGGATTGCTGGGTCATGTGGTATTTCTATTTTTAGTTTTTTAAGGAACCTCTATGCTGTTCTCCATTCTGGCTGTATCAATTTGCAGTCCCACTAACAGTGCAAAAGGGTTAACAGTTTTGTGTTTTCTCCATTTAGAATGGAGACAAAATTGAGAGACATTTTCCAAAAGAGAGGACCAGTACTCATCATAATTGCCAAGATCATGAAAGAATAAGGTGTGGTTACAGATTGGAAGAAACTAAAGAGATATAACAACTAAATGCATTGTGGGATCTTAGGTTGGATTCTGAGGCTGAAAAAAAAAATACTAGAGGAAAACTGATAAAATTCAAGTGATGTCTAGCATTTGAGGAATAGTATTGTACCAATGTTGATTTCCTGGTTTTGATCCTTGTACTGTGGTTCTGTATATCATTAACTTTGGAGGAAGCAGTGTGAAGGGTATAGATGAGGGTTATACTATTTTTGTAACTGCTCTGTAATCTTAGAAATCTTTCAAATAAAAGTTAAAAAAATAAAAAAAAATGTGGGCAGGGCTCCCCATTGGGAATAAAATGAAATGAAATGTCATCTGATTTGAAATCCCTCTGCCTGCCAGTAGTTTGTATAGTTGCAAGGAAAATAGGTCATCATCTTGTGAACCCAGAGCATTTTGCTGTCACTGACTCCTCTGGTTTGAGAATAAGTAGTTGGAATTACCCTATCTGTCCCAATAACCTATATTCATCTTCCATTCTCAGTTTCACCCTGGCATCCCTGGGGTCAACACACTTCCCCGGCCCATCCTCACTCTCAGACTTATTTTCCCAGTTGCCATGATCATCCACTCAACAGACCCCTAACTGCAGAAGCTGTCCCATAACTGCACTTCTAGGGCCAGATTCCAGCCACAGGTGGGCTCCCGCCTCCCTAGGCTCCACCCCAGTCAGACCTCAGCCCAACCCTTCAGCTAGCAGACAACAGCCATGAAACTAGGATTTCAGATGCATTGGAGCAAAAACAATATTGTTGGACAGAGCGTGTAACTTTCCAAGGAGGTGGGTTTGAAAGGCAGCATGCTGTAACATGTATGCATGCATGCATTGCAAATGTGGTTTTCCCACTTTACAGCCATGATTTTGTGTGTTGTAAGTGACTTCAAACTTGATTTCCAGTTAAAAGTCAATGTAAGCCTATTTTAAAAAGCTGGATAAAGGCACATTTTGTTCAGTATAAACTCATTTGTTAAATGCCACCACAGAGCAGATGCTGTACAGTGTCACGGAAGCATAAAGCTGATTAAGAAATACTGTGTGTCCTTGAAGAGGTTTCCCAGGTGGCACAGTAATAAAGAATCTGCCTGCCAATGCAGGAGACACAAGAGATGTGGGTTCGATCCCTGGGTTGGGAAGATCCTTTGGAGCAGGAAATGGCAATCCACTATAGTATTCTTGCCTGGAGAATCCTATGGACAGAGGTGCCTAGCAGGCCACAGTCCATGGGATTAAAAAGAGTCGAACATGAATGAGTGACTTAGCACACACATACTTTGTCCTTGAGCAGCACAGAGCATGGTGGGGTAAATGCCACTATATGAAGTTTAATGTGAAAAGGAGCAGGAGGGAGGAAGGGAGAGACTCTTGAGCAAAATCACTTTTTCCCCTGGAGCAACGAAAGGGCATCTGATAGAGGCTGCACAGAATATCAATGATGTTGGAAGGAGGAAATGGTCTCTGAGTGTGTCTCATCTTGTCACGCAATATTTGGAATAGCAACTCAAGTTTCTCTCCAAAGTTCCTCCTTTTCAATGCCCTTCTCCTGGCCCTATGTGCAGGTAATCTGCTAAGTGATAATATCCCTTTAACATGGTGTGACATTGGCTCTCCAACGGGCCTGCCCATCACTATCATCTGGGGAGCTTCAGTCAAACTTCAAGATCCCAAAGCCCCTACCTATCCATCCCAAGATCCCAATTCAGTAGGATGAAAAAGCTACCTCTTATTAGCATCTGCTTTGTTTCAGGATTGGGTGTGCCCCAATTACCCTTTAACCACAGGGTCTGCATTGCTGCAGGCGCTTGCAGAGAACAGCAAAGAGTGAACAATAGGGAGGGTGAAGGCCACCACTTAGTACAACCCCAGGGGCGCCAGGCTTTTAGAATGCCTTGTGAGCTTGCCTCCTGTGCTGAGGTCTGCAAGCGACAGTTTGGATTGTAATCTAGGGGCTAAACTCTTTCCTGTATCATAAACTAATGCTATGCATTAGTCCTGAGAGGATTCAGATTGGTGAGATGCTGGGAGAGCCAGAGATACTGTCACCCTGAGGTTGGAGCTACTTCTGAAGCCAGAGAGGAATTCACAGAATCCACCAAGCCACAGAGAGCAGGAGCTGGACCACTGGGCTAATGGGTCCTCTGGGAGCTCTGAGCCCTCATGGGCCGAGCATGCAGACCCTGCCCGTCCTCCTCCGTCAGCATTTTGTGTCCACTGCACAGCTGCAGAGGGACGATGAATATTCATTCCCGGGCTGTGCTGGAGCCACTTGACTCTCTGCATATGCAAAATCAGAACTGACTCGGCCCCCACAGAGAGGGAAGATTCCCCCAGGAAAGCATCTGATAGAGTGGGCTGAACAGTTGAAGGGGTGGGGAAGATGATGCTGGTGATGGAAAACTGGAGGAATCTTGCGGAAATGAGTTCCGTTTCTGCACAAGCTTGCAAGATGCCATCCTAGGGGAAGAAACCTGTGGACTAAGGAGAGAAACACGGAGTTGGCCCAAAGATGGGTTAAGTAGAGCTCTGGTTCACCTTTTCCTTTGCCCTCTACCCTCTACCCTCAGGCAGAAAGAGGAAAGGAGTTCAAATCAATAGTCGCCTTGCCTAGAAACAGTTAGAGATAGATAACTGTATCAACATGGATCTTCCCTGTAGCTCAGACGGTAAAGAATCTGCCTGCAATGCAGGAGATCTGGGTTTGATCCCTGGATTGGGAAGATCCCCTGGAGAAGGGAATGGCAACCCACTCCAGTATTCTTGCCTGGAGAATCCCATGGACAGAGGAGCTTGGCAGGCTACCGTTTTTCAGATCGCAAAGAGTCGGACATGACTGAGCGACTAACACTAACAAACTGTATCAACACAGCCACACTTTCACAGTGGAAAAATACTATTCCTCACTGAGTACCTACTATAGGCTAAGTGTTGTTTTAGTTGCTAGGTTGTATCTGACTCCTTTGCAACCCTGTACACTGTAGCCCACCCAGCTCCTCTGGCCATGAGGTTTCCCAGGAAAGAATACTGGAGGGCGTTGCCATTTCCTTCTCCAGAGGATCTTCCCAACCTAAGGATAGAACCTGCGTCTCCTGCATTGACAGGCAGATTCTTTACTACTGAGCTACCTGAGAAGCCCATATAGGCTAAGTAGTTTGCATTTTTATTTCATTTAATCCTCATAATGACTCTACCAGGGCAGCTACATTGTCTCCATTTCACAGATGAAGAAACTGAGGCTCAGAGAAGTTAAGTGTCTTTGTTGCAAAGCCATGTACCTACCAAGAGGTGGATTCAGTATGTGACTTCAGGTTTTTCCAGGTCTAAAGTCCTTGTTCTTGCCTTACCAAGCTTCTGCCTCTTGTGACATGATCTTAAAAGAATACCAGTATTTCAGAACATGTGGGATAGACACTGGTTCACAGCATTCTGGAAGATAATCAGAGAAGACTCCCCATCCGGACCAGCCTGGGAAGGTATCCAGGTTTCAATCATGCCTGAATTATGAAGGCTTTTAAAGAACTCTTTGCCTCTCAGCCCAAACTAAACTAGACAGCCTCCTAAGGGGCAGTTTGAGCTCCATCCTTTCTTAAAAGAAGCCCAGTCTCACATGAACAGGGGTCTTTCCTATAAGTGGTACCTACTGCTTCAGTACTTACCACTGGTCAGACAAGTGGTAAGCACATGACTTGGAAGAAATTCTGTCCTTGCCACCATACTGCTACTGACCCTCATTTTTAACTCAGATGGGCAAGTAGAAGAACAGAGGGTTTCAACAGCTTCCTCAAAGCCATGCACTTAGAAAGCCCAGAGCTTGGATATAAAACCTGGGAGTCTGACCTTTCCCGATATGAGCCAGAATTATAGGATAGACAGCAGAACCTGTTATCCCAGTGCTCCGTGTGTTCTAGGAGTTCAGACAGCATTTACCATTCATGCCAACAGTCAGAACTGGAAGGGTCTGGGAGTTTACCAGTCCCCCATCCTTGTGAACTGCTAGGGAGACTGAGGCCCAGCAAGGACCAGTGTCTTGTCCACTGTTGTGCAGTAACTTAGTGCTAAGCTGATCCTATGTCTATAGCCAAGATGTCTTGAATATAGCACTTCTTATCCAGTCACGTGCCAAATGCCAACTGATTATTCTCTCTGCTATGATTAACTCCATTTCACAGATGAGGAAACTGAGGATGATTAAAGTTAAGGGACTGGCCCAAGTTCACCCAGCTAGTGAGTGTTGAAGTGTGGATTCAAACTCAGGTCTGAATGACTCTTCAAATGTGGCCTCATGACCATGAGGAGGTGTCAGTGTGACTCTACTAATGGGGGCACCTGGTGAGATAAGGACAGCCACGAGGGCACAGCTCACTCTGCTGGTGTCTGTTCTGTCTTCAGAAATATGTAATAATGAACATCATGAGGTCCAGCACACATGCGCACATGCGTGCGCGCGCACACACACGTACACACACACTGCCTCACTTGGTCTTTCTCCCTTCTCCTCCTCCGGAGCCCCAACCGGGTTTCCCACCCATTATCTCAAATGCACTCTGGGTTTGTACCCAGAAGCTTAATTTCACATCTGGCAGGAAGCAATTGCACAAAGTTGCTGAATCCTCCACCCCCTTAGGGGGCTCATCAAACCCCATCATCCCAGAAGTGTCAAAATATTTTCCATTCCCCAGCAAAAACAAAAGTAGCACAGAGTCAGAAAGTCCATAACAATAAAAACCCTAAAATCAAGCAGCAGCTTTAAAATAAAATTCTCCTTTGGGGATCTATGGGGTTGTAGGTTTTGCCCAAGCGGATGTGACTGACAAAACCCATGTAGTCAATACCTGACATTGACTAAGGTGAGGCTTTGGAAGAGGAAGCTCTCTAAAACCCACACCAGATGGAGAGGGCCACTGGTCCGCATGGTTTTACGAGCTCAGGGCAGGATGGGACTGTAGAAAGGGAAAAGATTTGTTGAGTGTCTTCTACTGCAAAATGCATATAAGTAGCATCACTGAATCCTTACAACAGCCTAAAGTCTGATCCATTTTACCTATTTTATATATGAGGATTCTGGACTAAGAATCTAAAATTCAGAGATTTTTGTCCTAGGTCTGCTACTAACTAGCTATGCAACCTTAAATCAAACTATAGAAATCTAAATTGGGCTTTATAATCACCAGCTATTTCCTGAAATAGTGAGTACTCAGCCTATGTCTGGCTTGTCCTTGTTTAGTCAAAGTCATGTCTGACTCTTTTGCAGCCCCATGGACTGTAACCCACCAGGCTCCTCTGTCCATGGGATGTCCCAGGCAAGAATACTGGAGTGGGTTGCTATTTTCTTCTCCAGAGGATCTTCCCCACCCAGAGATCAAAACTTGTCCGCTGCATTAACAGGCAGATTCTTTACCACTGAACCACCTGGGAAGCACTATGTCTGGCTACCTTTCTGGATTTTTCCCCTGGCTGATATTTTTAATTGATCATACTGCTCTTTCCCAGGAATCCTGGATGAAATGTCAGAATCCTTCTCAACATAGCTTTGTAGGTGACCGCATTGTATGCTTTGGAATTGGCACAAGAGATAAAATCTATTTGCCATTCCTGACCTAGGTCCAGTCTTTATGTTTAAGATGAGGCTTTTAAGCCTCAGAGAGGAGCAGTAACCTACTAAAATCACACAGCAAGTAAGAGACAGGTCACAACTGAGGGCTTAGGACACAAGTACATTACCCAACACAGACCCTCATAAAGAAAGTGATCCTACAAGCTCCCTGTGGCATCATAGCTCATTTTCATTATTTGTGACCAAGTAGATTTAAGTTCTGGAAACAGTGCCTTAAGCTCTTCCTTCCAAAATGCCCCTTCCAGCTGAGCAGCCAAGACGAACACAGTGCCCAGCCAGTTAATGTGTGCCTGGCATGAGCACAAAACTAACATTTTATTTCCCTTCCATAGTATGTAATTTCTTTGGAAGTTGAAGTGTAATGAAATTGGTGTTTATTATAATTAATAAAAGCCCTATAACTTTAAATTGGGTCATAAATCTTGCAGGGAAATCCAATACCGCTAGAAGAGTCATTCCTTTCCCAGAAGGAGCTCTTCAGAGGAAAGAGGCAGTGGGCTCCCTCCTCCCAGAGGCTGCCTGTGCGCACTGGGGTGGCTGGCTCTCTGCTGCCAATCTATTCAGGTCACAAGCAGAGCACAAGCAACTCATAGGTCTGCAAATGGGAAAAATGTACCTTAGAGCTGCGCCTGTATATCGGGCTCAAGTGCGAGCATTGCCTGCATTATCAACCTAGCAGAGACTTAGCTTGAGAAATAAAACTGTGTTTTCTATGTGCCAGAACTGTGCTGGAGAGAAGGAAGGTGCTTCTTCCTTTCTACCCAAGGACACCACAGGCGCTCATGGTCTGGGGGAGAAGGCATGCTTGTAAGCCAACATATACAATTTAGCATGGATTTTGCAGGTATAGGAGTATAGCGATAAAGTAGTGGACCTTGTCTTTGAAAGATGTAGAGAGCGATAGTGAAAGTGACGTCGCTCAGTCGTGTCCGACTCTTAGCGACCCCATGGACTGCAGCCCATCAGGCTCCTCCGTCAATGGGATTTTCCAAGCAAGAGTACTGAAGTGGGTTGCCAGAGAGTGATGGAGATTACTAAAAGGAGAGAGCAGATGGTGGCAAGAGGGCTTTAAAAGCTGATTAAAGCTTACCAGGTGGGCACCAATATTCTTCCTGTATGTCATGCTCATTGCTGTCTCAGGGCCTTTGCACTTGCTGGTTGCTCTGCCCAGAATACTCGTCCCAGATCTTTGAGTGGCAGGTACTTCCACCTTCAGAGTTCAGTTCAAATATTATCTCCCTGAAAGGCCTTATCTCTCATCCTACCTCATGATTCTTCTTCCCAGTCTTTTGCTACCACCTTTTCTATTTTCCTTTACAAAGCTGGCCACTCTGTGAAGTTACTTTATTTCCTGATTCAGTTCTGTTTCCTAAATGGCCAGTACAATGTGAATGCTTTTACAAAAAACTTGTCTAGTTTATTCACTAATGTTGTCCTCATACCTAGAACAATTCTAGGCACAATTAATAAATATTCTAGGTAAAGATTCATGAAATTGCCTGAATCATTAAAAGAAACTTGTTTTGAAGCAGATTACAAAATTGCATGCAGTGTAAGAAGGAAAAATAGCATTTGAAGATGCCAAAGCAAAAGAAAAATGAGGGCAGAAAAATAAAATATCCACTGAATAGCTCCAGGGAAGGCTATGAGAGCAGAGGAATGCTTAAAAGAGGGACTTACCTGGCAGTCCAGTGGTTAAGACTCCATGCTGCCACTGCAGGGACATGGGTTCAATCCCTGGTCCAGGAACTAAGATCTTGCATGCTGTGCAGTGTGGCTAAGAATTGAAAAGGAAGAAAGAAATGACTAATATATAAGTCCTAATTTGTAGCAGGATATGCACTGCAAAGCCACCTTCTTCACGTTCCCCCTTGAGTTCTTTAGTTAAGTCTTCAAAGTTCATTAAAATAAACAAGCAAGTAAATAAAAACTCACCAAGCCAGGAGTGGGGTTAGTGTATGCATTTCATAGGCCTTAACATCTTGCTGGAGGTTGGTAGCAAATTGGTTTTGAGCTTCCTAATAGCCAGAACATGAGGGCAAATGGAATTTATTAACTTTCAAACCTCAGTATCTATGCGATAAACCCAAGGCCATTGCTTAAGAGAAGTTCAGGTTTTCCTGGACCTGAAACCTGAAAGCAGTTTTCCCCATTGGTCCTCAGAAGGGGAAGATGTTATGGCATGGTGTACTCAAGAGCATCCTTTAAGTGTATTCAAGACAGAGATTCACTATAACATCTTTTCTTATAGCAGGCCAATGACCCAATGCCAAAATGCAACTTGGTAAAAACCTATCAATAAGCATTCAAAACCATGCCATTTAAGCTCACCTCTGATATCAATAACCTCAGATATGCAGATGACACCACCCTTATGGCAGAAAGTGAAGAAGAACTAAAGAGCCTCTTGATGAAAGTGAAAGAGGAGAGGGAAAAAGTTGACTTGAAGCTCAAGGTTCAGAAAACTAAGATCATGGCATCTGGTCCCATCACTTCATGGGAAATAGATGGGGAAACAGTGGAAACAGTGTCAGACTTTATTTTGGGGGGCTCCAAAATCACTGCTGATGGTGATTGCAGCCATGAAATTAAAAGACGCTTACTCCTTGGAAGGAGTGTTATGGCCAACCTAGATAGCATATTTAAAAGCAGAGACATTACTTTGCCAACAAAAGTCCATCTAGTCAAGGCTATGGTTTTTCCAGTGGTCATGTGTGGATGTGAGAGTTGGACGGTGAAGAAAGCTGAGCGCCGCAGAATTGATGCTTTTGAACTGTGGTGTTGGAGAAGACTCTTGAGAGTCCCTTGGACTGCAAGGAGATACAATCAATCCATCCTAAAGGAGATCAACCCTGGGTGTTCATTGGAAGGTCTGATGTTGAAGCTGAAACTCCAATATTTTGGCCACCTCATGCGAATAGTTGACTCATTGGAAAAGACCCTAATGCTGGGTAGGATTGGGGGCAAGAGGAGAAGCGGACGACGGAGGATGAGATGGTTGGGTGGCATCACTGACTCGATGGACATGGGTTTGGATAGATTCCGGGAGTTGGTGATGGACAGGGAGGCCTGGCGTGCTGCAATTCATGGGGTCGCAAAGAGTCAGACACGACTGAGCGACTGAACTGAACTGAACTGATGGGCTGGCCAGGATGAGATGGAGAGCATCTTAGAGAATGGAATATATTTAGGTGCTCCATTGTTGCATGCATATATATTTACAATTGTTATATCTTCTTCATGATTTGACCCCTTTATCATTATATAATGACCTTTGTCTCTTATTATAGTTTTTGACATAAAGTCCATTTTGTCTGATACAAGTGTAGACACCGCTGCTCTCTTTTAGCTTTTATTCCCACTGAATCTATTTTTCATTTCTTCCCTTTGAGCCTACGTATATCCTTAAAGCTGAAGTGAGTCTCTTGTAGTGAACATATAGTTGGGTCTTGTTTTTTAATACCTTCAGCAATGTTATGCCTTTTAATTAGAGAATTTACATTTAGACTAAAAATTGATAGGTAAGGGTGTATGATGCCCTTTTATTATTTTTTGACTATTTCATAGTTCTCTTATTGCTTTCTTCTTCTCTGGATGTCTTGCTTTGTGAATAAATGATTTTCCAAAGTGGTATGCTGTTAATACTTCTCTTTTTGCTTTGTGGTTACCATGAGGTTTGCATAACGCATCTTACTGATATGATAACCTATACTATTGGATGAGCCAAAGAGTTCATTCAGGTAAGGTATAATGGAAAAACCTGAACGATCTTTTTGGACAACCCAATAAGTTGATACCAAATTCAGTTGTGTGCAAAAACTGTACCCTTTTACACCCCAACCACATTTTATGTTTCTGATGTCAGATTTGCCTTTTTATACTATATATCTACTGCCAAATTATTATAGTTATTATAAATACTTTTGTCCTTTAACTTTTATCCTAGAGTTATGTAGTTAATACATGACTATATTACAGTATTAGAGTATTCTGGATTTGCCTATAAACTTACTTTCTACCTATGTTTTACATTTTCATGTTTTCATGTTATTAACCAGCATCATTTCAACTCAGCTTAAAGAACTCTGTTCAGTATTTCTTGTAAGGAAGGGCTAGTGGTGATGAACTCCCTCAAATTTTGTTTGGGAAAGGCTTTTTCACTTCATTTCTGGAGGACAACTTGCTGGGTAAAGTAGTCCTGTTTGGCAGATTTTTTTCTTTCAGCACTTAGAATGTATCATTCCACTCTCTCCTCACCTGCAAGGTTTCTGCTGAGAAATCCACTGATAACCTCATAAGGGTTGTCTTGTAGTGAGATTTTTTTTTCTCTTGCTACTTTAAAAACTTCTTTCTTTGATTTTAGACCGTTTTATGATAATATGGCTCATAGAATAACATTTGGGGTGAAAATTTTTCAGGAGAATCTATGAGCTTCATGAACTCAGATATCCAAATCTCTCCCCAGTTGAGGGTAGTTCTCAGTCATTACTTCTTTAAGTAAACTTCCTCCCCCTTTATCCCTCTCTTCTTCTGGGAGTTCAATAATGCATAGATTATTTCTTTAATGATATCTCATAATTCAAGAAGATATTCTTCACTCTTTTTCATTCTTTTTGATCTTCTGAATGGATAATTGCAGCTGACCTGCCTTCTAGTTTGCTAATTATTTTCCTTCTGCCTGAGTCTGCTGTTGAAACTCTCTCATAAATTCTCCAAATAGACAAAACATGGAAATAACCAAGTGTCCATTAATATATGGGCTTCCCCAGTGGCTCAGATAGTAAAGAATCTATCTGCATTGCAGGAGACCTATGTTTGAAACCTAGCCTGGGAAGATACCCTGGATTAGGAGATAGCAACCCACTCCAATATTCTTGCCTGGAGAACCCCATGGACAGAGAAGCCTGACAGGCTACAGTGCATGGGACTGCAAAGAGTGAATAGAGAAAATTCACAAAGAGAAGAGGATCCTGCCATTTGCAATAGCATGGGTAGACCTTGAGGGCATTAAGGTAATTGAAATGAGTCACACAGAGACTTACATGTAAAATCTTTTTAAAAAGCTAAATTCATAAAAACAGAGAAAGTGTGGTTGCCAGGGCCTAGGGGTTGGTGGAAATGGGGGAGATCTTGATCAAAGGGTACAAAATCAAATTTCAAGATGACTACATTCTGGGGATCTAATGTACAGTATGCTAACTATATTTAGCAATACTGTATTAAATATTTGAAAGTTGCTAAGGAGTTGAATGTGCTTATCACATACACACACACATACAAGCACACACACACGCGAAAGTAATTATGTGACGTGATGGAGGTATTAACTAACGTTATTGTAGTCATTTCACAGTATACATGTGTATCAAGGAAACACATCGTATACCTTAAACTTGCAACATTATGGGTCAATTCTATCTCAATAAAGCTGAAGGGGGAGAAGAAATGGAAAGACTGTATGCCTTTCAGACAGTCTTCTGTTTCTCCCAAGTGAGTTTGTAGAAAGACTAGGATGTAAGGAGAGCAGACTGGCCTTCCCCTCTGAAAGTGCCCAGGGATGTGATCTGGTGCCCACGGGGAGCAGTTCCCTCTGTTCAGCCCTGCTCAGGATAGGATGGGCGCCTGCCTTGGATGATTAAGGATTATGGAGGAATCTGGAGAGCCAGCCACCCCACCTCTCGACTAGGCAGGGCTGAGTTTCTCCTTTAATAGTCTCTGCTTTGCTCTCTGTGTATATGGATCATCAGGGTCCCAAAGCTGAAGATCTAAAATCAGCATTTTTCAGAGGAGCCCAAGAATTCCCACATCAGACCACCTGAGGCACTGGTGTAAATGAAGACCCCTGTGCCCTGGACCTGTGCATATATGCTAAGTCGCTTTGGTCATGTCCAACTCTTTGTGACCCTATGAACTATAGCCTACCAGGCTCCTCTGTCCATGGAATTCTCCAGGCAAGAATACTGAAGTGGGCTGCCAGGCCCTCCTCCCAGGGTGCCCTGGACCTACGCAGTCTGAACTGCTTGGAGTGGGTCCAAAGAAACTGCATAGCTAACGAGCTTCCAGGTGATTATTCAGCTAGAATAGTTCTGATCTGAAGGTCAATGTCAACAATCAGTTGGGTGTTTGTTTTTTTTCCTTTTATGACCCCTGACACTCAGAAGGGTATTGAAAATTCAAAAAGCACTTTCCCCACCAAATCCTTTCATCTGAGCCTCAGAGAGTCTTTGTAAAGACTGGAAAGTAGGTTCTCCCATTGGATGGGTTGGATAAGTGAGAACTGAAGTGTTTCGATGTCTTTCCTCCAGGAAATATTCAGCTCTGGGCCACAGCCAACTCCTCAGAAACAGCACTAATAGTGGTTCAGGCTCAGGCTCTGGAGATGATTGTCTGGGTCTGGTTTCTGACTCTCCACTCGTTGGCTGGTAAAGATGGGCAGGTTCTTTACTGGGCCTCCACTCCTTCATCTACATACTGTAAGCACAGGGGTTCTTGAGGAGCAAGTGGAAGATTGTTCTGAAAGCACTTAGCACCACGGTAGCATATGGTATAAGCACACGATGAATGTTGGTTAACAGCATTATCTCACATCCTGGGGATTGGATAGAATTCAGCTGCAATAGAAGGCATTGGCAAGGCTTTTGAAGAAATGCAGATGACATACACAGTTTGAGTGTTTACCCCAGTATCATTTGGAGAAATACAGGCAGAACAGGTGTCAGGTGCAGTTATACCAGACCCTGGGGTCAGCCAGTGGAGAGCTACCTTTGCCCACCCTGTGCCCAGCAGAATCCATCATTCTGATGCCTGAATCTATTAATAATGACCTCCTGACCTCTTTTGCATACCTCTTAGGCAGAATGTTCTCTCCCTGGGGAAGCCAGACAAAGCCAACCTTTTGACTGTCAGTGTCCAACAGGACTTTTTGCAATGATGGAAACTTCTAAACTTGCATTGTCCAATATGGTATCCACTAGCCACAGGTGGCCATTGGACACTTGAAATGTAGCTAAGTGAGACTCAGGAACTGAATTTTATGTTAAAATATTAATTTAAATTTAAATAGCCACTTGTGGCTAGTGGCCACCATATTGAACAATGCATCTTCAGATGGAGAAATATGAGCTCCATTTCATGGTCTTCCCAGGTGGCTCAGTGGAAAAGAATCTGCCTGCCAAGCAGGATACACAGGTTCGATCCCTGGGTCTGGAAGATTCCCTGGAGAAGGAAATGGCAACCCACTGCAGTATCCTTGCCTGGGAAATCCCATGGAAAGAGGAGCCTAGAGGGCTACAGTCCATGGGGTCACAAAAGAGTTGGACACGACTTAGAGGACACGACTTATCCACTAAAGAACAACAACTGGGATCATGGGAGGTGGCCTCACCCTGGGCTGAGTTCAGCTCTAGGCAAATGCTGAAAGAAGGTTATGGTTGTTTGGGGGGCATTACCCTTTTCCCATCCCCCTTTTCTGATTTGCATTCTGGTGGCAGTGCTGGTGAGCTCCTGGAGGAGTGGGTTCTAACATTCTGAATTCTGACCTTTGCATCCTCAGGGTTTAGCATGGAGCCGATCACTTGATGTTCGTTAACTCAGGCTGAGTCTAGCTACCTCTTCTCTCATCTGTCGGGCTTGTCACATCCATGCTGTAGTGAGGACTGATTACCTGTTCCAAGGTGCCCAGCCTAACAATGGGGACTAATGAAGATTTTAAAGACAGGTGTGAAAATCTGATTGAAAAGGCAGATGTAGGCAAAGAATTGCAACTCATATTAGTATTATCTCTGTAAGAAGCCAGACTGCCTTCTCATTGTGCAAAGGAGACTTTTTTTTTTCCTGAGAGAATCATTTGCCATAGGTTAAATTAAACTCATGTTCCAATATAAAATGCAACATAATTCAAGTCAATGTTAATAATGATGAAATCTTAAGAATTATCTTTCACAGTAAATTACCTCTGAGATTGCAGGTACTCCTTATCAAAAGTAAATTCAATATAATACTAAACATGCAGAAATAATAAATTATGGAGAGAATTCACTTTCCATCGTTTTGTGCTTCTTAGTTTTGAGTTTCAAGTAGCAACTGTGACTTTAGAGAAGGTATTTCCTATCTCTGGGCTGCAGGTTCCTCATCTGAAAAATGAGAGGGGGTTGAAGCAGATGTTGTTCGAGGAGCCTCCCAGCTCTGAAAATTTATCAGTCTCAGATTCCATGAAACTGATCCGTTTGGTATTTCATTCTTCAGTGCCCTTGCCACAAGAGAGGAACCTCCTAATTTAATAAACGGAGTGGGTTCCTAGGAGGCAGCTGCCAGGAGTAGGTCCCCTCCCATCCCCTCTTTACTCAGGAAGCACTTGTACTCAGCAACATGAATTTGCAGCTGCTGCATCTATGCTTGAGGCTTGGGGAGAGGGGGATGAAGAAAAAGACCTTCTGTGTCCGTCTGCGTCCCCCATACAGAGGTCTCCTGCCCCATCCACGCTGGGACTGGTTGTGACAGAGAACCGCCCCATCTACCCAAAGAAAGCAATGGCTTCAGAAAAGGGCTTTTCTCCCTCCACCCTGCAGCCCCCTCCACTCACCCACCCTCATATTCAATGATCTCCAAACCTCTATCTGGCGTGCGCTCAGAACCACAGTTCAGGGAAGTTAATTGTACTTTAATTGGCTTTTTATCCAGGGGCACCTACATTGTCACTTGCTTGAGGACAGATGAATAACACCCCTGGCCCCTCCATGCCTCCAGAGCTGTTTCTGCCACACCCTGCTTCCCCCGCCCCCAGCACCACACTTCAACACCTCTCTCCCCTTCTGGTCCATGCAGTCCTGACATTCCATGTGGCCAGCAATTCTCTTTTTGTCCTTGCTTCTGGGAATCCCAGTTCCTGGAGCCCCAACTGGGATACAGGATGGGTGGGGTAGGGTTAGGAGGGAAAATGGATCTCATGGCTTGAGCTAAGGAAATCTTGGGATCTTATGATGCAAAGGGACCATGCAGAAGGTAGGACCGCCAACTTCATATCCTGGTCATATGAGCCTGCAGCCCTCACACTTGCTATGAGGGACTTTTGCCCTCACTGTCCCCCACCCGTCCTGACCTCTGTCTTGACTTCCATCCCCTGCTTTTTCAATCCCCTTCCTCTTCTTTATCCAATTAACTCTTCCTCCTTTAGAATTCAACTCATCACATCTTCCTATAATCCTTCTCTGACCTCCCAACAGTTGTATCATTTCATATATCTATATGTCTGTATTAACATGACAGTCTCTAAGTCCATTCATGTTGCTTCACAATGTGAACATGCCTTCAGGTCACCTGAAGATCTTGTTAAAAATGCAGATTCTGCTTCAGAAAAGCTGGGGTGGAGCCTGAGAATCTGTACATCTAGCCAATGATGCCAAAACTGCTGTTTCAGGGAGGATACTTGAAGTATTAATAGTAACAATTTACTCCATTTCTTGTAGAAAGAGCAATACTTTTTAGTTAGAAGTCTCAAAACCAAAGAGAACAGTGTGATGCTTTAGAGTTAGACTCCAGCCCAAATCTACTGTTCTACCAGTAGAACAGCTTTACTGTTTTACCATAGGCATGAGCTTACTTTATTTTCCTTCTTAAAGCCTTGGATTCTTTGTCTGTAAAACTGAAGCAGTGTTCTGCACCCTCATGGATATGTGTGTGTGTGTGTGTGTGTGTGTGTGTGTGTGTGTGTGTGTGTGTGAATGTGAATGAGGATTCCATATTGAACATAGAAGATACTTCCAGGCTGATAGTAGATCTTCAATACCAAGCTATTTTTTCCCTTCTAAATGGAGCTGGTTTCCAGATTCACCATTTACTCTGTCTGATAAGTCAGACTTCTGTTCCTCCATAGTCAGAGCCCCTCTCTGGAAGATAGTTATATTCCTGCCCCTGACATCAGAAGTGGCCCCTTGCCTTCCCTTGACCACTGAGATGTGAATAGGAGCAGGTGTGTCACTCTGAAGCTAAAACTTTAAGGGCTGGTCTCATCCATCTTCCATGAGAGTGTCAGTAATGGAGCCAGGGCTGCTCCTTTAGCCAGGGTGCCAAAGTAAAGATGACATGGAGTTGAGCTCCGATCAGCCTGCAAGGAGAAAATGTAGTTTGTGAGAAGCAAAGCTCTGATTTTGAAAGATTTGAGGGATTGTTTATTACTGAAACATAACTGGTTTATTCTGACTGATAAATAATACTACACATGGATTGCCTTCCTGTCTTCTTATGCAAGGTACTGAGATGGTCACTGAGATTGCATGGACGAATGTGACAGCAGAGATGTCCTCCAAGCATGCAGAGTTTAGTGAAGGAGCCAGACATGTGAATTTCCAAAGATAGCACACAAATAATTTCAGTTAATTTATAGATTTATAGTGGGGGTGCTTCTGGACTGCAGAAGGCAGATTAGTGAATCCTTTCCAAGAAATTAAGGAAGAGTTCATGGAGGAAGGAGAATTTGAGCTAGGTTTTGAAAAATGATCTTTTTTAAAACCTTGTTATTTTATATTTATTTTACATGATTTTTGTATTATTTATTTTTATATTATATTTTATCATATTGGAGTTTGGCTGATTAACAATGTTATGATAGTTTCAGCTGCACAGCAGAGTAGCTCAGTCATACATATATATGTATCCGTGCAGGCATTCTAAGTCACTTCAGTCATGTCCAACTTTTGGGGACCCAAGGACTGTAGCCCACCAGGTTCCTATGTCCATGGGATTCTGCAGGCAAGAATACTGGAGTGGGTTGCCATGCCCTCTTCCGGGGGATCTTCCCAACCCTGGGAATGGATCTGCATCTCTTACGTCTCCTGCATTGGCAAGTGGGTTCTTTACCACTAGCACCACCCGGGAAGTGCTACATGGATCCATTCTCCCCCAAACTCCGCTCCCATCCAGGCTGCCATATAACATTGAGTTCCCTGTGCTAACCAGTAGGTACTTGTGATTATCTAGTTTAAATATAGTAGTGTGTACACATCTATCTCAAACCTCCTAACTATCCCTTACCCCCATCCTTCCCCATTGGCAACCATATGTTTGTTCTCTAGCTATGTGAGTCTGTTTTTGTTTTGTAAATAAGTTCATTTTTATCATTTCTTTTTAGATTCCACATATAAGGGATGGCATAAGATGTTTCTCCCTCTGTATCTGATTTACTTCACTGAGCATGACCATGTCTAAGTCCAACCATGGTGCTGCAGATGGCATTATTTCATTCTTTTTAATGGCTGGGTAATATCCCACTGTATATACGTGCCACTTCTTCTTTATCCGTTCCTCTGAAAAAAATGATCTTTTGATAAGACATCATAGTACATAGAACACAGTACACAGAACAGCGTATTTTTGAATCAGAATATGAATTCCAGTCTTGACTCTAGCACTCACTTGCTGTGTGACCTCAAGCAAGACATATAACCTCTCTGAATATTACTTTTCCCTCTTGCAATAGAGGGCTAATGATATGTCTCAGCATTGGGGTGGGAGGTGCTTCAATGAAATAGTATAATTATAATGAAATGTACAATTATTGCTTTATATACATAGTTGGTACAATAGACACAATAATATGTAACAGAATAAGCCTATTTTGTAATGGGGCAGATAGTTATACCTGCTTTCATTTTTGAAGACTTCCTTTATTCTAGTACCATGCTTTGTACTTTATACATATCATGACATTGAAGCCCTTCAAAATCCTGTGTAGTAAGTATGACTGTTATCCCTGTTTGACAGAGAAGAAAATTGACTTCAAATGATTCAGTAACTTACTTCAGTACAAACAGAGAACAGAAATTGGGCATAGGAAGTGTTGACTCCAGACGGTGTTCCTAACCATACACAGTCCTGCTTCCCTGGGTGGAAGGAGTGACCTGAAACTCTGCTGTGTGTGATAAAGCTCTTAAGTTAGGAACAAGGTAAAATAGGTGGGACGGGAAGCGTTTTTGAAGCTTTTCATCCTGCAATTACAGCACAGGTTGGGATGATAAAATCTTTGAGGATGCTCTCACCACAGCACTGCGTTCCTGCGCTATATACCTTTTATAACTACATAGGTAGCGATCATACTTTCTTCACTCAATACAGTATATATCAAATATAGGCAAGGCCTCCAGAGAAATACACAAATGAACAAGACCTGCCCTAGGCTTAGGAGTTTGATTGTATTCTTGGGGCTTTAGGGAATCATTGGTTTTGAAGAGGCAAGGAGAAGAGCGATTCTGCGCTTTGTAAGGGGAGAGCTGTCACTGTTGTGAAAGATACATTGAAGATGGAAGAGCCTGCATGCAGGGAGGCCAGGTCGAAAGCTAAAGGGATAGTGTTAGATCGGTAGGGCTAGAAAGGAAGAACCTAATACTAGAGACACTCCAAGGATGGGATTCACAGGCCTTCATAATGCTGGGAGAGGGGATGAGATGGGGGGAAGAGGCCCTAGGTGATGTCAAGGTTTGGAATCTGAAGGGATGGCTGCAGGGATGAGAAGGGGAGGGCTATTTACAGAGGTGTGAGCACGGGGAAGGAAAGCAGTGGCTCTGGAGAAGCATCCCAGGGACAAAACCCCATAGAGAGTTATTGCTACCCCAGGCGTGCAGGAGCAAGGCGAGGACAGGGCACCACACACCCAGGGAGGAGCTGTCACCTTAGAACTCAGCCCCTGCTAGTACCGAGAGAGGCTAGGAGGAAGCAGAGAGGATGTGGGAGTGAATATCCCAACCTTCCTTCCAGCCTTTTTTAAAAAATGTATTTATCTATTTATTGCCACTTTATTTTTTAATTGAAGGATAATTGCTTTACAGAATTTTGTTGTTTTCTGTCAAACATCAACAAGAATCAGCCATAGGTGTACATATGTCCTCACCCTTCCGAACCTCTCTCCCTTCTCCCCTCTAGATTATCAGAGAGCCCCCGTTTGAGTTGCCTGAGCCATACAGGAAATTCCCATTGGCTATCTATTTTCCATATGGTATTGTAAGTTTCCATGTTATTCTCTCCAGAGATCTCACCCTCTCCCTTCTTCCCTCCCGCTGTGTCCATAGGTCTATTGTCTATGTCTGTTTCTCCACTGCTGCCCTGAAAATAAATTCATCAGTACCATCTTTCTAGATTCCACATATATGCGTCGGTATATAATATTTATATTTCTCTTTCTGACTTACTTCATT
Organism: Giraffa tippelskirchi; assembly: GCF_054371585.1. Lineage (NCBI taxonomy): Eukaryota > Metazoa > Chordata > Mammalia > Artiodactyla > Giraffidae > Giraffa > Giraffa tippelskirchi. The sequence continues at coordinate 46,586,493 of NC_137277.1, read as the reverse complement.
CTGTATAATAGGCTCTCGGTTTGTCTGCCTCATTAGAACTGACTCAAATGCATTCCTTTTTATGGCTGAGTAATATTCCTTTGTATATATGTACCACAGCTTCTTTATGCATTCATCTGTTGATGGACATCTAGGTTGCTTCCATGTTCTAGCTATTGTAAAATGATAGTGCTGCAATGAACATTGGGGTATGTGTCTTTTTCAGTTTTGGTTTCCTCAGAGTATATGCCTAGGAGAGGGGGTGCTAGGTCATATCGCGGTTTTACTCCTAGTTTTTTTTTCTAAGGACTCTCCATACCATCTTCCATAGTGGCTGTATCAATTTACATTCTCACAAGCAATGCAGGAGGGTTCCCTTTTCTCCACACCTTCACCATTAATGTATTTATTTTTAATTGAAGGATATTGCTTTACAGAATTGTGTTGGTTTCTGCCACACATCAACATGAATCAGCCATAGATATACATGTATCCCCTCCTTCCAGCCTTTTAATCTCCCATTGACCACACCTAACCTTCAGCCAGAGGACAAGGGAGTCTAGATGGCATGGTGCATAGAAGTCAGCCTCTTGATGCCCAAAGTAAGACCAAAAAAAGGCAGAGAAATGACTGGTGTGGAGTCGTGAACAAAGAATGCCCAGCTCAGTGCTCGGGCAGAGAGATAGTCATGTGGTTATTTATTGGGCTCTGGACTTCCTGGATTTGAATCCTAAGTCTTGAACTTACTAATGTGACTGAGGGCAAGTTAATTCAGTTTTCTCATCTGTAAGAAAAGACATTTAATTGTTGTAAGATAGAGCATGGAACACAAGTATTAAATACATGTGAACTTTGTTTTGTTTTTCATTCTTTGTTTTACAGAATGAATGGTACATCTACTATTGCAGGGAATTCACAAAGATATTTGTTGGATGTAGGGGCAAGGGAAATGCTGTCTTAAGTCTTGAGTCTGGTTCTTACGGAGTCTATGGTTCTTGTGGACTGTTCATGGGGAGATAGCCAGCAGGCAAATTGACGTGTGCATGGGGCTGAGAAGAAAACTCATGAGGCTAGAAAAGATTCAGGACTCATCTGTGTGGCAGTGATGGTTCTTAAGACAGACCAATGGAGGAACTGTCCAGGGAAAATCTGTGGGAGGGAAGAGTTTGCAAGCTTTCTGTACTTTGTGAGGCTACTGATCTATTTGCTCTGATTTAATCCTCCCATTGCAGTGAAACAAGTATGTAACTCTCTACCTGGTTCCTCCTAGGTACAAATTCTGCTACGTATTAAATGATTGAACAGACCCAGAAGCAAAGTCTGCAGTCTTTGTATGGGGCTAAGGCAACTGGTCCACTTGTTTCATTCATTCACCAAAATTTTATTCAGTATGCAGATGCAGGACATCAGACAAGAAGACAGGAGAAAGGAGTAAAAATAATAAATGCCCTTGGCCTCCTAGTAGCTATTATCTATTTTAATATGTTGAGATACGCTTTACCATTTACTGTGGCAAAGCACACGCTGCTGGGTTTTTTGTGAGCTGAGAAATTATGTCGAGCTTAGCTCCCTAGATCAGAAAAGTAGAGTTAACATAAATTTGATGTGAAACTCAGATCCCAACCTCAATACATGGACTACTGGATAAGAGCAGTGTTTCCAGGGAAGCTACAGTTCTCAGAGAGGTACATAGAGAGTCAATTCTGCAGAATCATTGAGTATCATGTGGCCTTTGGATAACAATTTATCTGTGGGGATAGGCTGGACCGCTCTACTCCTTGCCCATCCAGCTGAGAAGCAGACCTGGTTCAGATTCCAAGCTCAAGGACAGCTGGAGTATAAGCTCTGCTCAAATGGAGACTGCCTGTTTCACACAACCCTCCGCCATGCTGTTCCCTGTACCTAACACAGTGATGGTCTTATAGGAGGTGCTCGACAAATAGTTGTCAAATGAATGAAGATATAGGGAATTTAAGATAGGATAGTTAAGAAGATGAAATATTTATTGGAAAATGGGCTTTACCATTCATTCATTGGGCTGCAAGACCTTTGGCATCTTACTTCACTTCCCAGTGATTCACTGTCCTCATCTAGGAAACGGAGGTGGTCATTATTCTCCTTGTAGAGTTGTCAAAAGCATTGAAATCGTGCAATAACAGGCTGGTCCTTGGTAAATGGATAGGAAGTTAAAAAATATAAATTATGGTACTCAGGATTCTTATTGTTGTTTACTAGTTTTAGTTTTAAAACATTTGGTTAGTCGCGGATGTCCTAGTTTGAATGGGATTCACAAAGTCTTGTTTCCTAACCACGTCAGATACAAAGTGACCAGGTGTCCCAGGCACCCACAGTGGCAAAGTCCCAAGGGCCTTCCCAGGCGGGAGATTCCGCCTGGAGGACTCTACGTCTACCTCCTCTCTGTGCATGACTACTCAAGGAGTGGAGTGAGTACATCTCCTGATTTGTTTCCCTCCCACCATGATCCTGTGAGTTAGGGAAGATCATAACTTGAGTTCCATTTTACTGATGAAAACAGAGTTACAAAGACATAAAGGTAACACAGCCAGTAAGTACCAAGGAGAGACCTGGAATCAAAGTCTTTGGGATCTTGGTTCCATATCCTTTTGATGAAAATGTTCCTGCTGCTCATTTAGGCCCATTTTCTTTTTCATTTTTGGTCAAACCGCATGGCATGGGAGATTTTAATTCCTCCACCAGGTATTGAACCCACACCCTCTGCACTGGAGATCCAGTCTTAATCACTGGATGCCAGGGAAGTCCCTAGGCCCATTTTTTTAATTCTTTATTTTTATTTTGTATTTTAAATATGTCTGATATGAAATGTCACCCTCTTTTCTTTAAAAAAAAAAACTCACAATTGAGATATTTTCCTAATTTACACATTTTTCTCCCCCTCCTTTTTTTTTTTTTCAGTGATAATCAATAGGGCTCCATTGCTCTTCACTGGACTTAAGAGATCTCCACTGAGTGGTGTTATAAAAACTGGGATTAAACCACTCCTTGGCCCCTTTGCCCTCTCAAGGGGATTATTCTCAAAGAAAAACACCATCCAGTTCATCATTTTCCTGTGGGCTGGGTTCCTTTGGCTGGAGTGAAATGCAGCCTCATTCATTAAGCATTTTAGTGCACAGCTGGGGGTCGGGGATCAGGGAGGGCAGGAGCAGGACAAGAAAAGGATCTGGGGGGAAAGCAAGAAAGTGGCTAACCCAAGACAGCTCCCTGAAGGCCTGGGTGAATGAGTGCGTGTTGAGTAAAGGAGACACAAGATCCTGGCTATGGGCTGAGAATTCTGCTGGGAGGGGCAGCCTAAGTCATTCTCAAGATGGTTTCTCTTCCTTTGTCCTTTTCTCTCTCTTTTGGGATGTCTTTCGTCTTGAGCCTTTATTGCCAAAGGAAAGAAAGAGAAAGTGAAGTCACTCAGTCGTGTCCAACTCTTTGCAAACCCATGGACTGTAGCCCACCAGGCTCCTCCATCCATGAGATTTTCCAGGCAAGAGTACTGGAGTGGGTTGCCATTTCCTTCTGCAGGGGATCTTCCCGACCCAGGGATCAAACCCGCGTCTCCCACATTGTAGGCAGACGCTTTACCGTCTGAGCCACAAGGAGAGCCCAGTGCCAAAAGAATCACATACTTTATATGTCTTTACGTACACGGTGACGAAAAATACCTGTGGTGAGAGAACCATGGGCTGGTGATCCCGGAGCAATGAGCCAACAGCACTCTGGAAACCTCTGTTGCCTCTCAGAAATATTTCTGTTTGTAAAAATAATAGTAATACTTGAAAGTCCAACTGTCCTCAGAGCCTTAGTTTCCTGTTCTCTCTATTTTCATTTACTCAACAAATATTTACTAAACATGTACTATGGGATGAGTGCTGTTAGGCGATGGAGAATATAATAGATATTGGCTCAAGCATGTAGTCCCTGCCCTCTTGGAGTTCAAAGACTGACTGTCACTAGAGCTTGGCATAGGTTAAGAGGGAGAGAGGTGGTTAATTTTTTTATTGAAGTGTATTTAATTCACAATGTTATGCTAGTTTCAGGTGCACAACAAAGTGATTCAGTTATATTCTTTTTCAGATTCTTTTCCATTGTAGGTTGTTATAAAATACTGAATATAATTCTCCTGTGCTCTGAAACGAAGTCCTTGTTGGTTGTCTATTTTATACATAGTGGTGTGTATCAATTAATCCCAAAGTCCTAATTTATCCCTCCCCCCTTTCCTCTTTGGTAACCATAAGTTTGTTTTCTATGTTTATGAGTACATTTCTGTTTTGTACATGAGTTTATTTGAATCATTTTTTTTTTTTTTAGATTCCACATATAAATGATTGTTGTTGGTGTTCAGTCGCCCAGTCTTGTCTGACTCTTTGTGGCCCCAAGGACTGCAGCACGTCAGGCCTCCCTGTGCCTCACCATCTCCTGAAGTTTACCCAAGTTCATGTCCATTGCATCAGTGAGGCCATCCAACCATCTCATCCTCTGACACCCTCTTATTCTGCCCTCAATCTTTGCCAGCATCAGGGACTTTTCTAATGAGTCGGCTGTTTACATCAGATGACCAAAATATTGGAGCTTGAGCTTCAGCTTAAGCATCAGTCCTTCTAATGAGTATTCAGGGTTGATCTCCATTAAGATTGACTGGTTTGATCTCCTTGCTGTCCCAGGGACACTCAGGAGTCTTCTCCAGCACCATAGTTCAAAGGCATCAATTCTTCGGTGCTCTGCCTTCTTTATGGTCCAGCTCTCACAACCATACATGACCACTGGGAAGACCATAACCTTGACTATATGACCTTTGTCGGCAGAGTAATATCACTGCTTTTCAACACACTATCTAGGTTTGTCATAGCTTTCCTGCCAAGAAGCAATCATCTTTTGATCTCATGGCTGCAGTCACCATCTGCAGTGATTTTAGAGCCCAAGAAGAGGAAATCTGTCACTACTTCCACCTTTTTCCCTTCTATTTGCCATGAAGTAATGGGGCTCAATGCCATGATCTTAGTTTTGTTTTTTTTTAATATTTAGTTTTAAGCTGGCTCTTTCACTCTTCTCCTGTCATATAAGTGATATCAAATGATATTTGTCTCTTTCTGGCTGACTTCAGTTACTATGATAATCTCTATGTCCATCCATGTAGCTGCAAATGGCATTGTTCTTTTATGGTTGCGTGATATCCCATTGTGTGTGTATGTATATATGTACATGCACACACCACATCTTCTTTATCCATTCATCCGTCAGTGGACATGTAGGTTGCTTCTGTCTTGGCTATTGTGAATAGTGCTGCTATGGGAGTGTGCGTATCTTTTCATATGATGGTTTTCTCCAGATATTGTCCCAGGAGAGGGATTTCTGGATCATATAGTAATTTTATTTTCAAATTTTTAAGGAGCTTCCATAATGTTTTCCATAGGGACTTTTTTTTCCTAAGGGACTTAGTATGTGCTTGTGTGCTAAGTAGCTTCCGTCGTCCTGATTCTTTGTGACCCTGTGGACTGTAGCCCACCAGGCTCATCTGTCCATGGGCATTCTCCAGGCAAGAATACTAGAGTGGGTTGCCATTTCCTACTCCAGGAGATCTTCCTGACCCAGGGATCAAACTCACATCTCTTATGTTTCCTGCATTGACAGGCAGGTTCTTTACTGCTAGTCCCACCTGAGAAGCCCTGTTTTCCATAGGGGAGGGCAGTTATTTTTAACAAGACAGGAGCACCACCAGAAAGAAAGGGCAAGACTAGTAACAGGTGTGCTCCCTGGTAAGACAGGGAGAACAAGCTGTCCAAAGAGTGTGTGCTGGGACTTGCCTGATGGTCCAGCGGTTGAAACTCCACACACACTTACGATGCAAGGGGCATGGGATTCGATCCCTGGTCAGGGGACTACGATCCCACCTGCTGTGCCACACAGACCAAAAAAAAAAAAAAAAAAAAATATATATATATATATATATAAAATCTGAAATTAAAAAGCAAAAACAAAAAACAAGACAAAGAGTGTTTGCTGACTAGCAGTAGATGACTTTCACCAGAGGGAACTTCAGGCAGTGGGGAGCAATGTGCTGGTGAAGTGAAGTGAAAGTCGCTCAGCCGTGTTGGACTCTTTGTGACCCCTATACAGTCCTTGGAATTCTCCAGGCCAGAATACTGGAGGAGGGTACCCTTTCCCTTCTCCAGGGGATCTTCCCAACCCAGAGATCGAACCCAGGTCTCTCACATTGCAGGCGGATTCTTTACCAGCTGATCCACAAGGGAAGGCAAAGAATACTGTAGTGGGTAGACTATCCCTTCTTCAGCGGATCTTCTGGACCCAGGAATCGAACTGGGCTCTCCTGCATTACAGGTGGATTCTTTACCAACTGAGCTATCAGGGAAGCCCCCAAACCCCCACTATTCAGGAGTACTGACCATCAGAAGGCTGGCCTGAGGGAAGTCTGTGGCCAGCAAAGAGGTGGAGGAAGAATGTGCCCGTGAAACAACAAGAGAGTTAGGAAGTCAGGGACCCTGGGACACTAGGAAAGAGGTTGTCACGATGAGGGTCAGCCACAGGAGAATGGAGACACATCAATCAGATGTGTCTGGGTACAGGGGGTTCAAGGCCGAGTCCCAGGCCAGGTTAAGCCATTCTCAGAACTGAGGCTCAAGGTCAGGGGCCCATGGTGGGAAGGATGGTTGATTGGAAACTAAGGCCATTTGGTTTAGCAAATGAAATTAGAGAACACCCAATTAAGTTTCAGATAAACAACAGATTGATTTTTAGTTTTTATATTCCTGCAATATTTGGGGTACACTTTTGCTGAAAATGTGTTGCTTCTCTGAAATTCAAATTTAACAGTGTCCCGTATTTCATCTGGCAGCTCTATCTGAAATAAGAGATTGAAGATCCTTCCATTCCTCCTGCTCATGTGGTCAGAAGGGTATCGTGTATGTTGTACAGGGATTTGAAATTAAGTAGGGTCCAGCCAACTCCGGCAGACACAACATTTTCTCCTATCTGGGCATCTCTAGATGCTTCTGTCAGTCAAATCCTAGGGGGAGGGGCAAAGTCAAGTGCAAGGTGATTGAGATTAGAACCTAGATGATGCCAAACCCAAAGATGCCTGCCAAACCCAGGGCTAAAGCCCTGGTCTCCAGACCAGTAACTGGGAAATCTTATGAGGTGAGAAAGACTGAAAGCAGGACCATCTTGGAAGAGGAAGGCAATAACTGTTCAGGGTCAGGCCGTCCAGCTGCCTGGCTAAGACATAGATCTGAGGCTCTCTCTCCTACATGCTGGAGGCTGGAGGCTTGCAGGAGGGGATCAGAGCCCCAGACTATACTTTCCCAAAAGAGGAGTTTGGGTTGTCTGCTTCCAGATGCGGTCATGAACACACAGAATTCTCAGGCTTGGGAGGCACTGGTGCCTGGGTCTGAACCTCATTTCTGCTTGAGGCTTCAAAAACAGCCTCAGATGTTTTTGCATATGGCATTACTCCTTTTAATCTTTACAGCAATCCTGTGTAAGACTGAAATTGATTCTAATACCCCACTTTACGGATAAGGATCCAAGGCTTAGAGAAGCAAGGAAATCTGTCCAAGGCCACCCAGTATTAAGTGATGACATGGGAAAGATCCTAAATCCTCCCTTTTCTACTGCCCATGTGCCTGTCCAGAGCAGAGAGGGAGAGTCCCACACCTCAAGGCAGAAGGTCTCTGCCTCAGTCCTAGCTCTGTTCAACCACCAGCCAGCCATTTCATCACAGCCTATCCCCTTCCCCACAGGTCAGATTCTGAAGTTGAAATACAAGGTCTCAACAAAGCCCTCCAGTTCTTTCAAGTGCAGAGAAATAGTTAAGATCCTGGGCTCTGAGTCAGAGTCAAATCCTACCACTTTCGGGGGTCGACATGTTTTTTAACTCTGAATTCTATTTATCTCCACTGTGATGAGAATCTGTGTTTTGTAAACATTCCTCTTATCCTGTCTTCAAGTGTTTTGATGCTCCTACAGCTTGGAGGCTAGCCTGCAGGCTCTGGGTAAGGACTGCTTATCAAGACCAAGCATTGTGCTCCAGCCTTCAGAGAGGGCCAGAGTGGCAAAGCAGAGTAGCAAACATGTCCACAGCAGCCACTTTCCTGGGATTTACCCTCGCAAAAATTATCCACAGCTTTGCACAGCACTGGAAATCCAGTCTCTTCTGCATCATGCCCTGTGTGACCCGGCCCTCTTCCGGCTCCCACCCCACCTCCTCCTTCCTCCTTATTCAAGCCACAGCAGCCCTCCTGGGGCTCTGAATACAGGAGCTCTTCCTTGCCTCGGGCCCTTCCTGCGCCCTGTCCCCCAGGTTCCCATGTCCAAGTACCAGCTCTGAGGTCTCCTACCCAAGGTGGTCTTCTCACACCACCAAACTCATTACTCAAACTCATGTCCAGTGAGTCAGTGATGCTATCTAACCATCTCATCCTCTGCCACCCCCTTCTCCTTTCACCTTCAATCTTTCCTAGCATCAGGGTCTTTTCCCATGAGTCAGCTCTTTGCATCAGATGGCCAAAGTATGGATGTCCAATGCTTACTTGAGTATTTTTTTTTTGTCCCCACCAAACTGTCCCATGAGGATGGGTATCTAGACCATCTTGGTGATCCCTGTATTCCCAACATATAAGGAGGATTGCCTGGTATGTTCAGTTCAGTCACTCAGTCGTATCCGACTCTTTGTGACCCCATGGACTGCAGCATGCCAGGCCTCCCTGTCCATCACCAACTCCCAGACTTTACTCAAACTCATGTCCATTGAGTGGATGATACCATCCAACCATCTCATCCTCTGTCGTTCCCTGCTTCTCCCGCCTTCAATCTTTCCCAGCATCAGGGCCTTTTCCAATGAGTCAGTTCTTCACATCAGGTGGCCAAAGTATTGGAGTTTCAGCTTCAGCATCAGTCCTTCCAATGAATATTTAGGACTGATTTCCTTTAGGATGGACTGATTGGATCTTCTTGCAATCCAAGGAACTCCCAAGAGTCTTCAACACCACAGTTCAAAAGCATCAATTCTTCGGCGCTCAGCTTTCTTCGCAGTCCAGCTCTCACATTCATACATGATTACTGGAAAAACCATAGCTTTAACTAGACAGACCTTTGTTGGCAAAATAATGTCTCTGCTTTTTAATATGCTGTCTATTTTGTTCACAAATTTTCTTCCAAGGAGCAAGCATCTTTTAATTTCATGGCTGCAGTCACCGATCTGCAGTGATTTTGGAGCCCCCCCAAAAATAATGTCTGTCACTGTTTCCATCGTTTCCCCATCTATTTGCCATGAAGTGATGGGAACTGTGGTGTTGGAGAAGACTCTTGAGAGTCCCTTGGACTGCAAGGAGATCCAATCAATCCATCCTAAAAGAGATCAATCCTGGGTATTCATTGGAAGGTCTGATGTTGAAGCTGAAACTCCAATACTTTGGCCACCTCATGCGAAGTGTTGACTCATTGGAAAAGACCCTAATGCTGGGTAGGATTGGGGGCGGGAGGAGAAGGGGATGACAGAGGATGAGATGGTTGGATGGCATAACCGACTCGATGGACATGGGTTTGGGTAGACTCTGGGTGTTGGTGATGGACAGAAAGGCCTGGCGTGCTGCAATTCATGGGGTCGCAAAGAGTTGGACACGACTGAGTGACTGAACTGAACTGAACTGATGGGACTGGATGCCATGATCTTTGTTTTCTGAATGTTGAGTTTAAAGCCAACTTTTTCACTCTCCTCTTTCACTTTCATCAAGAGGCTCTTTAGTTCTTCTTCGCTTTCTGCCATAAGGGTGGTATCATCTGCATATCTGAGGTTATTGATATTTCTCCTGGCAATCTTGATTCCAGTTTGTGCTTCATCCAGCCTAGCATTTCACATGATGTACTCTGCATATAAGTTAAATAAGCAGGGTGACAATATACAGCCTTGATGTACTCCTTTCCCTATTTGGAACCAGTCTGTTGTTCCATGTCCAGTTCTAACTGTTGCTTCCTGACCTGCATACAGGTTTCTCAAGAGGCAGGTGAGGTGGTCTGGTATTCCCATCTCTTTCAGAATTTTCCACAGTTTGCTGTGATCCACACAGTCAAAGTCTTTGGCATAGTCAATAAAGCAGAAGTAGATGTTTTTCTGGAACTCTCTTGCTTTTTCGATGATCCAGCAGATGTTGGCAATTTGATCTCTGGTTCCTCTGCCTTTTCTAAATCCAGTTTGAACATCTGGAAGTTCTCAGTTCACATACTGTTGAAGCCTGGCTTGGAGAATTTTGAGCATTACTTTACTAGGGTGTGAGATGAGTGTAATTGTGCAGTAGTTTGAGCATTCTTTGGCATTGCCTTTCTTTGGGATTGGAATGAAAACTGACTTTTTCCAGTCCTGTGGCCACTGCTGAGTTTTCCAAAATTTGCTAGCATTGAGTTCAGCACTTTCACAGCATCGTCTTTTAGGATTTGAAATAGCTCAACTGGAATTCCATCACCTCCACTAGCTTTGTTCATAGTGATGCTTCCTAAGGCCCACTGGACTTCACATTCCAGGATGTCTGGTCTAGGTGAGTGATATGTGCCTGGTATGTAGCAGTGCTCAATAAGTTTGTGCCAGCTAACGAATGAATGAATGAACCCATCCATCCATCCTTCCATCTCGGTGGCTCTGGCTGCTGTCTTATCTCCCTTTATATCTTCTTGCCAGGCCTATTCAGACTGACCCTTGGTTCCAGCTGTCTGTGGGGTCTTGGCTTTCCTCCATCTCAGGTCTCCATGGCTTGATGCTCTGTGATGTGCTGTCAATCAGTCCCACTCCTGACTTCAAGCCCAGCTCCAAGATTTCCCAGGCTGGGCTTCAAGGCCACCCATGAGAGAAGTCAGACACACAAGAAGCAACAGAAGACTATCTGCATCCCCTCCTGGTTGAGGAGAGAAGAGTCTTGTTCTCTTCCGGCTGAGATCTGGCTGGCTGGTCCAGGGTGGATAATTTCTGCGGTTGCTGGGGAGGGGGCTGAGCCTGAAGGTAGGACGGGAGGAGGGATCTCTGAACAGCATCACTCATCAGAAATATATGCTCCCTCCCTGATGCTTCCGGGGTCCATGCTCTTCACTCTCTTCCTGCAGAATGTGACTCAGCCTCTATACCTCACCGTACCCAGAGGTGGGTACGGCTGACAGACTAATCACCCCCTTTGCTGTGACTCAGCGTCCCGCTCCCCCTTGCCGCCTGCCTGTCTGCCGTGAGCTCATCAGAGCCATGCAGGGATGTTTACCATCACCTCCAGCCATGCATAATTCATCAGCCTCCCTCTTTCCTGTGGCCATCTTTCCCTGCCTCCCCCCATCATTCAGGCAGCTGAGCCCTCTCCCTCTGTGGGCTCTGAGAACACAGAAGGCCCTAGCTTACTGAGAAGGCTGCCTTGAGAGAAAACACCTCTAGACTAGGATGGAAGGGGTGGGAGGTGGACCTGTCCTGATCCTGAATGAGACAAGTGTGCATCTGGGAGAAGCATCACCACGCACCCCTGCCCCCTTCCCAGCTCCTCCCTGCCCACGGGGTCTGCTCCCGTATCATCCATCCTGGAAATTGGGAAAGTCAGCAGGTCAGCCTCAGCAGGCAGGAAGGAGGCTGGGGAGATACTGGAAGGGATGTGACTGGGCACCCTGCTGCCTTGCTGCAGTCAATTAGCATCGACCAGTGTTCTTTCTTCAAGTGCTGCCCAGAATAGTTGCCATGTGAAGTGTGCTTTTAATTATCCCAAGGTGGTGACCTGCTGCAGCCTGACCCTGGCCCCTCCACGTCCCAGCTGAGCTGACAGAGACCTCCAACCTCAGGAAGCATCCAATCCCTGGAGCCCCTCCTGCCAGGGCCTCAGGGAGCTCAGTCCTCCCAGGGGATGTGTTTAGAAGTCACCTTGACCCTCAGGCCTGGGATTTATCTGGGAGAGCCTGAAGGCAGCCTGGGTGGGAGAGGCGGAGACAGTCACTGCGCTGGATCATGGACTCCCATGGCTCACCCAGAAGGAAAAGCAGCCCCAGCAGGGACAGGGACTCCCCAGGGACCCATCAACCACAAACCACAGCGCCTCCCTCGACCCGCTTTGGCGAGGGTCAGCCCTGATTCTCAAAACACAGTGACAGCACTGCTCTGAGAACATTCATGTATTGACTCACTGCATCTCACAGTGACATAGATATGTGTGTGTGCTAAGTCACTCAGCTGTGTCCACCTCTTTGCACCCCACTGGACTGTAGCCCGCCAGGCTCCTCTGTCCATGAGATCCTCCAGGCAAGAACAATGGAGTGGGTTGCCATGCCCTCTTCCGGGGGATCTTCCCTACCTGGGATCGAACCCGAGTCTCTTATGTCTCCTGCGTTGGCAGGGGGGTTCTTTACCACTAGCGCCACATGGGAAGCATAGCTGTAGTTCTGATCATTGTAGAGCGGAGGGAACTGAGGCACAACTAGGCCATCAGTAGCATGCTCAGAGTCATACAGCTGGAGGGAAGCATGGCTGGGATTAAATCCAGGAGGGCCCAGCTCCAGGGATTTTCTGTTAACAATAGCGTCCCCACAGCCCCTCACCTGTAGCTCTAGGCGACCATTAATCTGAATGGTGTCTTCATAGATTTGCCTAATCCCGACATTTCATATGAACAGAATCATACCATATACCTGGATTCTTTTACTCAGCATGTTGATTTCAAGGAAAAACTATGTTATAACATGTATCTGTACTTCATTCCTATTTATGGCTGAGCAGGGCTTCCCTGGTGGATCAGATGATAAAGAATCCACCTGCAACGCAGGAGACCTGGATTTCATCCCTGGATTGGGAAAATCCCCTGGAGAAGGGAACAGCTACCCACTCCAGTATTCTGGCCTGGAGAATCCCATGGACAGAGGAAGCTGGTGGGGTACAGTCCATGAGGTCACAAAGAGTCAGATACAACCAAACGGCTAACATACACAGTATTCCATTGTCCAGCGAGACCACATTTTATGTTCATTAGCTGGTGGACATTTGGGTTGTTTCCACTTTTTGGTAATCATGAATAATGCTATTAAGAACATCTATGTGCAAGCTTGATATAGAAATATGTTTTTATTTCTCTTGGATATGTATTTAGAAGTGGAGTTTCTGGGTTATGTGATAACTCTATGTTTAACCTTTTGATGAAGCATCGGAATGTTTTTCCAAATGACTGCACCATTTTTCATTCTCACCAGCAGGATGTGAGAGTTTCATCAGATGGGATGAGAGATGGTCCCACACCTTCACCAACACTCCGTCTTCTTCACCTGCTTTATTAGAGCCATCTCTCTGTGGAGTGGTATCTCTTTGTGGGTTTTGATTTGCATTTCCTAATGGCTCACGATGTTGAGCATCCTTCCATGTGCTTATCAACCATTTATATATCTTCTAAGAAGAAATGTCTCATCAGATTCTTTGCTCATTCTTTAATTGGGTGACTTGTCTTTTTATTATTATGTTGTACGAAAGTGAAAGTCGCTCAGTTATGTCCAACTCTTTGTGACCCCATGGACTATACAGTCCATGGAATTTTCCAGGTCAGAATACTGGAGTGGGTAGCTGTTCCCTTCTCCAGGGGATCTTCCCAACCCAGGGATCAAACCCAGGTCTCCCGCATTGTATGAGTTATTTATATATTTTGAATATGATACCCTTATCAGATATATGGTTTGCAAATGTGTTTTGTATCTTGTGGATTCTTTTCACTTCCTTGATGATGTTCTTTGCAACATAAAAAAAAAAACATTTTGATAAAGTCTGATTTATCTTCTTTTTTTGCTTGTGTATTTGGTGTCATAACTGAAAACCATGATGTAATTTAAGGTCGTAAAGATTTATGCCTTTATTTTGTCAGACTTTACATTTAAGTCTTTAACCCATTTTGAGTTAATTTTTCTATTCAGTGTGAGGAAGGAGTCTCACTTTATTCTTTTGCCAGTGGCTACCCCGTGTCCCATGTCATTTGTTTTTGTAAATAAAGTTTTATTGGAACAGAGAGCACCCATTCTTTACGTATTATAAGGCTGATTCCACAATGATACAGTGGCAGAGTTGAGAGTTATAGACACTGTAAAACTCATAAAGTTGAACTATTTACTATATCAACATTCACATAAATAAATAAATTGCTGCCCCCTGCTGTAAATGTTGTCAAGTAGGTAAATAAATGAATAAATAAAATTTAATTAGTATATAAATGTATGACTATCAATAGTACTTTCATAGCACAGAGAAAAAATGTTCCTAGCTTTTGCTAAGAGCAAACAGTATCAATAACTTATAGTAGAACGACTTTCTCACATGGAAACCATGAACCTGAAGACATGAGTTCAAGCCCCTTATTTAAGTCTTCTTGGGAAGGAACCATTAATGTCATTCTCCCTAAGCCCTATGTCCCTGGACTGCTTTCAGAAGGTGCTAACCATGCCAGGCCTCTGGTGCAGCTGGGGCGTTGGAACCCCTCTTTGTATGTCCCTGTCTGCCTTGTCAGTGTGCCCCTCACGGGATGCCCCGAGTGTGAGGATACAGAGGCGAGCACAGGGAGGTAACTTCTTGGCTTCTTTCTGTAGCAAGTGATGAGCGCCGCTCATCTGTCCATAAGGGTCCAAAACCCCCTGTGTTCGCCCTCCAAGAGCCATCTCCCCAGTGGAACCTCAGCTCCTCAGATGGAGACCAGCACCCCTTCCCCGTGTCCTGTTGCCTGCCCGCCTTCACAATAAATCTCAAAACCGTTCTAATTGAGCTTTTGCTTGGCCCTTTGTTAAAATGTCCCACAGATGCTAAAAGAGCCTGGTCTTGGGAATTTGACAGTGATGGTTTCTCATCTTCCTTTTCCTTGTGACTAGCTCCACAACCTTGGCAAGTTCATTTTATTCTCTTTGAGCCTTAAGTTCGCCCTCTGAGGAATGGGGAGAATGATCAATCTATAAGGTTATTGTAAAAATTGACAGAGATAGCCTAAATAAAACATCATCCTGTAGGTCCTGGTGTGTTGGAAAGGAACAGGAAATAGGAATCGTTGGCAAATTCATATCCCTCTTAAAAGTGGTTAATCCTCAGCCGAATCTGACCCAGATAGAGCAGCAAATATATGAATTTTCCATTAAGCCTTTTCTGTCCCTCTGTAAGTATTTGTTTTCCCTTCTGTGCTCATATAACATGTCATATCTTCATTGCAGAATTTTTGCCCTAAATCTCTGTCTCCTAGATACTAATTGTCTTCAGATAACCAAGGTCTAGAATAGTAGCTGGCACATAATGCTCTCAATAAATGTCTGAATGTCAGCATTTACTGGATGGATTCTTTTCTTCCCACTTGACTGACGTGTCCTAAGGACCACACATCCAGAAATCACTGGGATCCAAATGAACAATGTTGTTTGGGTCCAAGGTTGCTACTCTAAGGTAATGGGAGGATCAGACAATATTTGAGAAGCACATTTTAGCAATCAACTCTTTCTTAAGACTTGGAATAGATTTTGTGAACTGTGGTCTCCATGTTTGACATGACTGAGCGACTGAATTGAGCTGAACTCCATGTCTAGGTCCATGGCATTTCTAGACCTCATCTTTCCACCCAGTTCATTCAGGCCTGCCCCCAAAAGTGCAGAGATCATTTCTGGAGCCCACTTTTTATGGAACAGTTGGTAACTGGAGAGTGTTCAAGGAAGCAAACAGAAAGATGAAATTCAGAAACAGCCAAAAGAAATATGGGGTTGCAAGAAATTAGAAAGAAAACTCAGGAAATCTGGATAGATGAACATTTAAAATACATATACTTTTTGATCCCAAAAATCTCAATCCTAGGAATTCATCCTAAGGAATAATCATATAAGTACTCAAAGATAAATGCAGAAGTATTTTCATGGAAACACTGTTTTTTGTTTTTTGTTTTTTTAATAAATTCGTTTATTTTAGTTGGGGGCTAATTACTTTACAATATTGTAGTGGTTTTTGCCATACATTGACATGAATCAGCCATGGGTTTACATGTGTTCCCCATCCTGAACCCCCTTCCCACCTCCCTCCCCATCCCATCCCTCTGGGTCATCCCATTGCCCCAGCCCTGAGCATTTGTCTCATGCATTGAACCTGGGATGGTGTTCTGTTTCACATATGATAATATACATGTTTCAATGCTATTCTCCCAGAACGTCCCACCCTCACCTTCTCCCTCAGAGTCCATAAGACTGTTCTATGCATCTGTGTCTCTTATTCTGTCTTGCATATAGGGTTATCTTTACCATCTTTCAAATTCCATATATATGCATTAGTATACTGTATTGGTGTTTTTCTTTCTGGCTTACTTCACTCTGTATAATGGGCTCCAGTTTCATCCATCTCAATAGAACGGATTCAAATGTATTCTTTTTAATGGCTGAGTATTCTTCCATTGTGTATATGTACCACAGCTTCCTTATCCATTCGTCTGCTGATGGACATCTAGGTTGCTTCCATGTCCTGGCTATTGTAAACAGTGCTGCGATGAACACTGTTTTTTAAAAAGACATATATGTATAATAGAATTGGAAACAACCAAACATTCCATCAGTAGAACACTATGGAGCTATTCATACAATAAAACATGAAGCAGACATTAAAAAGGATGAATTTAGGAACTTTCATAAACTGATGTGGGATGTGTACATTGATACAGATATTTTAGGAAAGTGGCAATTTCACTCCTAGGTATTTACCTGAGAAAGGTCTTTATACATGTACCAAAAGGAAAGCTCAAAACATTTCTATATGTAATGTCCCCAAACTGGAGACAGCCTAGAAGTTCATCAGCATTGGAGTGGATAAATCAATTATTATGTAATTATATACTGGAGCACTAGACAAATAAAAAGAAAGGACAGCTACACAGAACTGTAGATCAAACCAGTCAATCCTAAAGGAAATTAACCCTGAATGTTCATTGGAAGGACTGATGCTGAAGCTCCAATTTGGCCACCTGATGTGAAGAGCTGACTCGCTGGAAAAGACCCTGATGCTGGGAAAGACTGAGGGCAGGAGGAGAAGGGTGTGACAGCAGACAAGATGGTTGTATGACATCACTGACTCAATGGACATGAGTTTGAGCAAGCTCCAGGAGATGATGATGGACAGAGAAGCCTGGCGTGCTGCAGTCCATGGGGTCTCAAAGAGTCGGACACGACTGAGTGACTGAACAACAGCAAACACAGAACTGCATAAATAAGTCTTACAAAATGTTGGGCAAATAAGCCAGATGCTGAAGAATCCATAAACTAATATATATTTGAAGTCGGGGAATGAATATGCTTGGAGAGAAGAGATGGGGTAGTGATTAGGAGGGGACTTGAGAAAACTGGATGGGAGGGATGAAGGGTTGCAATGGTCCATGTATTGTTCTCAATGGTGGTTGCATTATTTGTGGACTTTTCTGTATTTTCTCGAAGAAGGGTATGGCAACCCACTCCAGTGTTCTTGCCTAAAGAATTCCATGGATAGAGGAGCCTGGCAGGCTATATATCCTATTTCAGTAAAAAAACCAAAAGTTTAAAAAAATCCACCATCTCTTAGAGGAAAGTAGATTATGAAACTATGTATTTTTGATTAATTTTTATTAGAGTATGGTTGCTTTACAATGCTGTGTTAATTTCTGCTGTATAGCAAAATGAATCAGTCATACATATACATATACCCCATCCCTTTTGGACTTTTTTACATTCAGGTCGCTACAGTGCATTAACTAGAGTTCCCTGTGCTATACATTCTCATTAGCTATCTATTTTATACATAGTACTGATAAGTGTATATGTATCAGTCCCAAGGGAGTTTGGGATTGACATGTACTCTCTGCTGTATTGAAAATGGATAACCAGCAAGGACCTACTGTAGAGCACAGCGAACTCTGCTCAATGTTCTGTATCAGTGTAAAAGAATATGTGCATCTATATGAATAACTGAATCACTTTGCTGTACACATGCAACTAACACGACATTTTTAATCAACGGTACTCTAATATAAAATAAAACATTAAAAAAAAACATTATGTAGTAATAGCTCATTTAGGCAAAAAAAGGAGAATGAGCTCTGAATGGAAAATCCTGGAAAGATGCACCAAGATGTTAAGAGTGGCTCTAGTTGGACGGAGAGGTTTCACTTGCTGCCTTGTAGGTTTCTACACTGTTGAATTTTTTACAGTATGTATTACTTTTTACACATAGAGAAGATGCTTCTATTATGAGAGATGAAGAAAGCGGGGTCCTAATTCTGCCAGGTTGCTGGGTTGGTCAGCCCAGGGGAAACTGAGCAGAATGATACTTATAATTCATGTACTGAAACCACCTCCCGTAGCTCCTGACCACAGCCTGCTATCAATGTGCCGTCTCCAACCTGGGGCATCAACATCTTTAACGCATCACCCCAGGTCCCCCAACTTTATTCCTGTTCATCTTCTCAGTTGCTAGGCAATATGTAATTAAATTTTGGAAAGCCTCTTCCACCCTGGATATATTATCCTGGAAATTGGACTTTGCATCTGGCAGTCTTAGAAAGCAAAATTCCACTCCCCTCAGCTCCCCCACCCTCTGGCTTGCAATTGACTCACAATTTAATTAAAAAGATTCCAGGGACATCTGGTCTCCTTTTCTAGGAGTGCATTTGCAGTTGGCTTTTCTGGCATGTTTTTGTTTGCAAGCCGTGGATTTATTTACAGAGGCAGAGACTCATTTTCCTCTCTTAGGTGTATGTTTGTGGTCTTTATTAATGCTGTGTTTTGTAAGCTATGATCATTCCTCTGCGTTTCTCTCTTAATGGTCTGTTTTCCCCTGTGTTTGTTTCAGTCACTGAGTGACCTGATGCCACTCAGATGCCTGCCACCCTGCTGACCCCACACAGGGGATAGGGTGCCTGTTCACTGCTGGGGAATCCAGAACACAGCTCCTACCCACTGCACCCCCCCACCCATCCCCAGCCCCCATGCCCCTTGCCATCAAAAGAACTCTTTTGTTGGCATTTTTCTTTCCTAGTCACAAAATAAATACAGAAAGAGTTTTAGAGAGAGATGCATGGCAGAGGAGAGTGGGGAAGACTGAACCAGAAGCTGGCTGGGTGATTTCTGGCAACCACTTACCCTTTCTGGGCCTCTGTTCCACCTGTAAAATAGGTAGTTGGACTTAACTAGCATTTCCAAAACATCACGTTCTTTTCATACGTGCATGATTTGTTTGGTATCTACATACCTCCTATACTACTATTCATATGATATTTTTCTTTAAATTGACTCTCCTTTTTCCCCTTCATGTGTGTATTTATAATGGGAACTCTAAATCACTATATAAAAGGTAAAATATTATCGTTCACCGTGAACAGAAGGTAACTGTAAAAATGAGTATAATGAAAACAAAACAGCGCTTCTAGCTTGTAGCTCAGTGTTTCCTTCCAAGGCTCTGTGCCCAACACTTGTTCTCTCTTTGTTAAAAAGGAAAATTAGCAAATGTTTAGAGACTTGTAAGAGGCGTGTTAATACCACTTTGAGACTTTACCTGTAGATAATACCAGAAGGACTGAAAGAGAGCTGAGAAGGAAATCAGTGCCTGATTACAGGGTAATAAAAAAGAACAGTGACCTCGGTAATCTTGAAAGTCCTTCCTGGTTCTAGCAATCATGGGAGAACAGACTGTAGCTGAGGCTAATTACAGACTCTAGGAGTTGATGTTGAGTCCATTTCTGCCAGGCTTTCTCTGAGTTCTGACCACCTGTGAGCGTGGATGCCCAGGGAGGAGATGCTGGTAAGCAATATCTTTGATTAATCACTAATTCATTCATTCATTCAGCTATGGAAGGCCTGGTTGGGTATTATGGGAAGAGCTGGGGACACAGAAGTCAGTGTGAGTTCAAATATGGGTCTGCTCTTTACTAGCTACTTTACCCTAAATACATATTTGCACCTATTTCTCATCTAAAGATTGGGATTAAGAAGATTTATATCTGAGATGCTTTTGTAAGGATTAAGTGGAATTGTATCTTCTTTGGTCCTGAGCATTCGCAGTCTTGTGGGAAAGACTGAATCATAAAATTAAACCAGCAGGGCAGCAGTGGAGACGCAGACACAGAGAATAGACTTGTGGGCACGGAGGGAAGGCGAGGGTGGGACAAACTGAGGGGGCAGCATTGAACCATGTACATTGCCACATGCGGAATTGGATAGCCGGTGAAAACTTGCTGTGTGATGCAGGGAGCTCAAATCCAGTGCTCTGTGACAACCTAGAAGGGTGGGATGGGGTGGGAGGTGGGAGGGAGGTTAAAGAGGGAGGGGACATCCGATACCTATGGCTGATTTGTGTTGATGTGTGGCAGAAACCAACACAATATTGTAAAGCAACTATCCTCCAATTAAAAAATAAATAAATTTAAATAAAAAGCCTAAACCAGAATACAGTGTGTTCCAAATATTGAGAGGATGTGACATAGTGTTTGGAGAACCCTGAGGATGGAGCAGCTGATGCTGCCGTGGACTTCATTTTCCCTGAGGCTTCATTTTCACTGATCTTGAAGGCAGGGGTTTCTTTCAAGGGAAAGATCACAGAAATGAAATACAGGGCAGAAAGGAAGCTTGAGAAAGGGCTGAAGGGGTGGAACATGTGACCTAAGTCCAGAGAGCAGTGTGGTACAGATCAGACATAGAGGCCAGCTGATGCAGGAGAGACCAGAGAGGTGGGAAAGGACTGCATGTACAAGGGGTTAGATGCCACCTTGCTTATGCCACTGTCTCCACCTGCTCCTTATTGCTTTTGCCACTGGGCCTGAGTCAGAGGGAATTGTCGCTGAGGGTCATATAGCAGGGCTATATCATATATTGTAGCAAGAAACCATTTCTGGTCACAGCAGTATTTGAGTAAAAGCACAGAACTTTGCTATGAAAAAGCAGTAGTGGAAGACAAATATGGAAATGTATTACTTTCACCCAATCAGTGGCGATGCTCTAGGAAGAGGATGGGATGGGAGGCATTCACCATAGATACAGAAGGAGGAGGAAGAGGATGAGAAGGAAAGAGGCAGGCTACTTCGTCTTTGCCTAAAGAGAAGACGTGTTTCATAGTTTTCATAATGATTCTCCTGTACTCTCTGCATTTCTAATGCAAGGGAAATGCTTGGTTATTGGATGCATGAGCCTTAGCAAACCTCAGTCACCTCACGTTTAGACTGGGAATAATCATCTCTGGATTGCTTCTATGGAAGGGCCACCATGAAGCTCAAAATTAAGGAATGCATGTGAAACTACTTTGAAAGCTGTAAAACCCCACAATCAATGTGAAAAAGTATTCCGTAGCTGTGATGTTACTGCATAAACAATTTTGAATCCTGTATTTTTCATTTTACATTGGGCCCTAAACAGATCCCACGTTTCTGGAAACTCTTTGTACAATGCTGTCTTTTTAATGACTTCCTTCCATCCCATAAAGTGGGTATGACCTAAGTTACTTAAACACTCCCTGTTATTGGACATTAAGATTGTTTTCAATGTTATGCTCTCAAGTCTAATGTAAAAATACCCATCTCAGTACATACAGAGTAAGTAGGCTACATTCCGTGGGGTCAAAAATAGTCAGACACGACTGAGCGACTTCACTTTCTATACATACCAGGGTTTTTTTTCCTTCTTTTTAATATCTCAGATGATTATCTTGGCGTAGAAGAATTGTCATGGTAAAAAGGAATGAACAATTTGCAGATTTTCGATACAGATGGACAGATTGTGCTTCAGAAGGATGGTGCTAGTTCTGACTCCCACATGTAGTACATGAATATGGGCCCTGGATTTTCTGTGACCGAGGCTGTAAACCCCTGAGGATAGGGACCGCACATTAATTGCTCATTCTTGTGCCTCCCATGTCCAAGGCAGTATGGGAAATGTCGTTGGGACATACTCATTAGTGCTGATAGAATAAACGGTCCACTGGGGTCTCCTTCACCAAGCGCGTACCTGTATACAGGACAGACTAACTTTGAACTTCATGGTGGTGGTGGTGGTTTAGCTGCTAAGTCATGTATGAGTCTTGCAATCCCATGGACTGTAGCCCATCAGGCTCCTCTCTCTGTGGGATTTCCCAAGCAAGAATACTGGAGTGGTTGCCATTCCTTCTCCAGGGGATCTTCCTAACCCAGGGAATCTTCCTAACCCAGGGAATCAACAGAGGTGCATATTATCCCTGGAGATTTCTACAGGGAGCCCAAAGGTCTCATGGACGGAGTTCTTCCTTCTTCTTTTCCTGATCCAACCTCCAGGGAAGGCACCTGAGGCCCTTGTGATGGCCGCAGAGCACCCGGGAGGTCAGAGAGCAGCAAAAGTGCCCCACTGAGCCACTCAGCCCCTGGCTGCCCGGGGGGGCTCAGGTTGTCTTTGATTCTTGAAGATGAATCAGCTGTGAAGCTGCTTCCACTAACCCTGGTGTTAATGAGGTCTTTGAACTAAACAAAATTCATGTCTGTAGCGAAGAGCACAGAGGGAATTGCTCCTGGGTTAACAGCACAGAGACCTTCGTTAGCCATTTCTCTGTAACCAGCAGGCTGGACCCTGCAGGGTGGCCACACAGAGGCGTTTAGAGAGGGGTCTTGCTGTGGTGGAGATGGCATCGCAGCTGTTTCTCGTGTCCCGGTACAGATGTGGTTCCCTTCTCTGTAGAGAGAGGTTTGTGCTCTCTCCTTTGCAGATTGTTTGCTTACTTGCACAAATTAACACATGCCAAGCATGTGGGTCAGTGTCTTCCTCTGAGTAGGTGACCTAGAATGAGAAAGCAGTGTGGATGTGGGGAAGGATCAGCCCGAAGAGGAGGGGGTTCCTTGGGAGATATAGAATGGTGTCTACCCACCTGCCTACGGGAATTCTGCAGAGGATCTGAGCTCAGAGTCCTCCCAGGACTCGGTACCCCCACAGGTGTTACCTGAACTGTCCTTGACACTCACCAGACCCTTGATCGTAAGCCTGAGGAGCTGGACTGCACTTTGCTGTTGAGGATGCTGACCTTGAACAAGCACTTGCTAAGTCCTGGCTTGGTTCCGGGTCATTCCATGTACCATAGCAGAAGGAGAATCAGAACGCTAAAACCCAGATAGGGTAAATGATGAACCCCAGGTCCCACAGCCATCTGGGAGCAGATCAGGGTCTCCAGTCTGGGGTTGGCTAACTCTCAGCTTTTTCTCTGCCAAGACAAGGACCACCTTATGCTCATGTACACAGGGAGGATCTCAGAGTATCCCTCCCTCTCCACTCCCATCATCCCATCTACCTTCCCAAGCTCCTTGCCTTGGCCAGTTGGTTTATCCACAAACATCTTTCCCTTGGCCAGACTTTCTGCTGCCTGCATGCCCTTCCACGCCTCCCCTTCCCCATCTTAGAGGAAGAATGCCGGTTGTTCGTCTAGTTGCCTAACTCAACTGTCTTCCCAGCAGGACCCTGAGTCAGGGTTTCTCCCGCTTCAGTTGGTGACCAGCAACCAGAGGGAAGTGGGGAAGCAGCAGCCCCACCCAGCCCTGGAGGCAGCACAGAGCTCTCTGAACATCAGCAGTCCCCAGCTAACACACACCGCAGGGGAGGACAACCCCATAAGGGGAAAGCTCATCCCAGGCTGATGACAAATGGGAGCTGGCCGCGTGTGTGACAGAGGTCCCAAGATCTCAGCCCTGGCTGACTCAGATGTGCACACACACCATTTGGACCATCCACGGAGGACACCTGTCTAAGTGTCTTCCGCTTGGCACATCTGGACAGCACATGCAGCACCTCTGCTCATTATGCAGCCTCTTCTGTAGAGAAACCACCTCGCCCACCCCACTGGCGCACGCACCATGGCCCCATGGAGTCCCGAGGCAACCTTCTTCCACCCAGCGTTCTGCTGTCCTCAATGGAACAGAGGCGTGCAATTATGTGCGTGCCCCGAGCATGTGCAGTGAACACCTATGCACGTACGTGCCAAGTACACCTGCTCACCCCAGAGTTACATCACCGCACAGTGTGCACACAGATACATGTGTACATGGTTGCACACAGCCCACACACCTGCACCAGTACATGCCACACCATGCACCTCAACCAGTGATTAAAGATATCTGACTTTATAGGGTAAGCCCCTCCAAAGAGTCCACTAAAGAGCTTTGTGAATATGCGGAAGTGGTTTTCCCACTGGTTGAAAGAACTGTATCCTTATCGGAAGGCAGCAGGGATAGGGAAAGAAACATGGTTTTGCAGTCAGACAGCCCTGAATGTGAATGCTGACTCCCCACTCATCCCGGAAAAGTCACTTAACCTTTCTGTATTTCCGTTCCTAGGCCGTAAAATCTAAGGCATTGATGTACATTGGATTTCCCCCATGGCTCAGATGGGAAAGAATCTTCCTGCAATGTGGAAGACCCGGGTTTAATCCCTGGGTCGGGAAGATCCCCTGGAGAAGGGAATGGCTACCCACTCCAGTATTCTTGCCTGGAGAATCCCCATGGACAGAGGAGCCTGGTGGGCTACAGTCCATGGGGTTGCAAAGAGTCAGACAAGACTGAACAACTAACACTTTCACTAATGTACATTGAACTTGGATGTGGATTGAGACAATCCATGTAATATCCAGCGTTGTGCCTTCACACAGAGGGTACTTGGATACCAGCTCCTTCCTGCCATTCTTTCCCCACCTGTATTAGGTGGTCAACAGCCTCTGATCATCAATAGGAAGGGGAGCATAGGTCATCCTGAAGCCAGTGGAGAAGGTTAAGCTAATATCTACCTGTCCCCTGCTGCCCCTGGCTGCCCAGGGGAGACTATAATCCACACTGTTCAAGGATAAAGACACAGAGAAACAGCTCCTGCTCCACCAATTTCTAGGGTTTTGTGTATCCAGAAGATTCAAAAAGGACTGAGCCTCTTTGGCAAAGAGCCTTATTGCTCTCCCAGCTTTCCTTATTAAAAAACAGCCACACTTGATGATGGATGGAAGCAGGGCTCCTCACTCTCCTTGCACGGCCAGCTGGCTGACTAGCATCCTTGCTCTGCTGAAACTCAGAAGAGAAGCTGAGTTGATTTGGTCCAAGTGTAGCGGGCCAGACCTGAGTCACTGGTGCAGGCTAGGGGCACTGGTAACTACACATCTTGTGTTTGGTGTGCATCCCAGTGCAAGGGCAACTGGTAGCTGGGTGGCATCTCTCATCTGACTCCTGGAGGTGGGCAGTCTGGCTTCAGCCTTGGAAATGGGACTTCTCGGGATTTCTCATTGAGTGGTTCTTTTCAGTTTCCCACCATTACTCTGTGGACTGAGCAGATCAGATGTTATCCTGTTTGGGAGATGAGCAAACTGAGTTTCCTAAGAGGCTGATCATCCTTTTAGAGAAGTAGCTCTCTGCTGTGGATTGTTTTGCTCCCCCAGGGGACATATGGCAATGTCTGGAAACATTTTTGGTTATCACGACTGTGGGAGATTCTGGCATCTCCTGGAGAGAAGCCAAAGATGCTGCTAAACATCCTACAAGGCTTAGAACAGCCCCCACAATGCAGAAGTACCCAGTCCAAAAAAGTCAATAGTACTGAAGCTGAGAACCCCAATTTAGATCTTCAAACATGTCCTCAGTCTGCATCTTCTAGAATAAGAGGTGTGGGGTTTAGAAAGAGACCTTTCTTTTTGTTGTTTCTGTCTTTTGTTTTTGAAAACTGGCACTGAGTTAGACAGGAGGCTTCCTTCTCTTTCACACTGGATTCCCCGTCAGAAACATTAACTCCCGTCAGCTTCTCCCAGGGTTGCCCCAGCATCATTGTCTCTGCCGTGCCAGCCCCGTCTTCTTGGCTGGTGACAGGACAGTGCAGGAAGAAGTCTTTGGACCACTGTGAATGCTTGCTCTTGCCCTTTCCCAGTGGTCCAAGGAGGAGGCAGTTCCTCCCATCACCCTCAATTTCTGGAAGAGAACTTTGAAATCATTTGGTTCCCTGTACCCTTCTTGGGATCTCCACCTTTTAGAGATGTGGAAAGGGAGGCCCAAGGTCACTTGGTATCACTAGAATCACATCTTTTAACTCCCCAACCAGGGCTCTTTCCACAGCATCCTCTGCCCATCCACCCAGATCCCTGGTGCTGACTGATGCTGGATGTGGTTTTCCCAACCCTGCCCTGGGCTGAAACAACCAGGTCCAAGTCATTTTGCCAGGATTGGGAGGTCTGGGCTCAGGTAAAGGCAATGAGATGCTACAGACCAGGAATGCCAGAAAATAATGTGATCCAACGACCCGAACGGAAAACTCAGGCTCGTTCTGGCAACAGTAGCTCTGGATGCCTGAGGGCTCAGTGCAGAACACCTGCAACTTTTGATAGATTCCATTCTGTCCCCAGAACCAGCAACAATTTTACCCGCAGAAAATATGACTCTATTATATGCTTGCTCTCCAATCACAACCCAGAGAAAACATGCCCACGAACAAGCCCACCCCCCACCCCCAATCTGAAAACAAAACTCAACAACGGGCTGTCAGACTAAGCACATCCACAGTTTTCAAGTTCTCCCCTTAATATCTATTTGCTATTTTTCACTCCCTTTGTCATTGGTGGGTACGTGCTAGCAGACAAGTGGTAATTGCTGCCAGGGGCTTAAGAAAATTTATGCGAGAAGAACGAAACATGAAAAAAAAAAAAGGTATCCATTAACTGTCTTTCTGGGTGTTGGGGAAATGAGAGCAAATAGGGGATGGAGCCCAAGGTACTTTGGTCCAGGTCATTGCATTTCAATCTTTATTTTACTTTTTAAAATTTCATTTATTTAGCTGCACTGGATCTTAACCTGCAGCATGCAGGATCTTTGATCTTTATTTCATCATGCAAACTCTTAGTTGCAGCATGTGGGATGTAGTTCCCTGACCAGGGATCAAACCCCGGTCCCCTGCATTGGGAGTGCAGAGTCTCAGCCACTGGAGCATCAGGGAAGTTCTGCACTGTATCTTCTCTTCGATGGATGCTCGGAAGGTCTCCTGAACGTACAGTTTTGTGGGATGAAGTGGCTCTGACACAGGCGAGTTTGTCTGCATGGCTTGATCCCCGGCCACTCCTCCCCAGCCTCAACACTGATTCCCAAACCCCAGCCTGCCATCATTCCCGCTTATTTGGAGCACCAGGGGGAACAGTGATGGGGCAGTGGGAGGCACAGTTAGACTCGAAACTGTGATAAGGCTGGGACTATCTCTCAGGATGTGTTTCTTGCAAGAAACAAAACATCTTTCATGTATCAGAATTCAAAACACAGTTTGAGTCCCCGCTGCCTCTGACTTCGTAATTGCTCAGAACTCTAACAGCATCCGCTGATTTCTCTGCCTCCATCCTTAGCTCCGTCCAATCCCCACTGCAGCAAGAGTGACCTCCCTAAAATGCAAATCAGATCAACTCCCTCTTTGAATGAATTTCTTTTTGGCTCCCTATTGCCTTTCAGATACACTCCAGTCTCTTTTGCACAGCAGGAAATGTTTTGTTTGCCCAAGTGCCGCTTTCTTGTCCAGACTCAGAGATTTCTATTCCCATTCTTCAGTATCTGGCTGCAATCTTACAGAATGTCTGATGTTCCTCTTCCTTCCCTTGGTTGACCCCGAATCAACCGTCCACACTCAGCTGAGATCACCTCCGCCTGGAAACCTTCCATGACTCCCATCCATCTTTGAATGGGAGACACATAGCATGGGTTTTAAGAAAACAGACTTTGATGTCAGACAGACTGGGGCTTGGATCTTGGTTTGATCGTTTACTGACATATGACCTTGAGCAAGTTACAAGGCATCTCTGATTCCTCAAAGTCCTCAACTACAAAGCAGGCATGATAATGATCTGTGCCTCCTCAGACCTCGAGAGAGTCAGTGCAGGCTGAAAGCAGAGCGCTAGCTCCCAGGCATGTCCTCTTAGTGGACGGCGGGTCACTCACAGGTGCTCTTGCTCTGCCTCTGAATCCTAGTTCTCACCATGGAGCTCCTGAGGGGCGGGGACCCAGCAGAGGATCCACCCCGGAGTCAGCCTGGGAAACCAGTTTGTGAGTGAGGGCACGAACGAATGGGCACCTTTATTGACTGATGTAGAAGAGTGAGGGATCCAAGTCTACTTCTGACTTTAATGAGGCCAGTTTTTAGCAAAATGAATACAGAAGTCATCCAGGAATCAACCAGTGAACAGATCTCCTGAGATGCATTACTTCAGCAAATGAGTTAGCATCTCCTGGTGCCTGGTTTCCTTGCTGCAGAATCAGAATCGTGTCTACCTGTGCATACAATGTCCTTAACAAATGTTATTTCCCCACCATCCCACCCCTTCCTGTGCTTTCCTGTTTTGCTTGGCAGACCCCCAAGCTGAGTATCACGTGTGATAACGCCACGGGCCTGGGACTAGAGCCTGGTCTGCCTTCCTGGTCTCTCTGCATCCCACCCAGCTGCTGCTCAGGGGGAATTGGAAGTATGTACTTGAAATGCTGACGTTGTTATTTCTGCTCTTTTATAAAAGCGTGAGGCAAGTCGGCTCTGCAGAATGTTGTATAAATATCCAGATAAAAAGATTAGTGAGAAAACCCTGAGAGCATCAGAGCTTCTAAAGCCTGCTTTCAGGCCGGGAAGCGGATGGTAGCACAGTGCCAGCCTCTGTAGGTTTCAGGTTCTGACATCCTTCATTCACCTGGGAGCAGGAGCTGATGGTACCACCCCTCCCGAGGAGCGGCTGGTGTCTTCCTGAGAGGTCAGCAGAAGAGGAGGAGGAACAGGACCGCAGGGGCTGCATGTGTTAAAAGTGAGAAGGGGAGACCCTCTCCCCACTGGGTAACCTGAGTTGATTGCCCCTCAGTTGGCCCTTTTTGATCATCAAGGGTAGAATGTAAACCCCAGGGCATTGTGGGCTTGTTTCACTTCTAGCAATAACCCATCCTTGTCCTCTTTAGAAAGGGCTCCTCAACAGCACATTTATTCCCCAGTCTAACAGGCTTTATGTCAAAGGCACAGAGATGTCCACTTTTCTTTAGCGACTGTGCCCCTGGCAGTGCTGACCGCCCCCCTTCTTGGAGAAGCAGAGTGGGTTCTAGAAGGAGCTCAGGCTGTGTCTACTGGCTGGGAGAGTGGGCAGGTCTTCACCTCCCAGAGTCTGGTCTTCTCTTCTGTCATATGCAAACCGTACACTCACACCCTGAGACTCCTGGAGTGGGTCCGTCTGTCCCCACATATGTGCATTTGCGTCTCCTTCTGCCTGGAATGCTTCCCCAGCTTTCCTTCCCCACAAATCACTTTCGTCCAGAGACTCTTGCTTGAAGCCTCCCAGACCGCCTCCCCTGGCCTCGCACCCCTGTGCCTCGCTTGACACTGACGTGCATCTCAAGGCTTCATCTGTGCCTGTTCGCTCATCTGGCTCACTCTCTAGGGTCGTCAAGAATAGAGACCATCTCACTCTCCTCTCTGCCCCCTGGCACCCGAAAGGGGAGAATGGGGGGCGGTTAAGGAATGCTGGCTGATAAATTCATGGGGAGGGCAGGCTGTGTCCAGTTTACCACTGCAAACTGAGAGTGCAGTAGACCCTAGACACTAACTAGAGTAGAGAGGAAGAGGGAGTGAATCCAGGGAGCAAGAGTGGTCCCAGGCCCAAGGTCTGTGTGTGTCTGGCCACCGCGGAGACCAGGAGCCGAGGACCTGAGGTCAGAAATGGCCTGACTTTCCATCAGGCCAGAAGATGGAAAGTATTGATAACATGAGCTATTCACAAGCCCGTTGACCCAGAACTTAGTCTTATTCGATGGTAACCTTGTTGCAGAGAGCTGGATGCAGAACTGGGTCAGACAGATAAGGCAGGTTAACTCTCCCCACTTCCTCATCTATCTCATTTCTCAATAGATGAGGAAACTGAGGCTCAAGGAGAGCAGGTGGATTTTTCCCAGAACTAGTAGCAATGGTAGAGCCTTAAGCTATTAGAATGTCTCTGCTTTAAGGCTCCTCTTTCTGCTCCAGCAGGTACCTCCCAGAGGTCTCTCTTTCTAGGAGACCATGTGAATAGGTCATCAGAGCTGTCTCCACATCCTCTAGGTGCCTGGGTTTAGATGCTCCTGGAGGTAGTGGGGACTCTTCCCCTACCCCAGCCCCTGAGAAGGCTCTCCTGGGGGAAACCAGCACCCCAATGAGTGCCTGGGGAACAGTCATGAGCTGAGGGAGAGCAGAGATGTAATTGGGGTGGAAATGGCCATTGGTAGCTTTGAAAAAGTGTGCTTTCCTGGTCCTCTGGGCTTTGCCTGGGCCAGAAAGAAACCATGGCTCCTAAAAGTTGCCACCAGGCATCCCAGCTGCTCACAGGTGTAGGCAGTGAAAGAAGTAGACAGTGGTGTTCTGTGTGGGTGGGTGCCCATGTGTGTTTAACAGAAAACATCCTGCTTAGAAAGGAGTCAAATGGGAAATGTCAGTTAGAGTGACTGAAAAATACTCATTCCAGTTGGATGGCATCAGACATGTCTTTCATTCACCTGCTGAATTTAGAACTAACTCACATCACCACCGGTTCCACTTTGTACGCACGAGATTCAACAGAAGGCTGGCGGCTGTCAGAGCTCTTAGTGAGGTCACTGCAATGAGGGATGCACCCTTTGGAAGGGGTAATAGCTCATTAGGTCAGTCACAGCAGGACTTGGCACATAAAGCAAGTAGATACGGGTAGAGACCCAGATGAGTACTCCAGCCAAGCTTAGGTGCTGGTTCCAGGGCCCTTGTTTACTCTTAGCATATTCTGAGCCCCCTCCCATAGACTCCATCAGGACGGCGCAGACTCCCCAAATTTGCCCCTTGTCTGTCCAAGGAGAAGGGTCCCAAAGCCAGAGCTTGTCTGAAAAGCCTGTGCTCATTGTTCTGAGACATGGAAGTTTTTTAAATGCCCTTTTGACTTTGTACTTTGTCATCTTGTTTAGGCCCAGTGTCCCTGTTTTTTCCCCTTTGGCTTTTGGAATCTTAGACATTTTGCCTGTCACTCAGAAAAACAGTAGGGGTGGACTTTGTATGAATTCTCCAGAGGGCCCCCCCCCCCACCAATTCAAAAGTCAAGAAAGGAAGAAAATTTCCATTTTTACTTACTGCTATAAACTGATTGGAGTTTTGGCAAGGCTGGAAGCACGGGATCTGAAATAAAATAGCCTCATCCTTACAGTCTTCTATTCAGATATTTATAAACTCTTCATCAGAGCTTCCAATTCCTTGTCACAATATTTGATAAGATATTGACTTATTTTATGTACTGGATATATGAGGTTATTTTAATAAAATTCATGAGAAAGATTGATGTGGGAAGAAAAGCTCTAACGTGTAAGGGGCCTTATGTAGCCAACACTTAAAATATGCTTGTTTTGTTATCCCAGCAGGACTATTAGGCTACCTTATCCCCATTTCTCAGCTCAGAAAACTGAGACTTAGGGGTAAAATGACGGAGAAGGCAATGGCAACCCACTCCAGTAGTCTTGCCTGGAAAATCCCATGGACGGAGGAGCCTGGTAGGCTGCAGTCCATGGGGTCGGGAAGAGTCGGACACAACTGAGTGACTTCACTTTCACTTTTCACTTTCATGCATTGGAGAAGGAAATGGAAACCCACTCTAGTGTTCTTGCCTGGAGAATCCCAGGGATGGCGGAGCCTGGTGGGCTGCCGTCTATGGGGTCGCACAGAGTCAGACACAACTGAAGCGATTTAGCAGCAGCAGCAGCAGCAGGGATGAAATGAACAGCTCAAGGTTATACAACTACTCAGTAGCAAAACCACAGTTTGTCTCCTAAATGTATGTTGTTCTCACTGTCCCATACTCGCTCACTCATTCAGGGTCCCTCTTGTTTGTACTCACTGCATATTTCAAAAATTCTATGCTGTATTTAAATTTATATGTGTGTCCTTCATTCAACAGTATAAAAGCTTGCAGGTGGTGTCAGTTGTATAGCAAAATGATGGAGAGCGAGTCTGTTTGCTTTTTGGCATAAATGATAAATTTGGAAGTAAGTTTCATGAAAAGGAAAAAAGATCTCACCAAAGACTATGATGACAACTGGCTATCAATTAATATAGCTGCACATATCAATCAAATAATAGAGTTATACATCAATGACATGGCACTTGGCTTTTGCAAACTTTAGCAAAGTTTGGAGATTTCTATTAACTCTGGGATTCTTTCTAAGATATTCTAAGACTCAACACAATCTCCTGGAATTATTTCCCTCCCAGTATCTCTTCATATTTTTTAAGTAATCAAAGATTTGAACTTTGGAGCCAGCTTGTAAGGGTGTGAGTGAGTCATGGCTTCATGGCATATCAGCTGTGTGCCTTGGTTTCCTTCTCTGTAAAATGAGGATACTTAAACAAATGGGAATTCTGGGACTTCCCTGGCAGTCCAGTGGTTAGGACTTTGCGCTTCCAATGCAGGGGATGAGGGTTCGATCCCTGGTGGGGGAACTAAGATCCTGCAAGTGACACTGTATAGCCAAAAAAAAAAAAAGAGGGGATTCTGAGATCACTAGAAAGAATACATCAATTTGTATATTAGAATATTATTGATTATGAAGTTAGCTAGCATATAGTAAGTACTTCATAAATGTTGGTAGCTATTATAATCTGATGGACTTCCCTGGTGGCTCAAATGGTAAAAAAAATCTGCCTGCAATCAAGAGACCCAGGTTTAATACATGGGTCGAGAAGATCCCCTGGAGAAGGGAATGGCTACCCACTCCAGTATTCTTGCCTGGAGAATCCCCATGGACAGAGGAGCCTGGAGGGCTACAGTCCATGGTGTCGCAAAGAGTTGGACAAGACTGAGCCACTAAGCCCAGCACAGCATTATAATCTGATATTTTGCAATCACTAATAAAGTTAAACAACAGGATGATACTTTATATTTGGCAACTGGATAGTTCCTAAAATTGGGTGAGGGAAATTGTTTCGATAAATAAAAATTAGCATTCACGATCAACTCTGTGAAATGAAGTTTTGATGGCCATCCACCGTTGGCCATCATCTTCCTATCTGCATGCCCGTCTACTATCTCCATGCCCGTCTACTATCTCCATTATGGTAGAAACACCTTAGCCACACCAGCAACCTTTGGGGCAGAGAAGCTGGAGGTTTTTGTTTATTTGGATGTTTATAACAACCAGTCTCACGTTAATACCCACAATTAGGCCCATTTCAGTCTGCCCTCATTTCTACAATCTGTGTGGTCCTTGCACATGTCATGAAGGTTATGACCACATCCCAGACAGTTTGGGAAAATCTTAGATTCATAAGGAATTCTTACATTAGGCTTTGGCATTTAAGTCCAAGTGCTGCAGGAATCTTGCAAAGTTTTTAATTCAAATTTTATTTCCATATATATTTGATTCGTTAAGGCTCATTTAAAAGAACAACACACAACTTAAATATACGCTGCGTATCAAATTTTATCCACAAATCCATTAACTTGCCACAGATCATGTTCATGCAATTTTTAGAATTCTTCTCCCCATAGTTATGCATCCATATCAGAACTTATTGAAAATGAGTCATTGGTTATGAAGGTTGCAACTTAGCACTGATTTTTTTTCAAGATAAATTTCTGCCTGAGCATCTGCGTCTGTGAAATTACAGTTCCACAGCACAGAAACACAGTCTCATGTTCAATTAAGAACCAGGCAAGAGAAGGTACTTGACTTCCACCATGGCCCGATGGTTGGCTGTGCAATTATAACCAATTGTGGAACTCATCAGAGTCATGATAATGTCACACATCAAAGTAACTGAAGTTGGCACTTATTCTAAGCTTCGCCTTTTCTGTCTGACTTCTTAATGCATGATAAGAGGTACCACTTACTGTTACAAACTGTAAGAGATTTGACTTCCAAGCTCCATTTTCCAACTACTCCCTTTTCAAGCTCTTGTATCCATTTAATTGAAGAATTATCTTGAGATTGCCAGATGAGGTATTGGAGACTGGAATCATTTACAGCTACTTCTATACATGAATCAGGGTTTTCTCAGTATTCTGCAAAGTTGAAGAAACTGGAGGAGTAAATTACCTTCTCACTTTACTGGTAGCCCGATTTCAAAGGTTTTATTATGTTTATCAAAACAATCTCATAGATTATATTACAATCAGTGACTCATTGTAAATAAAACTAAATGATTTATACTGGAACTTCTGATATAAATGCATGTAGTCAAAATACCACAGTAGTCAGTTTTCTATATGGGGTCCCTTATGAGATTCCCTGCAAGAAAAACATGCATTTTTTAAAGTTTGGGGGCTTTTTCTTTTCTCTTTTTAATTTTTTTTCTTTGGTGCATAATTGCTTTACAATGTGGTATTAGTCTCTGCTGTACAACAAAGTGAATCAGCTGTGTGTATATATCACCTTCCTCTTGGGCCCCTCCCCACCCCTCTTAGTCATCACAGAGCACCGAGCTGAGCCCCCTGTGCTATATGTCAGCTTCCCATTAGCTAGCTATTTGACGATGGTAGTATATATATGTCAAAGCCCCTCTCCCAATTCATCCCTCCCTCCCCTTCCCCTGTGTCTGCATGTCCATTCTCTACATCTCCATCTCTATTCCTGCCCTACAGATAGGTTCATCTCTACCATTTTTCTAGATTCCATATTTATGCATGAATACACAAGATTTGTTTTTCTCTTTCTGACTTACTTCACGCTGTATGACAGACTCTAGGTCTATTGACATCAGTACAAATGACCCAATGTTTTTTTTCCTGGCTGAGTAATATTCCATTGTATATGTGTACCACATCTTTTTTCTCCATCCCTCTGTTGATGGACATTTAGGTTGCTTCTGTGTCCTAGCTACCATAAACAAGTGCTTCAGGGAACACTGGGGTGTGTGTGCTCAGTTGCTCAGTCACATCTGATTCTTTGCGACCCCTTGGACTTTACCCTGTGAGGTTCCTCTGTCCATGAAATTTTCCAAGCAAGAATACTTCAGTGGGCTGCCATTTCCTACTCCAGGAACATTGAGGTATATGTGTCTTTTTGAATTATGGTTTTCTCAGGGTATTTGCCCAGGAGTGGAATTGAAAGCTAATTCTAAGAACTACCTTTTAAACCATGGTTTAGTCTCATTCTTAGCATTCCTTTAGCCATTGCACCAATATTCACTGGCCACCTAACATATGCCCAGCACTGTTTTGTGTTCTTGGGACATAGCAGTGATCAAGACAGATATGGCACTGGTTCTCATGGGGTTTACCTTCTACTGGAAGGGAGACCATCAGCAAGTCAACCGGTAATCAAACAAAACAGTTCCAGCTGAGAAGTGCTATGAAGAAAGTGAAGAGGAGCCAGCACATGGGAGGATGTGGACAAAGGAATGGGACCTGTGTTTTTCTCTATTGAACACCTTTTAGATTCACTGTAACCAAGGCAGCTGAACCCACAGTCGGAAAGCTCAGCCCTGACTGTTCCAAACGTCTGCCTTTCATCAACCTGAAATCTGTCTCCCTGGAATTCCACTCATCTCCTCTGCTTCTCTGCTCTGGGGCCTCTCTGAACAGGTCTGATTTCTCTTTCACAAGACAGTCCAGCATGGTTCGGTGTGCAGAGTTGGAGGCTCCTGGGTGTCTCTTTCCCACTCTGAACACCCCTGGCACTCTCAGCTCATCACCATTCCCCAACATCAGCTCTGAAGTCACTCCATGTATAATCAAGACAAAGCAAGATGATCACCTCCTCCTTAATTCTCTGTTCCTCCACGCTCAAGCTTGTAGCCACTTTTTTCTCTGGTTACGTAACACTGCAGCCTCCTCTCTGACTTGTAGTCAACTGAATTTCCCCAGGGTTGTCGCAGATGGGGATGCTGACGCATCTCCTGGAC
Source organism: Giraffa tippelskirchi (assembly GCF_054371585.1). Taxonomy (NCBI): domain Eukaryota; kingdom Metazoa; phylum Chordata; class Mammalia; order Artiodactyla; family Giraffidae; genus Giraffa; species Giraffa tippelskirchi. The sequence continues at coordinate 46,550,652 of NC_137277.1, read as the reverse complement.
AATTGCACCACTATGTTTACACCTTCGTGCAGGACATTGCGGAATCATCTTAATTATTTCCTGTGAAGAAGACTAAAACATCAGTAATGACCACTAGGAATGAGTGCAGCCTGGAAAGGTGGCCTTGAGCGCGTGTCAATGTTCCTTCTTCCGCCTCCACCCTCTCTGGGGACAGCGTGTTCCCAGTGCCTGCCTTTCACTGTGTAAAGTGACATTTTCTTTGATGGGTTTCCTAATGGCCCCTTTTGGCATCAAGCAGGGCCTCGTGGTTCAGACATTCTGGATCTGGGCCCTGCATTCACTGTGACACCGTGGTCTGGACACACATGTCCTTTAACTGCCTTTCCTCCGGTGGTTAACAACCTCCAGCACTTTAGGCTTACAGGCTGGCTTTCAGACTTTAATTGAAAAAAATATATTAAAAGGTTCATTTAAGCGGCCCCAGCCTCCCACTAGCCTTTCACTCTCTGAAAGCATTTTCCCAAAACCACCGGAAATTCTGATTATAAAGACATCTGGAGCCTGTGGTACACCTTCCCCCCAACTGCCAGAAATTTCCTCTCTGTCTCAGTTGCCTGTGAATTTCTAGTTGTTATCTATCTCTTGCCCAGGAAAAGGGTCATGTCTCACTTGTGAATTCTTTCTTTTCAGGAATCTTCACCCTCCAAGTGGCTTCTGGGTCCCCTACTTGCTAGGGCTTTCCTGGTGGCTCAGGTGGCAAGGAATCTGCCTGCATTGCAGGAGACCTGGGTTCAATCCCTGGATCAGAAGATCCCCTGGAGAAGGGAATGGCAACCCACTCCAGTATTCTTGCCCGGAAAGTTCCATGGACAGAGAAGCCTGGTGGGGTCACAAAGAATTGGACACATTTAAGTGACTAACACCTTCACTTTCTTTTCCACTTGCTATAAAGTGTGGATCCTGCTTTCTGGTGACTTCACGGTTGTGTAACTCTCTATTACGTATAGCATGGTCCTCCTTCATGACAGACTAAGATGCTTCAGCCATGTTAATGTGCCCTTAGAAGAAACCATTCTGTTCTTTCAACCAAATAGTCTTGGTTCTGTGTGTGTGTGTGTGTGTGTGTGTGTGTGTGTGTGTGTTATATTCATCCCTGGGTACCTGAAGTAATAACTTACCTAGATTCAAATTCGTATCCTGGGTCTTTATTTAAAGCATCATCTGTTTCTCACAACATTGGACCATGGATTTCTGGTCTATAGAATTAAGCAAAATCTTACTTAAAAGCCAGAGTTATTTTTTTTTAAATTTGGGGTATAGTTGCTTTACAATGTTGTATTGGTTTCTGCTCTGCAACAAAATGAAGCATCCATATGTATGCATATATCCCCTCCCTCTTACACCTCTCTCCCACCACCACCCTCACCCCTCTAGGTCATCACAGAGCACCAAGCTGAACTCCCTGTGCTGGTTCCCACTAGCCATCTACTGAGTGGGCCAAAAAGGTTCTTTCAGGTTTAACAGAAAAAAATCTGAAGGAATTGTTTGGCCCACCCAGTATTTTATACATGGCAGTATATATATGTCAATCCCAAACTCCCAGTTTATTCCACTCCCCTCCCCGACCTGTGTCCGCACGTCCGTTCTCTATGTCTGCATCTCTGTCTCTGCCCTGCATATAACAGGTGTCAACATTGCTTCTCAATTTCCCACCTGGCTTCCTGGGAGCCTCCTGTATGCATGATACTATGACCACGTCATGGCTGCTTTTAAAAATCTTTTTTAATAGCTTAAAGTTTTCAGGAAAAACTCCAAACATCTTACTTAGCCCTGAAGCTCTGCAATGGACTGAACATTTCTACTCTCCCAATACATGTACATTCAAGCTCTGACACACACACCCCAATCTGATAGTATAACAAGTGAGGTCTTTGGGAGGTAATTAGGTTTAAATGAGGTCATGAAGGTGAAGAAAAGGAAGAGACCCCAGGGTTTCTTCTCTCTGCCATGTGAAAACACAGCAAGAAGGCCACCATCTACAAGCCAGGAAGAGTGTTCTCAATGGGAACCAAATAAGCCTGCACCTTGATCTTGGACTTCCCAGCCCCCCAGAGCTATGAGAAATGAATTTCTGTTGCTTAAGTCACCCCATCTATGGTATTTTGTCATAGCGGCCTCAGGAGACTAGGGACAAGATTCATTAAGAACGAGACTGTCTACCACTTCTCTGCCCATAATTCTCACTCTGGCAGTTATCCCCAGAGCATGCTGTACTCTTCCACTTTTCCATCCTGTGGCGTGAGGCACTCCCTCTACCTGAAATGCCCTTGCTCTTTTCATTTCGTTAAAGTCCCAGTTGAAATCCATTTCAACTAACACTTCCCCCAGAAAGCTTTCCATGAGCCTCTGAGGAGTGCCCTGGCATCCGAGTGGAGCAAGGAGGCTGTATCTGGAGTGTGGAAGGAGCAGGAGGCTGAGACCTGCTGCTGCTGGCACCTGTCTCTAGCTGGAGTACCAATGACAGGCACGACAAGCAGACCAGGAAGAAGACAGCCCTTGTCCCTACTTTCCAGTCTCCCCCTAATGTCACCTATTTGCAAAACCTAACAGCAAGCCTGGGCTTCCCTGGTGGCTCAGATGGTAAAGGATATCCACCTGTAATGCAGGAGATCAGGGTTCAATCCCTGGGTCGGGAAGATCCCCCGGAGGAGGAAATGGCAACCCACTCTAGTATTCTTGCCTGGGAGATCCCATGGACAGAAGAGCCTGGCAGGCTTCGTCAGTGGGATCCTAAAGAGTCCAACACGACTGAGCGATTAACACACACACACACACACACACACACACACAAAGGCAAGCCAGCTAGAATACCTAACCATCCTGGTTTTCCCCAAACTAAGGGGTTTCCTGGGATGTAGGGCTTTCAGTGCTACAGTGGGGACAGTTGTGAGCAAACTGAGATAGTTCATTCCCTTAGAGTCTGCAAGCAAAAGAGAAATGTGATTTGCAGAGTCCCAGTCCCAGAATTGTGTAGGAAAATGGATTTGGAGCTGGGAGACAGTGAGTAAATGACTAGCATAATGAGTGATCAGTTAGTGTTATTTGAATTAATTACTGCATTGTCTGGATGATTGGGGGGGAGGGGTGTGCTAGGAACTGAGACTCCAGGTATTGGGAATGTGCTGGCAAGTTTATAATTTAGAGCCCTAAGCTAGCCTTCACCCAATGTTTCTATTTCACAACAGTCTCTTAAACATCTTTTCTGTTGGTAGTTCTGTTTAGATCTCTTATCTCGATTGCCTCCTGGATCATTTCCTAAGTTCTTCTGAAATGAGACACTCTGTGTTGCTCACCAGAGTCTGAAGGGTGGCTAGCACCTGAATCTCAGAGATACCTATTAGGTCTGGTAATGCAGCTTATAGTTAGTTGCATGATTCTTTCTGAGAACAGCTCTTCAAGGAATGTATACAGAATCAAATGAGTCTTAGTCATTAAAGTGTGGTCCACTGGCATCACTTGGGAGCTTGTTAGAAATGCTGAATCTCAGGCCCCTCCTCTGACCTAAGGAATCAGACTCTGCAAAGATGCCCAGATAAAATTTGTATGCAATTAACATATGAGAAGCGTCCATCTAGAGCAGAGGTTTTCAACCTTTGGAATGAATTTGGGAGCTTACAGATCTTCTCATGTCTGGGTGATAAGCTCAGAGATCATCAGTTGGTTGGGGTCAGGCAGACAGTCATATTTTTAAAGACCCCCAGGTGATTTTAATGGGCAGCCAGGATGGCAGACCAGTGATCCAGAGCCTGAATGAGATCCCAAGGCACCATACTGTTAGCTATCCAATTATCTCCCTTTTGCTGTGTACAGAGGCACAAAAATGAAATAACTGAGTCCCAATATGCTTGTTCCAGGCAATTTAATGATATTTCTGAGGCTGCAACTGAGGCCTCCTGACTCCTCCTGATTCAAGTCCTGACATACAACTATCACTGAATTTCCATTGACATTTGTAGTTATTTGTATACAAGAGACGCATACTTTAAGAATGCATCATCAGATATTTGATCAAGGTAAGGATGTTGCTGAATAACTAGGAGAATTATCTAGGGGTAAAGAACATGATCTGAATGAATCATGATCACAGAAACTCAGCTGGGCATTCATTCAAGCAGGACAAATTCTCTTGAACAAGGAGAAACTGTCGAGACTGTCCAAGTCTTTTTGTCTCTTAAAGAACCCATCAGTTGGGGATTGCTTCTTCTACATCCTACCATTTCAGTGCAACTTTGTTTAATTCAATAATTATTTATTAAGCATCCACGTGCAAGTTCCCTTGTACAAAGGTAAAAACACAGGACTGCTGCTTCAAATCTTTATTAGGGTCAAATAGTGGTAGAAGTGAAAGACATATATATATATATATATATATGTATTTATATATACACAAACACTCTATATATATCCTAAATTGCATTAGAGAAGAATAGATAAATCAATACAGTAAGTCTCCTATATATGAATGAGTTCTGTTCCAAGAGTGCATTCATAAGTCCAGTTTGTTCTTAAGTCCTACAAAGTAAGCGTAGGTACCCAACTAACACAATCGACTATAGAGTACTATAATGTAATAGGTTTATAATACTCTTCACACAAGCGATACATAGAAAACAAACACAAAAAATTTAAAAAAAATTAATCTTACAGTACAGTACCTTGAAAAGTACAGTGGTATAGTACAAAAGCTGACTGCCAGGGGCTGCACTGAGTGACCAGGCAAGAAGAGTGACTGACTGCAGGAGGGAGAGGAGGTGGGAGATGGTAGAGCTGAAGGACCGTCAGCAGCAGGAGATGGAGGGCAAGCTGCAATGTCACTCACTCCTGACACTGATGGAACATGCATTAGCATCTTTGAAAGTTTGCATCTTGAAGGTTCATATATAGGGGGTCTTACTTTAACGTGGACTTAAAGAGAAGTATGCCACATGCAAGTCCAAGGAGATGGATTATCAAGTGTTTTTAGTGGAGGCTTGAGGATGGTCTTGAGGATCAGTTTGGGTTTTCATGTGAACAGATGGTGGGAAGAGTAGTTCAAAAAGAGGGAATGGTGATAAACAAAGACCTGGATGTAGAAGTACTTGGGTGAGGTGACGCTAGTGCAAAACAGGAGATGAAGCTCAAGGGGAAGATTGGAGGCCATATTATGGACACGTGTGGATGCGTGCCAAAGCCAGAACTTAGAATGTATTTAGCTCAACAGGATAGATCACTGAAGAATTTTAAATGTATTTAAGCCCTGTGGAGGGTGAATGAAGGTTCTTGGGCAAGATTGGAGGCAGGCAGCAGATCACTATGCCAACAGTCCAGATCAGAGTAAGGTGATTCTGAAGTTGAGTGGTATTTCGGGGGAAAGGAAGAAGGGCATAATACAAAATTCATTGGATCTAGGCCTTAATTAGCCCATTTAGGAGAACATTTATGGGGTAAGTAGACATTATGTTTACACTGGTTAATTGAAAGTACATTTCCCTGGGGCTAAATTACAGTGAACACTATTAAATCACAATTAAGGTCTATCTGGATATCTACACCATTATGGATTTTGTGGGTGTTGGGACTGGCTCAATTTATTGTTGAACAGCAATATTTTTCAAATTTCCCAGTATTTGCAAAACTAACTTCAAGCAGAAGCTCAGAGCCAACCTGAGGTTACTGGTTGAGGAAGACCCAAAGTCCTTAGCCCTTCAGGATGACCTCAGATGCCAAGGAGCCATGAGGGGGTTTCAAGGTGTAAGACTGCAGAACTTGTCACCACTTGGGGCTTTGACAGATCTGAAGAGAGGTGGGACCATGTTATTCAAATGAAGGCTTCCCTCACACAGCACAGAAGGACCTAAAAGACCAGAAAATCCACAGAGTTAAAACGCATTGAACCTCCAGCTCAGCAAATCAGTGTAGAGAACAAGAGCTACAGAAACACAGATATAATTTATTGATTCCCTTCAATTAGCATTTATTTTGCCTTAATCATAGAGCCCCAGATGTGCTGTGAAGTCAGAACAATGGCAAAGATGAATTAACAGACTCAGGCTCAAATTCCATCGTTTTTCACTTATGTGACCTTGCTTAACTTCTCCAAACTTTAGTTTCCTCAGTTAGCAAAGGGGCAAAATAATAGTGCTTGCCTCTCAAAGTTGTAGGAGAGTTACATAAGTAATAATTATATACATATAAATATTAATATCACATATGTAATAGTGTGATTATATACAATTATTATAATTCCATATATATTGCTAATAATTATATGATATATGAGCATTTATGTCTGGGGTTTCCCTGATGGCTCAGATGGTAAAGAATCTGCCTGCAATGTAGGAGACTCAGGTTTGATCCCCAGGTCAGGCAGATCGCCTGGCAAAGGGAATGGATACTGACTCCAGTATTCTTTCCTGGAGAATTCCATGGACAGAGGAACCCAGTGGGCTGCAGTCCATGGGTCACAAAAAGTCAAACACAACCGAGTGACTAATATTTTCTCTTTACTTTCATGTCTGTAAGTTGCTCTAAGAACTCAAACCTTGCCAACTATAAGAAATCTTCTCTAATAATACCCAAATCCATATGATGATGGAAGTCACAGTAGCATATTAGTAAAAAAGTCACAGAATTTGAAATCAAGCACTAGAATTTGAGTCCCAGCCTCTAGCATTAAAAGCTAGCTATGGGATCTTCTGCAAGTCACCTGCCTTCTTTGAACCCAGAATGGACAACCTGGCTCTGAATCCAGCCAGCTCGGTATTGTATAAACCTAAATGTTGATGGGAACAGAACTGCAGGGTGAGACATGGCATAAGTAAACAATTAAAATGACCCGGGGCTTATCAGAAAAGACTTCTTAGAGTTGACAAGATTTGAGCTTAGAGTGATTTATAGACATTAATGGAGAAGAAATCAAGAGAAATATGTATAAAGGACTGATGACTGGAATTAGCAATTCATGTGCAAGAGAGATAAAACACATTTGCCTAGAAGTGGAAGAGTCTTGCTGGAATGTAATTGGGGGAAAAAAAAGCTTACTAAGTGCTTGCTATAGTTCTAAGTGCTTTAGGTATTTCAATGTATTTTACCTTCAACAAAGGCTGTGAGATGGGTATGCAGTTAACTCCAATTAACAGATAAAGCAACCTGGCTAAGATAAGTTGCTTTACCTGTTAGTCCAGGGCCATCTACAACTAGAACCCAGGTAGTCTGGATGCATCTGTCAGATCCTTAACTACTATGATACATTGCCTTGAGGTCAGGTCAGAAAGATGGGGATCTCTTGAATTAGTCTTACAATGTGAAAGTTCCATGAGAACAGAGATCACACCTGTCTTGACCATTATGACACCCACAGTGCCTGGCACATAGTGGAGACTCAGTAAATACTTGTTGAAAACGTGAATGGAAGTGTAACTGAAAGGGGGAGTCTAGATGCTCACCACTCAAAGCCATTAAAGAGGCCAGGTTGGTAGAAAGGAAAATTTGCTTGTTTTGGATGCTGGCAGTCAGTGGGGACAGAGGACTCCTGTCGAAGGGCTGACTCCCCCTTCCACCGACAATCGGGGTTGGGGGGAGCTTTTATAGACAGAGGGAGGGGGCTACATGCAGAAACAGCACAGCTCTGACAGTCATCTTGTGGTCATCGGTGGTCAGAGCAGTGCCATCTTGATTGATTTAGGTACAATTAATCTTCAGTTCCACGGTTGGTTTGTTCCCATTTCCTTGAGGCCAATTCTTGGAATTGTGGCCGTTTATATCATGCCTGCAGTCTGGTCATTCTGTGATTGACTTCTTCCACCTGGTGGGAGTTTCAGTATCTATAAGACAGCTCACAGGATATGGCTCAGAATATTATCTATAGCCCTTGAGGAGGAACTAAAGGTCCTTGACTTTGCTTAATGACTAGTATAATTTGGTCTCCTGTGACTGTTTTCCTTTGTTTCTGCATTATCTCACTTCCCTGATTAAACTTGTTCTTTGGCTAAGTTTTTTCCAGAGAAAAAGGGCAGGCAAAGGACATGGGGGACAAGGACCTTAGGGTCCTGCTCCGTTTCAGAGCACTTGGCAGGGCTATCTCTTCTCTTTCTTTGGAAGTCCATCCTGGGGTGGAACCTTCCAGTGCTCTGGGACTGGGCCAGTGTGATGGGCAGAACACTGCTCAGACATAGCAGAACTCTCAGAAACTTCTTAAACTCCAAGAAGAGGATAGTCTGGTCCACTGAAGACACAGTAGCAGCACTCTCTTGGTGGCAAAGATGAATTTGTAACAGTGAGAAAGAATAGAAAGGGTGTCATTTTATATCTTTTGAAAATAGGATAACAATATTTCATTGGTTACCTGATGCCTTGGAACAATAGCAGATTAAGGGCTTGGAGTCTTACTCCCTTTTCCCTTCTCTCATGTTAAATCTGGCTGCATTTGTTCAGTCACCAGGTTCAAAGAGACTTCCCTCCCCCGAATAGCCCTTCCAATCCTGCCAGCGATGGGAAGACACTGGTTGAGCTGGCATCTATTTTGCTTTACATGAGACAAGAAGGATTTGTAACAGAAACCATCAAACCCCAATAACAGGTCCTAGACCTTATTTAATGGGCTTCTAGAGACCTGCAACGGAAGATTTGTCTAAAAAGGAACCTTGCCTAGAAGGTATTCAGAGTAGGAAGTTCAGCGCTCTCATGGGTACAAGGCCATGTTCACTGATAACTACTTAAACATCATGCTGTGGCTCTGCTGTAAACTTCTCCATACCTAGAGGGGGCTTGGAAGGGAAAGGGTAGTGATTGGGCTATGGTCAGTATAGAAACTGATGCTGACGGCGGACTCTATTTCTTTAGCAAGAATGATAATGGCTTATATCAGTGTGGCAAGCAAGTCAAATTCCCTAGCCATGTTTATATACTATAGTTTATTTCAATACACCTGGAAGCAGTACTAGGACCTTCATTTTATAGATGAGGAAACCAAAGCTCAGAGAGAAAATGCCTAAACTAACCCCTGGTCTGGGTTCTCTTCTACTTTTCACCTTGCTGCTTCTACCTAAAACCATTACCATGACATTTGATAGAGAATGCATAGCTCCATGGGCTTCCCAGGTGGCACTAGTGGTAAAGAAGCTGCCTGCCAATGCAGGAGACATTAGAGATGTGGGTTCGATCCCAGATCCCCTGGAGGAGGGCATGGCAATCCATTCCTGTATTCTTGTCTGGAGAATCCCATGGACAGAGGAGGCTGATGGGCTACAGTCCATAGAGTCACAGAGTCAGACACAACTGAAGTGACTTGGCACACATGCATACACACATAGCTCCTGCTGCTCCAACACCTAGACTGTCTTCTCAATCATACCCACACCCAGCCGCTCCACACACATACACAGATGAAGACATATGTTAGTTTCTTCCAACCATTACATGATACTTCTTAATATCTATATGAGCTTCCCTGGTGGCTCAGATGGTAAAGATGCAATGCGGGAGACCTGGGTTTGATCCCTGGTTTGGGGAGATCCTCTGGAGGAGGGCACGGCAACCCACTCCACTATTCTTGCCTGGGGAATCCTCATGGACAGAGGAGCCTGGTGGGCTACAGTCCATGGGGTCACAAGGAGTCAGACATGACTGAGTGACTCAGGACAGCACAGTATCTATATATCGTATTTTACTTGTCCATATGGATTCCTATGTTGACTCTAACTCCCCACGGTAACAATCAAACCCACTCCAAAGAAACTGTTGTGCGTGCCTTTCAAAGAAACTGCATAAGAATTTCCCTGGTATATATTTCAGAATCTAGTCTCTGGAATGTATTTATATATTGGCCTGGAGTAAATGAGGCTTCCCAGGTGGCACAGTGGTAAAGAATCTGCCTGCCAATACAGGAGGCACAAGAGACGCGGGTTCAGTTCTTTGGTCAGGAAGATCCCCTGGAGAAGGAAATGGCACCCCATTCCAGTATTCTTGCCTGGAAAAGCCCATGAACAGAGGAGCTGGCAGGCTACAGTCTATGGGGTCACAAAAAGAGTCAGACATGACTGAGCGACTAAAAAACAACAACAATCTTGTCTTTTGACCCCTTTCCCCGTCTTCCACAATAAGGCTTTGAGGACAAGCCAAGAGAGAGCAACAAGGAAAAGGACAGAAATAAGAGGCTGGAGAAGTGAATTGAGGGGAAGTTTGCTGCTGGTTCAAAGAGGAGGAGTTCCAAGCTAACACAAGAGGGAGGCTTGTTCTCCACCCCTCTTCCCTCTTCAGCCCGGTTTCTGGGCCTTTTCTCTCTTCTAGAGCAAAATCCTGACAGTGTGCCATGCACTTGCGAAAGGATAATTACATCTGTATCCCTGGGAGAGACAGGCCTGGTGTCAGCAGGGAGGAGTCTGATGTGGATGCAAATGGAGCTAAGTGCCGCATGTGCAAAGCACTGACAGCTCCTGAATTAAATCCTGGACCAGACAGTTCTCTGACCAAAACTTTACCTGGAACCCTTTTTAACTCTGAGTCAGAGAAAGATTTAAAAAACAGTAGCTTTACCTATCTACCCAGCTGTGCTTTCTGTCAAAGGAAGAGAAATGACTGAAAGCTCCTTAAGAGAAAGGTGCATGTCCTGGACTTCAAGTGGTGGCTCAGATGGTAAACGGAGGAGGGCATGGCAACCCACCCTGCTACTCTTGCCTAGAGGCTGAAGTCCATAGGGTTGCACAGAGTCGGACACAACCGAAGCGACTGAGCAGCAGCAGATGGTAAAGAATCCGCCTACAATGCAGGAGACCAGGGTTCAATCCCTGAGTCGGGAAGATCCCCTAGAGAAAGGAATAGCTACCCCAAGAACACTCGAGTATTCTTGCCTGGAGAATCCCATGGACAGAGGAGCCTGGTGGGTTACAGTCCTTGGGGATGCAAAGATTCAAACCCGACTGATCGATTAACACTGTCACTTTCACAATTGAGCACCAGGCACTCAGTGGCTACCGTGAAACTTGCCTGGTGCTGTTCTCAAGGTGACACAGAACCCACAAGACAACCAGGAAGGATTGTCTAGCAGTGATTCCACAATTATTTCTTTTTTTCCTTTAATATTTATTTATTTGTTTGTTTATTTATTCATTTGGCTGTGCTGGGTCTCAGTGGCAGCACGCGGGATCTTTAGTTGCAGCATGCAAACTCTTAATTGCAGCATGTGGGAGCTAGTTCCCTGACCGGGGATCAAACCTGGATCCCTGCATTGGGAGCATGGAGTCTTAACCACTGGACCACTAGCAAATTCCCTAAAGTTACTGCATATAATCATCTAAACTCCTCTCCAGACACCTGTTTGTGGCCTTAAAAGAGAAAGGAGGATCCACATGGTTGTTAAAGTGTTTTGTTCTTTCATTTTCCCCAGGTATAGAGACACTTTAGTCAAGTGTTAGCCACTGGACCACCAGGGACGTCCTACACCTATTTCTATCTCATGTGTTGGGGGGGTACGTTCTCCCTTACCTAGTGATCAATGAACAGGTCCCCCAAACTCCAGACTAAGAAGGAGAAGGGGTGCAACCTAATTTCTGCTCAAATGTAACCACAAGATCATCATTATTTTCTTAAAAAGACAGTCAAGTTCCTAAGCACTTACTTTTGAAATGCAAATATGTTTTCTAACACCATGAGGGAGATGCTGTAAGAAAAGATGATAGTACTAGATGCTCAGCTGTTAGAGATGGGAAGGGCGACATGATTGCCTTCAGGCCCAACTGGGACTCATCTCCTCCTTCACACTCATGCCAAGAATAGATGAAAGGTTTTGTTTTACTTTGAAAAGAAAAAGGGCAAAAGGGAGAACAGGAAACTGATGCCCGGGAAAGAGAGCCAACCTGCCTCCTCTCCCCCTAAAATAAGACTCAAGAGAAGCAATTAAAAGAAGTTACTAATAACAAGAGATGACAAGGCAGAAGATGTGTAAGTCTGAATAAGCCATCATGTCGTAAGTAGACCTTAGCTATAAGCCAAGAAAAATCTGAAGAGATCGGATTTCAGCTTAATAGAAGGAATAGCTTTTTAACAAGTGGGATTTTTTTTTTTAATCAGTTATAAAAAGAGCTGCCTATGAATATGCTGAAATCCTCTTTTTTGGATATGTTTAAGCAAAATCCCTCTCCCTTTCGGTGTTTCTAGAGAAAATATTTCTGCTTTGGGTTAAATGCAGTATGATGTCTTCTAATTCTAAAATGATTATGTTCATATAGATTTTAAAATTCAATAACAGCTTCTAAGTAAAAATGTGTAACATGATGTCCTGCCTTGAAGCAGTTGCACAACATTCTGTTTCTCTCTCTCCAACAACCCCAGGGATGCAAGCTGCATTCTCCCCTCTGCCTGTTGGAGTTTCTCTTCTCCAGATGGTCAAAAGGCAGGATGAAAGGGAAAGTGAAAGTCGCTCAGTCGTGTCCGACTCTTTGCGACCCCATGGACTATACACTTCATGGAATTCTCCAGGCCAGAATACTGGAGTGGGTAGCCTTTCCCTTCTCCAGGGGATCTTCCCAACCCAGGGATGGAACCCACATCTCCTGCATTGCGGGCGGATTCTTTACCAACTTTACCAATCAGGGAAGCCCGTAGGGCAGAATGGGACACAGAAATATTAGGTATTTCCCCATCCTACTATCTCTGAAAATATGCAAAGGGAGCCTTCCTACTTGGGGGATTTTCCCCTATTTTTCATTATGCGAATGCAAACAGCAAGAACCCAAACTAGCCGGGAAGAAAGCGACAGTTTCCAGAATTCTACTATGGATTCACTTTCTGTGCACCTGACTCCACTTCTTATGTGATTTGTAGTGAACACAGACATTTCTAACCTTTTATAATAACTGAGGGTAGATCTAATCAATGCTCTTCTTACCCTCACATCCTATCCTTTTCTTGACCAGGTAGAGTCTCTTTCTCAGGGGAAAGCCCTTCCCTTTAATGCGTTGCCCTGAAGCCACAGGCAGGGTCAAGCTCTCAGTGGAAGCTAGTGGTCATTGTAGTTCATCCTGGTTTCAAGTACCTCATTCCTATCTCAGAAAACGCCAGTCTAGGGAAGAGAATGCTCATTTTTTTATGTAACTACTGTATTCCAAGCTCTAAGACAGACATTCTGTGTCTGTATTTTGTTTAGCCTTCACAATGACCCTAAAAGTAGGTGCTTTCTCCACTAGAATACTTGTCCTTTAATTTTAGCAGCCAAAGCCCCTTGAGAGCCCTGAGTGCTGAGATAAGACCAAGACTGATTTGATTATTAGAAGCTATGGAATCTTTATCTTCATTGTGTTCCCTTACATCATGGGGATGGACAATGAAATATCACAAGTAGGACTAAAAGGAATATTCATCAATGTATAAATAAGTCACACTATAATGGTGTACCCCCTGTTCCAGTTTATGCTCTCTGATGGCGTCATTTCACAGTTCATGCCAAGGTCACCTCGACGTTCACCTCCCCTGCTAAGAGACAGCAGGAAAGAAGGAAGGACTGAGGTTGCCAGGCAGCCTTTATTGGTTATTCATATATTCTTCTCCTTGGTGGTCGCATCCAACAATCTTACCTCTTCCTTGTATATTTTAGTCATAGTACAGCACCTGCTTGAGAGCCCGATTTCCAGATGGATTTGAGGTCTTTTCATGTTGGGATATGAAATGACACCATTTGAATTCCCCATCCCACATCCTAAGGTGAGCCTTAATGGATCAAATGCATACTGAAGTTACAGAAACCAGCTGTATGTATACATATATCCCCTCCCTCTCTTGGACCTCCCTCCACCCCATCCCACCCTCGAGGTCATCACAGAGCACAGAGCACCTGTACTATACGACAGCTTCCCACTGGCTCTCTGCCTTACACACGGTAGTGTATATATGTCAGTGCTACTCACTCAGTTTGTCCCACCCTCTCCTTCCCTGCCCATGTCCACAGTGTCTTCTCCATGTCTGTTCCTGCCCTGCAAATAGGTTCATCAGTACCATTTTTCTAGATTCCTCATATGTATGTTAACCTATAATATTTGTTTTTCTCTTTCTGACTTATTTCACTCTGTATGACAGTCTCCAGGTCCACAGGTGATTCTTAATAGGTAAGGGTATTTGTGCTGCAACAGTACCTAGTCCTATGGAACTAAAGTAAAGTAGATCCTAGCAACACGCTCAATCGTCGGCTCCCTGTCCTATGTTCCTTATGCAATGAGCTCAATTTAGCTCCTCCCATTGTGATTATCTGCTTTTAGGCAAACTCACACCCCAAAATAGTATTTTATTCCTACTTTGTAGAAAAGAAAACTGAGACTTCTAGAGTTTCAGTAAGTTCGTCAAAGCTGTGTGACTCTAGGATCACATTAAATATTCAAGTTATTGATGACACACAGAAAAGACCACCCTTCCCTTCAATAATCTACATGCTGTCAAGATCCAAAGACGCTTATGCATCCAACCCCCTCCACAAAGACGTCCAGGCTCCTGCAATACACAAAGCTTTCTCCATTCTGTGTGCCACATAATTTAGTACCTAATTAGATATTGTCTTACGGTATTGTCGTAATTGCCTCAAGTGTATTTATTCTGCTTCCCCATTAAGTTTATCACAGAGATTCTTGAGGGTAGAATTTTCCTCTTATGTCTCTCCTTTTCCACCCCATCCTTTTCCCACTCCACCCCTAGAGCATAGCAGTAAAATCGTAAGAGCTAGTCCAGTCTGAGCTGTCCTTGGGGCATATGGGCATGGCAGTGATACAAGGCATTACAATAAAAGAGCATGTACAAATACAACACAGGGCATCCCAGGGGGCTCAGTGGTAAAGAATCCTGCTAATGCAGGAAATGTTGAAGCTGCAACTCCAATACTTTGGCCACCTGATGTGAAGAGCTGACTCATTTGAAAAGACCCTGATGCTGGGAGAGATTGAGGGCAGGAGGAGAAGGGGATGACAAAGGATGAGATGGTTGGATGGCATCACTGACTCAATGGACGTGGGTTTGGGTAGACTCTGGCAGTTGGTGATGGACAGGGAGGCCTGGCGTGCTGCAGTTCATGGGGTTGCAAAGAGTCAGACACAACTGAGCGACTGAACTGAACTGAATGCAGGAGACACTGGCTTGATCCCTGGATCAGGAAGATCCCCTGGAGAAGGAAATGGCAATCCACTCCAGCATTCTCACCTGGGAAATCCCATGGACAGAGGAGCTTGGCGGGCTACAGTCCATGGGGCCACAAAGAGTCGGACACAACTGAGCGACTGAGTGTGAGCAGTAATACTGTATGATGGAAAGGGCACTTAAAGACACTTCTGTCTTCCTTTCCTCTTCACTAGCTCTATAACACTGGGAGAGACCAATGCCCTAGCTGGACCAGTTTCCTCACTGATGAAATGCAGATATTGAGCTAGATGATCCCCAGTGTTCCTCTAGCCTCATGAATCTGTCTCTGTTGAAGGAAAAGGGGACCCTCATGAATAAAATCCAAGCTGAGCTCCCTGGATCCTGAGGAGGGTTGGTGAGCAAGTGGTTGCAGACAGGTGCCACAGCCGTGATGTTAGAAGCAGATCAGAAGCAGTTCCCAACCATGCCTCACTCCTGGGGATTCCTGTTTGCCTTCCATCACAAGCCATGAAGGTGGTAGATGCCTGAACCCACTGGGAGGTCCTCAAAGGAGTCACAATTATGTAAGCTCTGCAGGACCGCTGAGTTTCAAGGGAAGGCTGGAGGCAATGTTCTTTTTCTGAGAAGTGAATTAGAAAAGGTAACCTTGATAACTGTGTTGTATCAATCTCATCAACCAAACTGATCATTAAAAGCTAAAAGCTTGGATTCCCCAAAAGGGAATTGATAGACTGCATAGGTACCTCTACAGGGACTCATCATAATCCAACATTAGTTAATGTACCATTACAGGATCCACGTAGTTAATGGAATTTCATTGGGGTTTGAGGTTTTTCCTGAGTTGTTTAAATTGCCTCTATCATGAATGACTTCTTGAATTAAAAATTAAATGGACTTTCAAGTATTTAATTAGATACATCTATTACTGAAGTGGGGAAAACAACTGAAATTCACCTTAGAATTTTTTATTTAAAGGAATACAGTACATGTTCAAGATGACAAACATTTTGTTAATAGATTTAAATATAGCTGCTTTTAGGAATAAAACAGTAGCCAGAATTTTCTTCTCTGGTTCTTTCCCTCGATTCGACAAGTCTTTTTTAAATTTTATTTTTAATTGGAGTATTATTACAATATTGTGATGATATCCATCATACATAAACATGAATCAGCCATCGGTATACGTGTGTTCCCCCAACTCCTGAACTGCCTTCCCACCTCCCTCTGCATCCCACCCTTCTAGGTCATCACAGAGCACCAGCTTTGGGTTTCCTGCATCACACAGCAAATTCCAACCTGTCACTTTACATATGGTGATGTATATATTTCAATACTACTCTCTTAAGTCATCCCACCCTCTCCCTCCCCAACCATAACCATAAGTCTGTTCTTTATGTCTGTGTCTCCTTTGCTGCCCTGCAAATAGTATCATTAGTACCATCTTTCTAGCTTCCATATATATGCATTAATATACGATATGTGTCTTTCTCCTTTTGACTTACTTTCGATTTGACAGTCTTAAAGGCACCTTAGTTTTTATCCTTTTGGGCTCTTTAAATGCTGTGAATCTCACAAAAACCCATTATGAGAGTATGAAATGGATGTAGAATGAGGGTCAGTGATGGTGAACTGCCAGATGTAGCAAGCTAAGAAGCTTCCAGAAGAGAACAGAGCTTTTCCCTGCCCTTATGAGCTGTGAAGTAGGGTAGAAACAGTGTGGCAGGTGCATGAATTTCTGTAGGAAACCCAGGGATCTTTCTGGTCTGGGTGTACAGCTGCCTTTGTCATAACCTTCTTTAGAGAGGGAACAATGGTTATGCCCATAAGCCTCCTTCTCTGGCCAGAGGGGATCCCAAGTGTCTCCTCTCTTCCATCCACTACACCTGGGGATCATCTCCTTTTAAGGTAACTCTCCCAGATCACCCTATTGCTTTGGGTTCTTTTTATCCCATCTTCTCTGCTCACGTGCCATCTTGATTTCTCTCGCCTGCTGCCTCTAAAGTCAAGACTTGGTCCCTTCTTATTATATAGGTTTTGTAGCCATATTTTGCAGGGAAATAAACAAGGAATGCAGAGGGGAAATGGAAAAAAAAAATAGGACACCTGGTAAAGTTAGCTAAATTCTGGGATGACATAAGGATGATAACAAGTGTTTATGAAGGACTCACTGTGTGCTGGGCATGGTGTTCCTTTCTCTGTATATATCATCATATCATCTTGTTTAGTGTTCTTCACCACCCCATGAGGCATCATTATTATCCTCATCTACCAATGGAGAAACAAGGGCTCGAGGAAGTTATGATGTGATTTATGCAATGCCAAATAGCAAGTAAGTGGCAGAATTGAGATTTGTCTCTTATTAAATACTCCATGTCCATAACTGCTGTACTGCCTCTTTTCTGAAAAACAAACATAACTCAAACAAAAACTATATAATTGCTCATATCTGTCTGAGATGGTCATGGGGAGTCTTCTCTTCAATTTTTTCTTCACAGTATGTTTTCAGACATCCTTCTCCATGGTCCTTGGCCTAAAAGTGAAAGACATGCTATTATCTATCTTAATAAATGCCCCCAATCTTAGTGCATAGGCACACCTGAACATTCAGAGCCTCATATTCTGCCCTTTGTCTCCAGTGATCTGTTTGGAGCCTTGAGACCTTAAGTTTGGGGAATTCTATCCCTTGACCCCTCTCCTGTCTAGGGCTGGTCTCTGAAGGCCGTTTCCACATAATCTCCACATCTTCTCTGCCTTTTATATCACTTATCTGGGCCATGTCCTCATTCTTAACCAACTTCCTTGATTTGGAACAACCCACTCATCTTAATTTCCACCCCCTCCTGCTGATTCTGGGGACAGAAGGAGAAGGCAGACCTGGAAAAGAGTAGTACATCCACAGAATGTAAATATCAGGGTAGCCACACCAGATCAGAGGCCAAATAAACCAACAGAAAGGACCTAGAACAAGCCAGATGGGATAGGGTGGAGTTAGATGAGTGATAAAATTCTTAAGAGCCAACAAGAAAACATCAGGGGCTGAAGCCTGGAGAGAACAGTGAATTGTCAAGATGAGCTGCTGCTACCCAACCCAGCAGAGGTCTGAGACTACAAGTTGTTCATCTCTGTGGTCTGGTGCCTGCAACATAGTACTGAATAGCTTGGTGAATGAAGGAAATGAAAGAACATATAAACAAACTAAAGAAAGAAACGTGGCCAGTGTTAATCAGAGAAGAGACATTAGCATCAGCATAAGACAGACAGTTGTCTGATAGCCCTGCTGTCACTCATGATCATGGTTACAGACTGAGGCCCACCGAGCTGAGGACATGAAGGGTGAGAGGCAGGCTCTTAGGGGCATGGGATGAGATGCTCATCTGAGTCTGGTCTTCTGATAAACATCTGCTTCCAATCTTACCTTAACTCTATATTTTCCAACCTTCCCTCAATCCAGGAATTGCCACAGTCATTTGTGTACTTTGCCTTCTGCAGATGCAGTATGATGTAGTGGAATGGACATGAAATTTGGGAGCTGAGAGCCTTGGGTTCAAATGCCTTCCTGGCTAAGTCACTTACCAGCCTTGCATCACTGGGCAAGTTAATTAACCCTGAAACCTTGATGAGGACCAGTATTCTCAAATGTCCCTGCTACTGGTCAGAGTGCAGAGTAAAAGATCCATCATGTCAGTTCCCTTCTCATGTCTCTAGGAGGCATAGCCAACATTTCTTCAAGGTCACAAAGAAAGTCACTTAGCAGAATCTGGAATTGAACTTGGATCTCCTGTCCACACATGAATGCCACTCTACATGAAGACATTAATACTTCTCAACAGAGGTGAGCATCAGAGATAAAAATAAATTCTTCACTGACTAAGAATATTAGAAAAACAAAAGAGTACAAAATCTGGAAGGATTTGCTTTGATGATCTATTGAAATAAAGCAAAAGATTCCACACATAAGTGAGAGCATATGGTATTTGTCTCTGTCTGACTTATTACACTTAATACCCTGTAGATCCATCCAAAGTGTCACAAATGGCAAGATTTAACTTTTTATGGTTGAGTAATATTCTGTTATGTGTGTGTATCTGTCTGATAGATGTCCACTTAACATCTATCTATCTCTATGTGGAATCTAAAACACAAGCAAAGCGAAATAGACATCAATAGAGAAAATAAGGGCTTCCCTGGTGGCTCAGATGGTAAAGAATCTGCCTGCAATGCAGCAGACCAGGGTTCGATCCCTGGGTAGGGAAGATCCCCTGGAGGAGGGCATGGCAACCCACTACAGGATTGCTTGAAGAATCCCCATGAACAGAGGAGCCCGGCAGGCTATAGTCTATAGGGTCACAAAGAGTTGGACATGACTGAGTGACTAAGTACACTCAGCAGCACAGAAAATAAATGAGTGGTTGTCAGAGGAGAGGGAGGGTGAGTAGGTGAAGGGGATTCAGAGGTATAAAATAAGTAAGTCATGTGGATGTAATATACACAGTAAGGAATGTGGTCAAAAATATTGTTAGACTTATCATAGTGATCATTTCATAATGTATGCAAATATCAATCTACTATGTATTCAATAGTACACATAAAAGTAGTATAATATTACATGTCAACTACATTTCAATGAAGATAAATAGAACAGAAAAAAAGCAAAAGATGGGGCATTCATGCATATTTTAATTTCTCAGGAGCTCATAAGGCAGTCACTAACAGATATTCTGGGCATTAGAGTCGCAGCTCAGAAGATCAGACTATTAGTTACCGAGTATTCACTCTGTGTTCAGAACTCTGAACAGAACTCTGCATCAAGTTCTGGGTTCTTCCAAACAAATCTAGGCAGTAGGTATTATCATTCTCAGTTACAGAGGACGAAACTGAGGCTTAGAGGGTCAAGGCATCTTGCTTAGAAACACGTGGCCAGCCTGTTGTCAAGCCAGGAGTCCAGCCCAGTCATTCCTATGTCTTTCTAAATCCTGAGCTGCATCCTCCTCATTTCACCACCTTCTGGCTACATCGGAAACTGTAACCATAATGTTTCACAGCCTCGGAGGTGAAAGGGGCTCATTCTTATCCTGGAGGCTTCCGGTTCCCCCCACTGGGAAATGCAATGGTTGGATGAGTGACCCCTAAGGATCGTTCTCCTCTAGTTGAAGAACACACGTGACCTCAGTCAGAGCTGGCATTGCATTTCAATAAACAAGTTAAACACTTGCTAGTAATCCTGGGGAAGAAACGAGTTTGCTGATGGATATGTTTCTGACCTGACTTGGGGATCACTGGGGGAAATCTTAATCTCTTTGAATGTTTGGTTAAACATCCCTAAGCCTTGTGTGAATTAGACTTGGGACACACGCCGGCTGGTCTGCTCTGTATTTGACTTGCTGTACCACCTGCTGTCTGCCCTTTTTATTCTCTGCACAGGCTTTTCCTGGAAATGGCCGTGCGCTCAGGACTAAGCATGGCTTCCTGGGTCTATCTGGAGCCCTGAGGTTGAAATGAATAGAGTTTTAATTCTGTGAAGGGCCGAGAGATTGGAGTAGGCGCGGCAAAGATGGGCTCTCCAGATTGGGCAGTCTTTGGATGAGAAGACGGCCCACAGAGCTTGAAGGAGATATGTTTTAAACCAGTAAGATGGAGAGCTTTTTTCCCTGCAGGCCATAAACTAATTGAGCTAGATGTCTGAGAATTCTCAGAGTTATCTGGGAGATGCGACAGGAGGAGAATAGAAACATATTCAGTAAAGGGAAAGTGATGTAAGAAGATGGAGAACTTTTAAAGGGCTGATATTAGGTAGCATTTGACTAAGAGATCTAGGACCATCCAACTCCCACCAAGACCCACCGCGTGATACCTTCCCAGGAGGAGACGAGGGACTGAGGTCAGCAAAAATACATGCTTTATTCACTGGAAGCTTTGGTTCTGAACCCCAATGCAGAATTGCAGGCAGAGTGGTTTGTACCTAGATTAGAGTCAGCCTGGGGTCTAGATTTAAAGGTATCTGAGTGGTCTCCATCTTCACTGACCAGTAGAAATATAATGCCAGTCACACATGTAATTTTACATTTTCTTATAGCCACATTTAAAAGATGTTAAAAAAAAAAAGACAAGTGCAATCACTTTTAATAATATATTTTATTTAACCCACAATACCCCCAAATACTTCAACATGTAATCAATGTCAACATGTAATCAGTTTAAAAAAGTTAAGGAGATAGGTTATATTCTTTTTTGTACTAGGTTTTCAAAATCTGGCATGTGTTTTATACTTACAGCCATCTCAGTTTTCAGTGGAAATACTTGATCTACATTTATATCTCATAAAAGTCACAATTGAAAAAGTAGGTTCACACAATGACTCATTCCAAAGGTACTTAAAAGTCTTCTAATAACTAAATCGAGTAATAGTTTTTATTTCAATGTAAATTAATTAAAATTAAATAAAATTTAAAATTCAGATACTCAGTCACATCAACAATATTTCAAGTTCTCAATGGCCCATGTGGTTACTGTACTGGGCAGCTCAAATCTATATCATTGCCTCATTTCTGACCATGGCCTGGAAGGGGGAAGGAGGGGTGGGTCTCAGGTTTGCAGCCCTGACAAGTAGCCAGCAGAGGGACTTCAGAGGCAGAGCTCTGAGCCTCGGATGACATACAGATTTCCAAATCCCAACCCTAGAAACTCCAGGAACTTCTCTTTCCAGATCAGATTTGCAGTTTACCCAGGACTGGATTAAGAACAATAACAACAATGCCTGTACATTGAGTTTCTACTGTGTGCCATTGTATTTGACGCTTTTTGTTACTCAGAGAGGTCAAGTGACTTGCCCAAGGTCACACAGCAGGTTAGTGTCAAGTCCAGGATTTACAGCCAAGTTTGTCTGACTCCAGCACTAATGTGCTGTTGCAACCCTGCCTCCCCATGGCAGCCCCAATATTAGAATTTTAGGAACTGCTGTGATGCCTGAGCTTACATTTAGTCCACCTGTCATGGTTATGGCCACATTAGAAGAAGACTTAGTTCCAGATGGTGCCCTTGGCATACCAGGCCTTGACCACAACCAGAATTAATGGAGTCCTCAGTAAAGAACATAAATGCAATTATTGTCTCGGAATGAATGTATCTCCTCTCTCATTGTTACAGGTTCCCAGCTCTCCCTAAAAGCCTTCAAAGGCTGACTTCATGCTGGACCCAGCATCTGCCCAGCGGCTAATGGATCTGAGCTGTGTTCATTAGGCAGCTTGCCCGCGCACAGTTCAGAGAGGAGGAGAGGGCAACAAAAGGATGCCTTTAAGCTAAAGGTTAATTTGCAATGCTTTAAAAGTATCTGACTATAGTGACAATAGACTGAACTGCACAAACACTGATGCAAATTTGAAAGAACCCGGTTGCCCACTTCCTTCCTAGAACTGACACATATCTATCTCCCCCTCCCTCTTTGAAGAGATCTTGGCGAAAGAGTAACTCTTAGGCCACAAGTTTCAAAAAGCTTATTCCTAGGTCTCTTCTTAAATAGCACATGACTCCTGACCTGACAAACTCCTACCCCACTAGCATGGTGCTCTGTTTCCTAGCACAAGCTGAACCTGACTTTGAAAATCCCGAGGGATGAGGCAGCCCAAGGCCACTCACCTCTAGACCTGGAAATGACCCCTGTGAGCAAAATGGGGCTTTGGCGGGCATGCTCAGCTTTAGGTTCTACAAGTCATTCTTAACCTAGTAGAACAGAAACCAAGCAACAGCTAGTCTAGGAAGGATGATGGGATGGCATAGACATTGGGGGAGGACAATGATGTGAGGAAATGTCAATAATAAGGTAGTGGTGAAGAACATCATCTCTGGATTAGGGTTTCTCAGCCTTGGCACTATTGACCTGTTGTTGTTTAGTTGCTAAGTCATATCTGACTCTTTTGCAATCCCATGGACTGTAGCCCACCAGGCTCCTCTGTCCATGGGATTTTCTAGGCAAGAATACTGGAGTGGGTTGCCATTTCCTTCTTCAAGGGATCTTCCCAGCCCAGGGATCGAACCTGCATCTCCTGCATTGGCAGGCAGATTCTTGACTACTGAGCCACCTGGGAAGCCCATCGACCTGTTAGGCTGGGTGATTCCTTATTGTGGGATAGGGGACTGTCCTGTGCCTTAAAGGATGGTTAGCAGCATCTCTGACCTCTCTCCACTAGAGGCCCCTAGCAGCCCCTGAAACCCAAATTGTGACAACCAAAAATGACTCCAGAAATTGCCTTTTTCCAGGAGGACAAAATCAGCCCTGGTTGAGGACCGTAGGTCTGGAGCCACCCACTTTCCAAGTCCGTATCACTCATGATGGGTGCCCTGGGCTGGCTGCCCAGCCTCTCTGCATTACTGTTCCCACTTCTGTAAGATGAACAGAATGCTTATTCCTAGCAGTGTGGTGAGGTCACAGTGAGATGATATATGCAAAGGGCTTAGTAACAATAAAGGCTAGTTCATTTAGGTGAAGAGTTTAGGATGCGTTTTTAAATCACCACAATAAGTCTATTTTATTGCTGACCATTATTATTCCCGTTGTGAAAGATGGCATTTTCCCAAAGTTGCAACAGTACTTTTCGTGTGCTTTTCCCAAACCTTGCTCCACTCTCACGAAGAGGAGGGGTCTATTTCCTCACCCCTGGAACCCAAGGGGACCCTTATGACTGCCTCGATGAAGAGAATGAAGGGGAAGAGATGCCATGTGATTTCCAAGGCTGGGCCATAGAAGAGGGAGCTTCCTCCAGTCCTCTCTTGGACACAACCTTGGGAGCTCTCAACTGACAAAATTGAATGACCCAGGAGCTGCGTGCTAGGCAGACCACATGGAGAGACCACAGAGATATAGAGAGATAAGCTTCCGTGCCCAGGCCTGGCTGTTGGAGTCTCCCCAGCCCAGGTGCCATACACCTGGGTAAACAAGGCATCAGGTGGCTCCAGCCCCAGCCTTTAAGCTGCCCTGGGTTGGCACTGAGAACAGCAGAGGTGAGTTGCTCCTGCTGAGCCCTGCCCGAATGGTGGATTCTTGAGCAAAATAAATATGGTTGTTTTAAGCCCCAAAGTTTTGGTTTGCTGCACAAAAATAGATAACTTTAGCAACCATTTGACAGGTGAGAAAACCACATGTCAGAAGGTACATAGCTAGTGAGTATCCAGGCTAGGATTTGAATGAAGGATCCTCTACCCCCTAAATGGTACTGCTTCCCTTTCATGGAACTTACCCCCAAGGTGGCAGGAGTCTGACCTTATAGGTGGAAATCCAGGAATCAGCTGTGGACAGTGTCAGTAAGGAGTGTGAATGGGTTGTACATCTGTGCGCAGCCCTGGGGGAGCCTGGGAACAGAGTAAAACAGAAGACTCATTTTCCAAACAGAAGCACAGGTCAGGGTGGGCCAGTATCAAAAGCATGTTTCAGAGCTGAGGCTATTTAAATTCCAAACGCCTCCGAGAAGGATGCATCCTGAGCTAGTGATTCTCAGCCTTGGCAGCTCACATCCCCTGGAGAACTCCTAAGAATCTGGATGACCAGAGTCCAATGACATTGGACCCTCTGGGGCAGAACCTGGGGCATCAGCATTCTTAAGATTCCCCCAGGTGGTCCCAGGGCTGCTGCTTTGGGGATGGGGTGGGATGAAGCTAGAGTTCAGGGTCGGTCCTGCAGTGCCTGCCATGGATCAAATGGACTGCAGAGCCCAGAAAGAGATGAGCTTTGAGGATTAGCTGCAATCTCTGGTTTGCTTTATGACGCTGTGAGGTGAATTAAAAATCAAACTCCATTTGGCTCCCAGTGAAGATGGAGATTCAGCAGATTGGGGGACTGGTAAAAAAGCCCCATTAATATGCTTCCTGGCAGAGACTCCATTTGATTCAGGGATGTGAATTTAGGCAGATGGGAAAGTGTTGCCTTGGCTGCAGAAGAGTGGGCAGAGGGTGGTTCTCCCCTTCTCTGTGGTTGGTGGGTAAGGGACAAGGACCGCCCTTTCAATACTAAGAGAGGTTGTTGTTGTCTAGTCACTAAGTCGTGTCCAACTCTTTTGTGACCGCATGGACTGTAGCCCACTAGGCTGCTCAGTCCGTGAGATTTCGCAGACAAGAATACTGGAGTGGGTTGCCATTTCCTTCTCCAGAGGATCTTCCCGACCCAGGGATCGAATCCATATCTCCTGCCCTGGCAGGCAGATTCTTTACCACTGAGCCACCAGGGAAGCCACACTAAGAGAGGAGAGTTGGTGAAATACTACCCTTTGACTTTTCTCACCTAATGTCTGAAGTAGGTTGGCATCAGTCGAAGCAGGATAAGGCGGAGGAACCAGTGGCAGAACTGGGCGGTCCTGGGTTTGAATTCTGCTTCTTTCTATCTCCAGGACAGGAGAAATTCTTCTATTTCTCCAAGCTTCAGTTGCCTCCTCTGTCAGATGAGAATGATCATAACACGATCAGGATGAAATGTGCAAGCGTGTACGATATACCAGCCCAGGGAGGGTACTGATGGGTTGCATTCATTCATTCATGTGTTTCTACGTTTGTCATTCATCTCTTTTTTGCCTCCACTCCTCTTCACCTCCTCATTGTTTGAAACATTAAGAATGAGAAACAGGTGCCCTGGAAAGGAGCCTGTAGCCATGTGTTAGATTAGAAGCTTCTCCATCTGTCCAAACTCCCTCACCCCTTTCACTGGGTGAACTCTTAACTTGAAAAACAATTCACATGTGGCCTGCTTTGGAAGCCCTGCTCCTCATCTATGTAGCTGCTCTCTGTTCCCACACCCCTGTGCTTCCCTGTGTAATGACATCCACCATGCTGAACTATAATGGCCAACCTACCTGCCCATTCTCCCCGTAGACTGTGAGCCTAGCCCTGGATGTGGCATTTCACAAGCACTCAATATGGTTTCTGTGCAGTCACTTATTCAATCAACTGATGTCACATCCCTCTTCTGGCCTCAACTTCCCCATCTGTAAAGAGGGTTGGCATAGCTGTATTCTAGGAATAGTTCCAGCTCTAGTGTTTGGTCTCTCTGTGGAGTCAGAGAGCAAGGAGAGGAAAGAGAGGAAGCAGAGACAAATCAATTAATTTAGGAAGTGGTCATAAGCTGAACCTACGTCATCACTGAGATGCGAGTTCACATGCCATGGGTGTCATCAGGTGAGTAGGTCAGTATCATCAGGCAGCAGAAGGCAAGTTTACCTAAGGAATCACAGGTGGGTTAGAGGAATTCAGGTTCTTCAAAGAGGGCCAGGTGGAGTCAAGGCATTTTCAGGAAACAGAACAAAACAGAGTCAAGGTACATGGCTTTGGGGGCTGGAGCCAGTCTGAGCTAAGGAGCTACAATCTAGGACCTTCCATGAGCAAGACTGCAGACTCAAAAGTCAGGGAACAAAGTGATGTCCAGTGGCAGCCTGCAGGGACGATTCCTGAAGTTGGGACCAACTTGAAGCTGAAGCTCCATAGGGTGTCTCTGCCTTGGCCAGGTTCCAGTGAGATTCAGGAGCTGGTCAGGGAGGGAAGCCTATTAGTCCTGGGGCACTTCTGTGGACCCCACTGTGGGGGGCTGGGGAGTTAGGGGAACTGAGGACTGAGATGGCCAGTATCTCTGGGGAACACACTCAACTCACACTCCTGCAAAAACCTTCTCTGAGAAACACACCCATAGCACACCTCCACTCTCACACTCAGCATAGCACCCACACCAGTTCTTTATCTGATACACGACAAGGCTGGCCTCAGAGATTCACAGACACGAATGCACTTCTTTTCCATCTTGGTTGACATTTATGGACCTTCTACGTGCTAGCCACTAGGGCTCATGGCTTCAGAAACTACAAACTGTCCCCAGAGTGCTCGGAGTGCACATTCACATCAGTATACAAAGACACCAGCCCCGACATTGTATCTGCATATGCGCCCATACATGTGTGCTGCCGCTCAGTTGTGTCCAGCTCTTTGCAATGGTATGGACTGTAGCCCGCCAGGCTCTGCTGTCCATGGGATTTTTCAGGCAAGAATACTGGAGTGGGTTGCCATTTCCTCCTCCAGGGGATCTTCCTGACCCAGGGATCGAACCTGCATCTCCTGTATCGTAAGGTGGATTTACCACTGAGCCATATATACACCCTTACCTGTCCAAGAATCCCCATAGATTCCTATACAAATGCACAGAGAGGATCATGAGTGGTTATGCACACACATACCCACATATGGATGTCACCCACACACAGAATCCCAGTGGACAAGCAAATAGAGGGGTCCCATCCACCTTGGTTTGGCAGGTCGTGGAATTCATCAACCCTCTTCCCGTCTGCATGTCCAAGATAGAAGCACTGTTCTGCCCTCATTCTCATAAGGAAAGCCTTGCAGGTCTTTTATAAGGACATTATTTTATGATAACATTGTTAGCTGACATTTATGGGGATTCAATCAATAAATTAGAAATTGCTTGTAATGATGCGTGGCTGGCTCACATTTGCCTGAGCCCTGAGGACTCAAACCTCAGATTGGAAGCTTTAGATCTCTGCCTCTTTCCCTGTACCATGTGTGTGCACACACATGCATACATGCTGTTGCACAAAATGTCATTTTAGTCATGCTGGAAAGTAGTCTCTGTCTGCTTGCGTTTTTTCTTCTCTGCCTCCGTGGAGGAATCCGGGTGTGGGATGGGGTTATAGGGACCATAGTTTCAGGGCCTTAAAAGGCGGTATCTCCTGGGAGGAAAGAATGGAACAGCGACTGTGTGAGACTCCCATGCCACTTCTCATCTAGAAAGAGGAGAGAAGAGTCTGGATCCAGAGACTGAAAATTTTAATTTCCCCACTCAAGTCCCCAATCCTTGCCAGCCACAGGCCCCCTTGAGTGTATTCTGTGGATCTACCCATATCTGAGTCAAAGGTGAGGCCAGGGGTCTTCCCTGGTGGTCCAGTGGGTAAGACTCTGCATTTCCCAATGCAGGAGCCATGGGTTCAATCCCTGGTCAGGGAACTAAGATCCCACGTGTCTTATGGCATGGCCAAAATGTTTTGTTTTGTTTTGTTTTTTTGAAAAAAAAAAAAGAAAGAAAAGGTGAGGCTAAGATTAGGAACTGGAAAGTGGCCAAGAGAATACCTTGCAGAAACCACCTCTTTCTTCCCTGACTGTGCTTAACCACCCATTCAACCTTAGAAGCCCAATGAAAATGTTAGAAATCAACCTTAGAAATCGCTGGGAATTGTGACCATAGAGTAAAGCAGCTATTCTCAGGCATTGACCACTCTTGACAACACAGAATATGAAGCAAGCCAATGTCAAGTGTCAGATCCTCTTTCACTTCCATCACCTTATCACTGGCCAAGAGGACTACCTTTTTTTCAAAACTTGGCTTAATGTTGGCACCAGACTGGGTTTTGTTCAGTGAGTGGGGTTCACTGAGGACCGTTTTCGGACAATGGATGTCACCTTGTGTTTTGCTGAGATGGAGTTTGCAGCTCAGTGGCTCAGGTTGGCTTCTTTGAGGAAATGTAAGTCCCATCCCTGGTGAATGTCATGAACACCCCCAGTCTGGGCTCTTTGCTGTCTCCCTCTGGGTTCTTTGCACCCCTCTCTTACCTGCTTCTCTAATATCTACAGGCCTTTCTAGGACCACCCACCAGTCACTGACTTAGGAAGGCTTCCCACGGTGGGAGCCTCATGGATGAGGCTGTCTGTCCTACACCAAGATGCCAGATCTCCAGAGACTGCTCATTAAGGATGTCACTGGCCCTGGCACCAAACTAGCACCCATCAGTGGCCCATCACTTGGATGGATTAGAAAGGATAGAGCACATAAGAAACCTCTTCTTACCTTCTGAATCCTGGAATCTGGAGCTCTGAGGATGAGAAAGGCCTCAGGATACCCTACCAATCCTGCCAAGGAGGCCCATCCCAGGACAGAGGAGCAGTTATGGAGGAACGTGGCAGGTTCAGGAGGGTCCAGGTAGAAAACCCCGAGGCTCCTGAGGAAAGGGAATCTGCCTGCTGGGTAAATCTGATCGGTTAGACCATCTGTGTTACACTCCCACTCGGCCTCATAGGAGTTCGGTTATTTCCACATCCCTCTGAGGGCACACGGAATTTCTGATGCTCTCTTGAGCCTCTCTGGGCCCCAGGAGTCCTGAGGGGCCTGGCTCAGGCCATCCCTGCTCCATCATTCCTACTCTGCTGCCTCCCCAGCCTGGAACAATGTGAAGGACAGGACCGTGAGCATGTTGCTCACTCTCCCAGGCAACCCTCCCGACTCTGGAAGCAAATGTAGGTTCCCCCTGGTTTCCCCAGAATGCTCCTCCCCAGCATCTTATTCTCTTACTCTCCACTCTTGAGTCTCTCCTCATTCATCTTATGGACAGGCAGGGGGGAAAAGTGGCCCTGGTAGAGCTTCACTGTCTGTTTAAGTCAAGACCTATGCTCTTGACACTCCTTTTCCTTCAAAGCTATTGTCTTGTTGATTTCAAGAGTCTGTGATGAAATCCAAAAGCTGGCCATTTGCTCAAGTACATGGTGTGCTGCTAGAGTAGCTGTATCTCAAGGGCAGTTGGTAAAGGATGCCCTGGTCCCTGCTGGTCCCCCAGTGGGGGTGGGGGAAGGCAGGAGTAACACTAAACACTTGGAGCAGATTTCATCTTTTAATGCATCACAATGGTTACAGTGGCTACAGAACCTTACTATAAAAGGCTTTCTGCATAACAGTGGAAGTGTGTTCAGGGTAGTGCAGGAATGGAGAAAAAGGGACACTTAACTAACTCTCAGGGGATTGGAGCTGCCACTAATCACAGCTTCACAAAAGTGACAAATAACCCATAACTGGGTTTTGAAGGATGAATAGGAGTTAGCCAAGCTGGCAGAGGGTCAGCACACACAGCTGCATGAAGAGGGGAGAAAGCTTTTGGAATGCCAGTGCTGGATAAACTTTGGAGTTAGAAGTCCAGGTTGGAGTTCCAGCTGTACCACTTCCCAGAAACCCTGGGAAAATTGCTTCACCCCTGAATCTCACTTTTTTGTTAGTAAAATGCAAATCTCCTGGGAGAGTGAGTCCAGCAGATCATGCCTCAGTTTCTGACACAGATATAACAGACCCTCCTGCTTTATTGAAAATTTCAAGACCCTGTTTAGGTTCAGCGAGAATGTGTGCTGTGGTCTATTTATGATGTGCAGGACAAGAAGAAAACACACACACAAGTCTTTAGCATTCATGGATTAATGACTTACAGAAACTCAATATTAGCTAATGGGGATTAAATGAGGCAGTGCCTGCTACAACATTCTCAGGTGCCTGGCACATGGAGGGGTGTGATGAGCATGAATCCATTCCTCCCTAAGAGTTGTTTGTTCACGTGGTCCCTGAGCAAGAACCCTCTTCCAATTTTCTTGGGAATCCCTTAATCTGCCTGGATCCAGATCCCCACCTCTTCTCGCCAGCTCCATGTGCAGACTGAAAACCAGGGCT
Organism: Giraffa tippelskirchi; assembly: GCF_054371585.1. NCBI lineage: Eukaryota > Metazoa > Chordata > Mammalia > Artiodactyla > Giraffidae > Giraffa > Giraffa tippelskirchi. The sequence continues at coordinate 46,520,078 of NC_137277.1, read as the reverse complement.
GGGGATGAGAGATCTAGAAGAGAGGGGCTGAGGTGGGCAGGCCAAGGGGCCAGGCAATGGGACTGTAATGGTCTGCAATTGCTTTTCCAGTTGCCTTCAGGTTGGAATAATCTCTTTAGGTGAGTTGCTGAACCTTGCGGGCTTGGCCTGAGAAAACGGTGTGATGGGACTCTATTAATACTCCCTTTCATAAAGGCGAGAGCAACTTGCACAGTTTCCTCATCCATGCCTTCCTGCAAAGGGACCCCTGCTCCCTGAACTCTCCTTAGGCTGGGGTAGGCGACTCAGTGGGACAGGAGAATCACTGATTCTTGAAAAATAAATCCAAAAAGGGAATTTTTTTGTACCCCTAGTTGCTATACTGAAGCATGCGTGTGTGTACATATATGTGGTTTGTTTTGGAAATTGTCTCTCCAAGATAGGACTGTTGTAAACAGTCTACACATTAGTCCTTCAGTACATCCATACCTTCATAATCTCTTTTTATATGAAAAGACCCATCTTTTCCCCTTGTATTATGGATCATTATAGCAGCATCTCCTCCTCTGAAAGAAAAGATCCAAAGACTTGGCTGCTAATTCATATCCTTTGAATTTAGACAAACCACTTCTCTTCTCTGTGGCCAAGCCCCCCAGTCTGTCCCATGGCATAATGATACCTGTTCAAGTTTGAGAATCAGCAAAACTCGGGACATCTTCGAGGACGAGGGAGATGGGTCACGCTACAATGTCCAGACGACTGGTTCCCAAACTTGGCTGCAAACTTGTGGTCTTCAAAATCTACTGATGCCTGCCACCCACCCCAGACATTCTGGTATAACTAGTTCAGGATATGACCTGGGCATCAGGATTTTTAAAACCTCCTTAAGTGCTTCTAATGTGCAACAAAGTTTGGGAACCACCAGGACAGACTGAGACCTTCATTTGCCCTCCACTCAAAAGCTTCCTCCAAATTCCCTGAAGTGCCAAGAGATGTCCTTGCCAGAAACATCCTAAGACTCTGTTTGGCCCACTGCCAAGAACTTTCTCAGCCTTTACCCATAATCTTCCTCCTAATGAACCATGAATGAACTTTAAAAAATATCTCACAACCCAGACGGTACAAGTGAATTTTTTCTCCCAAATGCATAGATTTAGTCCATCTGTAAGAACTGAAAAGCAGAAGGTTAATGTCTGTGCTGAAGGAAAATAAATCTGAAGTCCTTTCTTATTCGAGGCTGCCATCTACCACCATCACCCCCAACTCCAGGAGTGTAAGATCAGCAGAAGGAGCTCAGTTCCCAAGTGGATGTGAGAGCAATCCTTGCTTTATTGAGAAGAACTCTGAGAGCTAGTTCAGGTTCAACAGGAATATGTGCTGTGATTTATTAGTGATGTCTGTATGGGTGTAGAAAGAGGATTCAGGTTCAGCAGGAGCATGTGCTGTGATCTACTAGTGATGTCTGTATGTGTGCAGGAAGAGGAAAGATGACTTGTATGTCAACTCCACCGTTAAATGAAGCCCACAGCCAACCTCCTGCTATGGCATGGCAGCTGCCATTTCTCCCTCAAGATGTACTTGTCATATGTCAACTTTGGGGCTGGCTTCCCTGCTATATTCTGTAAACTTCTGAGGGATGTCAGCCTTCAGTACGTGTGTCTTTCATACTCATGCCAGCTCATGAGGTGCACAAAGGGTACATAAATGTGTTTACATGGAAGAGATGGAAGGAAAGACATCATGTGCTCAACTCTTTTTATATTCAAGTCATCTTACTCTTTCCTCCCTTAATCAAAGGCTGCTTCTGGCAAAGACTTGGACAGCCATTACAGCTTTGGGTGAGTTTTAGGTTCTGCTTTCCCAGGTATGTGTAGGAGACGCCCAGGAAGGACGCTTGTCCTCACCTGTGAAACCACACTACTGCGGCCTTCCCCAGTCCAGCCATGTACCCCAGCAGCCACCATCTCCTGGTGTCCTTTCCTCTCCCCAGTTCATTCAGCTCTAAATGCACACACTCACTCCCTTCAGGTCCAGGTCTAGAAGAAAGACAGAACACCAGCTTTGGAGATCAAGGCCCCAGGGGGGTGTTCAGGACTGGACCGGGAGGCAGATCGAATCGATCCAAGCAGAACCAGTGCAAGAAGGAGGGTGCAAACGAGATCACAACTTGGACCCAGAGGTCACTCTGAGAGGTTCTCAGTTCCAAGTGTGATTAGAAGGGAAGAAACTCAGGACCTTGGTTGCCATGAGCCAGCCACTGGATCCTGGGATGGTGGAGGACTTGGTTCCACGCTCCACTGGACAGCATAGAATAGGGTTGCTGAGGCATCAGGCAAGACAAGACTGGCATGGAATATATCAATGGATGGCTGAATATTTTGAAAAATTGAAATAATAAGAAAAAGGCTGACTCGGGATCTGAGCAGGCCTAGATCTCCAGATGGGAACATCACAGAACACGGCAGCAGGAAATGAGGGAATGTGGATGAGGGGAGGTGGTCCTAACACTGGGTGAGCCAGTATCATGTGCCAATAAGCACTGTGTGAGACTCCTTCTCCATGTCATCTCTGCAGTGACCCCACCTCAAGGGATACACAC